>NC_060141.1:514560967-514869360 GCF_021461385.2 Schistocerca piceifrons
AGGCAAACCAGGCGACTGCAGTCAAACCAGAAGCTACTGCCGCCTCACTGCTCATCGGGGAATGACGGCAATGACGAATTTCCCTATCGAGATTCACACTTCTGTAGAGCATTCGCTTTTTCACCCTCAGAACTTCATTGGAGTTAGGTGCGAGTTTATTAGTAGCCAATTAGAGTGACCTAGCTTACGGACTGGTCGCTCGAAGAATCACCAAATTTATTAGACGTGTTGTTACCGACCAATTCCCTTCGTTGATAGGTGATGCTCACAGAGACTTTTTCGCAGATCTTATTGAGAATAATCTGGAACTCTGATCATCATTAAGATGTATAGTTTATAAAACACACTCGCTTAAATGTTTCAAATGGCTCTGAGCACTATGGGACTTAACATCTGAGGTCATCAGTCCCCTGGAACTTAGAACTATTTAAACCTAACTAACCTAAGGACATCACAAACATCCATGCCCGCAGCAGGATTCGAACCTGCGACCGTAGCGATCGCGCGGTTCCAGACTGAAGCGCCTAGAACCGCTCGGTCACACCGGCCGGCACCCTCACTTAACTGACGATTGTACCACAACATTCATTTGTAGAGAAGCGATGTCAGAAATATCATCAGATCACCGATGTTAGCTGTTGACGTCAAGAAAATGGTACATCGGCAGAGACGGTTAATGGATGGGGTTTGTGACCCGTTCTGCTGACAAGGGGACGGTACGAAATTCCCCTCACCTATTTGATTCACACTGTAAGGCACGACCAAAAATGTGTAAATAAGAACACACAGACCTCAACCCCTTTTGAGAAAACCATGTTTGAAAATTATAGGCAGTGCTTATGTTATACTCTCCATATGGTTAACAGAACCTACAGCCGAGAGAGGAAGCCTTAGTTAACTAAGCGTGAGGTCTCTGGAGCTAATCTCGCTGCCACTGTTTTTTTTTCAGTCCCATGTAATTCTAACAACAGATTTATTGTGACCGTGCAAAGTATCAGTACTTAATAATTCATTTATTATTTTCCTAATCTTTAACATGAAAAGAGGAGAAACTTTTTGCCTTAAGGAGACAGAAAAGGAAAAAAAGGATACACGAGCACTTTCAGTCAAATCAGTGTAGTCATTTTGTGTATATTATTGTAAATACATTTGTGACAAGTGTAATGTGTAACCTACGTAGCACTGTATTGATCAGGATGATACTGAAACATGGAAAGCAAAATAATTACCCAAACATACAGCATGTGTAATGAAAATTTTTATATGTCCGTTGTTTTTTGGAATGTGTCTATTGTATAACAAACTTCGTTTACATTCGTTAATCGTTCTCGGTTGTCACACATTTTCGTCGTGTAACACGCGCATCGAAGGATAGCACCTACTATCGGTGCAGATAACTCACAGATAAACAGTACCGGCACCGAGATTCGATCCAGAGCCCTCGCGCCTTTGAAACTACGCGCTTACTCGCTGTGCTGGAGAATCCTTGCAACCATACAAAAGTATATAATCAAGCCTAAAGTCTTCAAACTCGGTTTTCTCGAAAACAGTTGGGATTTTCGTCTTTCTGTTCACACATCTAGATGTTATAGATATGCCATACACACCCTGTCAATATAAATAGAATTGGTGAATGGAAAATGGTACGGTGCCCATGTGTGTGACACTTGTGCGGAGATGGAATATGCTGATGTTTCTGCGGAGCCTAAGGCACTTTAGGTAGTCTTTTGCTTTCACATTCATTAGATCACCAAATCACAAGCTGTGACATTCCAACTCAACCTAGACCTCGGGCTAAGCTACATATCAGTTTATCACACACCCAGGTTCCTTGCTTTCACATTCGTTGACTTCGTCGGCTGACAGACTACCTGCGAAAGCCGCTTATTCCATTAAGAGCCCCAGGTTGCACAGTAGCGTCTCTGCAGAAGCGTCACTCTACACAAGTGTTCCATACCCTTAGCAAGCTTCTATCGACAAGGCAGTAGCTCTTTTTACAAAATTTCAATCACAAACTTTCTTCTCTGAATGTGAAATGATTTATTGTCGCCAGCGTACATGAGGAGAAATGATCATCGTAATAAAATAAGAGAAATCAGAGCTCCTACAGAGAGGTTTAAGCGCTCATTTTTCGCGCGCGCTGTTAGAGACGGTAGAGTAGTAGTGTGAAGGACGATCGAAGAACCTTCCTCCAGGCGCTTAAGCGTGAATTACAGAGTAGTCACCAAGATGTATAAGCTACGAAGAGCTGTACATATATATACACTGATCAGGCAGAACATTATGATCACCGACCTACTGTCGACATAAAGTCGTCCAGCGATAGCACCGTCACATGGTGAACAACGACTGCTAGTCAGACACACCCCCATTGCATCTAGTATCAATGAGCGTGCTGTCCTTGTGTAGAATGGTGAATTCACGCAATCTATCTGACCGAGGGAAGATTGTGATGGCCCGAAGGCTTGGCACGAGCATTTCGGAAACTGTACAATTTGTCAGGTGTTCGAGGAATGCTGTGGTGAGTGTCTTCAAACGTGGCGAAACAAAGGTGAAACAACGTCCAAACATCGTGAGGTTGAGCGGTCACACCTCATTACAGATGTCGGACGTCGTAGGCTGGCCAGACCGATAAAAAAGGACAGGCTACCAACTCTGTCGGAACTAACGTCAGACTTAAAGGACAGGCTACCAACTCTGTCGGAACTAACGTCAGACTTCAATGCCGGGCAGAGTACAAGTGTCTGAACACTCAGTGCACCGAACACTCGTAACGATGGGCCTCCGCAGCCGACGATCCATACATTTGCCAATGTTAGCATCATGACATCGGGAACTACGACTGGGCACTGGACGTTGCTCAGAGGAAGAGCGTTGGGTGATCAGATGAATCCCGATACCTTCTTCATCATGCCGATGGGAGGGCGCGAATGTCTTCTCCCAGTGGAACAGCTCCTTGACACCACTACTGCAGGATGGAGACAAGCTGGCGGCTGCTCCATTATACTCTGGGGAACATTCACATGGACATCAATGGGTCCAATGGAGCTCATGCAAGGCACCAAGACGGCCAAGGGATATTGCAAACTGGTTGCAGACCGGTTACACCCCCTGATGATGATCATTTTTCCTGACAGCAGTGGCATTTTTCGGAAAGATAATGCGCCATGTCACGAGGCCACGACTGTGATGGAGTGGGTCGAGGAACACAGTGGTGAGTTCCAGTCGATGTGCTGGCCCCCAAACTCGCCAGTTCTGAATCCGACCGAACACGTCTGGGATGTGGATGAATGTGGCGTCAGAGGTCATCGCCTCCCTCCACGAAATATACGGCAGTTAGGTGACTTGCGTGTGCACATGTGGTACCAACTCCATCCAGCGTCTTACGAGGACCTTATGGCTTCCATGCCACGACACGTTGCCGCTGTTATCCGTGCCAAAAATGGACATACCGCCTACTAGGTAGGTGGTGATAATTTTGTGGCTAATGAGTGTATGTGACAGTTAAGACCAGACAAGAAAGACCAAAGGAAAGGAAGTTAGCCTTACAAGTATTGTGAATACTGAATCACTAAACTCGGAGAAGAAGCTGAATTACAGAAAGCCTAGGTTATGCAGTCGTAAATGGAGAGAATCAACCTGGAATTCGCTCGCAGTTATTTTCAAACACTCTAAGTCAGAATGGTCGGAGTATACTGTATTTCCCCCATCCTGCCATTCTCGGCCTCGAAGACGAAAAAGTTA
The DNA here is from genome assembly GCF_021461385.2 of Schistocerca piceifrons. Lineage (NCBI taxonomy): Eukaryota > Metazoa > Arthropoda > Insecta > Orthoptera > Acrididae > Schistocerca > Schistocerca piceifrons. The sequence continues at coordinate 514,564,712 of NC_060141.1, forward strand.
TTTACGTTGTTGGTGAAATAAATCTGTATCTATACCAAGAATAAAACTGTAAAACCGTTGTGTCTGTAGCTTGTCTACTTGAACACGCTAATCTAAACCACTAGACGAATTTTCATCGAGTTTGCACAGGTAACTTGAGAGAAGCTTGCGGAAGTGTAAAGCTTGGGGAAATGTACAGGCATTATTTCATCAAAATCGGATCACCAAAAAAAAATCATACTTACAGTTTTATCTATAATCGGGTGAATGTTTGTCTTGTTTGAACACCTAAATCTCCAAAACTGAAAAGACAAATTTTCATGCTATTTTCAAAGGTAAATTGAACGAAGTTTGGGGAAACGTACAGACATTATTTCATCAAAATCGGATCACGAAAAAAAGATAGCGCAAATTAAAGTTTTAACAGTCTGCTCAGCTGTTAGTTTTTTTTTACCTCAGTGACAGAAGCATTTTCGGAAGTTTGCGGCAGTTGCAGAATTAAACGCCGCAGTCTTACATTTACGAGTACAAACTAACATTGAATCCGTTTCGCTGTGATATACGGATTTACTGGTTACCTTTTGTATTAAAGACTAAAGAAAATTGCTTTGCTTCTTTTGGTTATATTTGACTTCCTGGCTAGAAAAAAACGAATTTATTGATAAAGTGATCCTTTAAGCGTTCCGTTTTTAACGATTGAGGAATCCTTAAAAGCGACAGTATGCAAAGGCCCTTCCGTTGCGAAGCACGGGCGTATAGCCCGTGCTGAATAAGAGTGTATGAAGGATGGCAGAGTGAGCTACTACTGTGTGTTTCGTTAGGTAGTAGCTACGTTGAAGAGGAAGCCAAGAAGGGTTGTTATGAAAGAGTGTCATCGCCGACGAGGTCATTAAGAGACGGAGCTCCAGCTATCTATCCAAAAATCATATTACGTCTGATCACGGCATTTGTATATAAAAACGATGAGAGGTGTTACTGTTTCGGCAACATCGTTTCTCCACTTTCAGAGCTTTTTAATATAAAACCTTGTTCTAAAATACACGAGCATCCTGTCCTTTCCCACTGACGATCTTCAGGTCAGACGCCTGGATGCCGGCAGCGTCACGTATTGGGAACAGCTACCCTGCCTTCGGAACCGGTGTTCGGCGTCTGCAGTTGTAACGGTGCGCCAGCCTGCAGTCCCGGCAGACTAGCTCACAGTCCCAACATATAATCATCGCCCGTTCCTGCTCGTGGTGCCGCTGCCAAGTCGCTATTGAGCGACGTACCGCGAGCGCGCCGTTAATCGCAGAACAGGCGCACACGGAGGGAAGCATTTCCGCGGCGCGCTTTGAGAAAGACGTGAAGCCATTTGCCGCCGCCAGAGCACCTCGGATTTCATTTCGGAATTGCGGGTGGCGCGTCGCGCCATTGTTTCCGCAAACAAAGCCGGCCCCGTGGGAGCCACGTGGGAGCCGTCCTCGGTGGCGCTTGCTGTTTTGACAGCGACTGCCGCCTCGTCTTGTCGTCCTTCCGCCGGGCCTCCTCCTCCGCCCCCGCCGACCAATTTTCTCCTCGCTGACACACGCAGCCATTCGGATGAGTTACTAGTCTGGCGGTAAACGAATTCCTTTGTAAAGTCTCTGCCGGAGCGCCCTCCCGCTCCCTAATTAATTCTTCCCGGCTGCTCGCTCCAGTTGGTACAGTCAGCTGAACACTGTGCTGCACAAAACGCGGCCAGCTGGCCCCTCGCTGCCAGACCTTGCCTTCTCTTTCTCGTTCATTTGTTTATTGTCATTACTACTGAAACAACAGCCGATCTCATGTTACGCCAACATATTGCGTATACACAGCACGTGCAGACGGAGACTGCCTGTTCTCCGTCCCCACGTATTGTGTGGAGGCAATGTAACATGAGATCGACTGTTGTTTGTGATGTTTCAATTTTCTACCCTCTGTGTCCTTCCTTCCCACTCTTCCGCAAACATGAATGGATAAAAATATGGAAAAACCGCGAGAAATGCATACTTGAATATAAATTCAAATGCTAGCCAAGCCTGCACGGTTCGCTGTTGTATTTGACCACCAGCGGCAGCTGTGCAGTGCTTTCAGTGCGTTGGAACCGTAGCCGGTCGGGGTAGCCGAGCTGTTCTAGGCGCTTCAGTCTGGAACAGCGCGACCGCTACGGTCACAGGTTCGAATCCTGCCTCGGGCATTGGACGTGCGTGATGTCCTTAGGTTAGTTAGGTTTAAGTAGTTATAAGTTCTAGGGGGCTGATGACCTTAGAAGTTAAGTCCCATAGTGTTCAAAGCCATCTCATCAGTGATGCTAATGTCCGTAACAGGCAAATGTGGTGCCGAAGCCATAATACCTGAACTGTTGAGCAATGAAAAAAATGTTATTTGGTCGGATGAGTCTTGTTTCACAACATTCGAACTTCTGGTCGAGTTTACGTCCCAAGGGTGAAACATTGCGTGGGTTCGGTGATCATTTGGGGAGCCATATCGTAGTATTCCACAGGCTGCATGATTATTTTGCAAGGTCATTCATTCAACCACGTATTATGGGATAATTTTGACTGATCATATCCATCAAATGGTACATTGTTTGTCCTCCAGTGGTAATGCTGTATTCCAAGACCTCAGGACCCCTGTTCACGCAGCTCGAATCGTCCAGGATTGGTTCTGTGAGCACGAGGATGAATCGTGGCATCTGTTCTGGGCACCACAGTCACCAGATATCAGTATTATTGAGTTTTTGTGACCCACTTTAGAGCGGAGGGTGTGTGATGGCTATCCGCTAGCCACTGTTCGTCAGGAAGAATGGTGTCAGATTCCCTTGAAAACTGTATTTATCCATTCCAAGACAAGTAGAAGCTGCTTTAAACGTCAACAGTTTTCCTACACCGCATTAGGCATGGTAATGTGTTGTGCTTTTGGTGTTTCCATGTCTTGTCCAACCCCTGTACATGTCATTCTATCAAAAATAATAGAGAAAAAAATTTGTCTTCGGTATAAACTATAAAGCAAAACTAACACCATTCAGAAGACTAGCTTGAAGAGCACCTTACTATATTAGATGGTAGACACGTAGCTACTAACCCTTTCTCTGCTGATTTCTTGCCACCAGCGCTCGCCACGGCGCGCTTCACGCCACAACAGCTGTGTTGACCATTTCTGTCCTTTCCCTGCTGTCCATGGAGAGAAACTCTCTGTCGTCATCATCTTCTTCATAATACGTAACCGTACATCTTTGATAATCCGCGTTTGCACCTCTTCAAACTGCTTCGTAACACGCCTCGAAATTGTTATTCTGCTAAGAGGAATAAAGGCAACTAAAGAGCTTGTTCTACCACCTATGAGCAGTGTTAATGTAGTTAGTTGCTCGTAGGCGCGCAACATTTTTACTTGTTCGTTAACAGTTAGTTGGAGCTTGACACTGCCGAGTACTGAGTCGTCTCACTGCAGATGCAAGGTAGTTAAAACAAGTGCTGCGTGTAGATAGTCTGCGTTGTCGTCTCATATGTTGTCTTTAAACTTATCAGTCGAAAATTGTTACCGCGTGATCGTGAATACGTTGGGAATCCACCGCCAGGCCGACTCTTTTAAAGTCGCATGACTTTCGTAATATGTGTGACGCATACGCTTTCTCACATATAGGAGAAGTAGGAGGCTTATCTCCGGGCTATATGGCGATAAACACAAGGAGATACCAGACCCTCCGACCCAGCGATTTCGAAGAGCTTCGGCGTACTGATCCTTCACAAAGTTACTTTCGAATGGCCCCTGACTGATATGCCGAAGCTGGTCCAATTCTGTGGGTACTGGGTCTGGCCTCTCCTTGTCGGTCCGACGGTAATTGCAAAACTCGCAGTCGAAACATGGGTGGAAGAACAGGTTGCGGGTCAAAAATTTTGAAGATAATACGACGTGAAAAGCTGATGGCTCACATCGTGTCCTGCGCGCAAGAGGAAGAGACGATATTGCCTAATATTTTGTATGGTATAAGAACCTTCGCTGGGTTTCTGCTGCGATATTCTATCTAGCTAGCGTGCAGATACATTGCTGATAGTGTTTAAATCCTGCTACAGTCTTTATTTATTTATTGGTGCTGACGACTCTCCTCAGACGTTAGCGATCACTCAGTTACCGTACTTGTTGGTCATTGTTTTACCTGCGATGGGATATCATGTCTTCAGGTAGCTGTCATTGGTTCACTCTTAAGAAATGTAAAATCTGTGGTGCAAGCCCGCTACCTGTTTATTGGCCTAACTTCAGATAGGACGCGTCACTAGGGGAGGGCGGTTGGCGAAGCCAGCGCCTCGATCGCCTTTTACCCCTGGGCAAGATACCTCTGGCAATCATTTGATAGCAGGCTGAGAGGGCTGAGGCCGTCCTGGAAGGACAGGAACGACGAAAAGCCTGCGCTCCTGTCCTGGATTGAACCCAGGACCTTCAGGGCCGGAGCCCAGTGCTCTGCCCGTTAGACCACTGTGGCCACACTCTTGTTTTGTGACGTAACCAAACCACTAGAAGACAAATTTGAGTTTCAGCGTGGAAAAATAATGGAGCGGGAAGCCAAGGACATTCCGTTTCGAAAATTCGACATTAAACACTATACTGTATTAAGACAATACTACATGTTGTCGAAATTCCGAAATGGAATGTCCTAGGCTTCCCGCTTCACTATTTTTCCACGTTGAAACTATGAAGATTTGTGAACATGAGGCCGCGCTCACATCAGACGACATATCATAACATACGCAAGAATCCAATTGAAATAACTAATAAGGACCTACCTGGTAAACTCGTGCCCCACGCGAAATTAACTCCTTCTACTATACTGTCTCGTGATCCCTTGATATTAGCATCTTGCTGCCCCTTAACTTATGCCAATTAAATGAGCAGTAGAAGAGTTCCGTAATTGAGAATGCAGTTGCATCGTAAGCGTTGCATCGATGCACTGTCCATGATGCCCTTGCACCCTGCAACCAAAGCGGACACAATTACAGAAAGTTGGCGTGCGTCGCATTTGTTTATCGCCGTGGCATTGCGTGTTTCCAGCAGGTTGCGTGCTACTTCGTGCACCGAAGCGTGCGTAACAAGTCCTGCGTACTTTTCAAATATCTCGTTGTCTCAGCTTATACTTTAAAATTTAAAGCTACGCTTAGCAAGAATTTATAGATTAGTCGCATTTTTTCAACTGTGCATGGTACATAGATGAGGTCGAGAACAAAAAGGGAAATAACGGTCGAGAGTATACAGGGCGAAGCCCAATTCCACAGACAAAAAACGTCAATACCGATACGCAGCAGTAGTGATGAAGAGTTGCAGAAGTAGTGCGATGTGATTGCCGCTGCTTCAGGAAAAGCTCCGCATAGCGATGGTCCATCGGTTTTCCATTGCATTCAGTGAACCCGTACACGAGATGCATATCGGGCGACTGTTCATCAGTAAATTTGAATACAATGATGTCGGGCTCTCTGAATTCCATTAGCTTTAATGAAGCAGTGTCCGACACTTTCCTTTCACTACAAATCGCTGTTTTCTCGTCGTGTTACAGTGGCGGCGTACTGCGAATTAGTATTAACTTGCTCTGGGTATCCCCTCTTTAAAAGTGCGGTCTACACTGCAGATTCTACAGACAGAAATTCACAGCGCTCGGTGACCCCTAGAATACACGGCCTGTTTTCCAGGAATGCTTCTTGAAAGTGACGCAGAATAGGATTTAACATCAGCGCGACATCAAGCCTCTTAGATCAAATCTTCAGCTATACACATGCTGCGAGCTTGTTATCGAATCCATCCAGCTCTTCGTCTGAAATTCCTTAGGGAAACCACAGAAAGATAAGACATTTCCTTCCATCGACAAGTCTTAGAAACTGTCAAAGGTTCAAATGAATGTGCAACCGCTTTCACGCTAACGTTATCGCAGGATTGTAGCAACAACAGTAGAGATCACTCAGAACACTACCTCCAATAAATGATTATTAATGAGGCATCTGATACAGAGCTGCTCTTACATCTGGTATAAGCCGCTAACTTTGCTGCTCTCGCTTGTCGCTGTGGTACTTCCGCCGTGTGTTACTGAGTGCGATTACCCAGTGTTCAGACATTGGACTAATATTCGACAGGAACCGCGTTCAAATCCTCCACCTTTCCGTGGTGCCCTTAAAACATTCATTGTGTTAAAACTTAACTGTTTACTTCAGATTCAGTTGAATGTAGACGTGGTTGTTAATACACGCCTGTACGGCGGTGCTCGACTCGTATGTAAGGCGCTTCGAACCCTGGTGGTGGATGGAATATTCACTGCAAGCATTTGACCGGCAGGTTCAAATGGCTCTGAGCACTATGGGACTTAACATCTGAAGTTATCAGTCCCCTAGACTTAGAACTACTTAAACCTAACTAACCTAAGGACATCGCACACATCCATGCCCGAGGCAGGATTCGAACCTGTGACCGTAGTAGCAGCGCGGTTCCGGACTGAAGCGCTTAGAACCGCTCGGCCACAGCGGCCGGCAGGGGGAGGAGTGATGGTGGCATTAAGTTACTGATCACCAGACTTTGCACCAATGTCCGGCATTAAATTCCAAACATCTCCACTGCGTCTCATCAAGTAAGGGCGTGTGACACTTCAGGGTGACCCGTCCGTCGGATGGGTCGTTAAGCTCAGCCTTCACCTTGGTGCTATCGGAGAAGAGTAGGCTATGTGCTGGCACCAAGTTTCAGCCTCTCCCTTCTCTAATTATCATCATCATCATCATCATTATCCTTATCATGATCATACATCGCAAACATTACAGCACACTTTAGCACTCACCTATACTCTACAAATACATGTAATACTCAACTCTCACATATCCGCAAGGGAAGGAGCCGTTGTATGCGCAGGAAGAAAGCCCTTTCCAACAGGCGGCTGAACCCACCCCTCTAGGTCTCCCACCTAACAGTGCCATACGACTTTAGTTTGCGTTGAATGTATTGTATGGAACTGGGACCTAGAAACGACGGAGAGGCTTCGTCCCCGCCGTAGCCCTCAGTGGTACACAACCCCAGCAGTCCACATACCCCATCGCCGCCCCACACCGAACCGAGGGTTATTGTGCGGTTCGGCCCCCAGTGTGGACATCTCCCCCCCCCCCTCCCCCCATCTCCCAGGGAACGACCAACACCAAACGAGTGTAGCCCCAATCCGCTGGGCGGATTCGTGCCGGGGACCGGCACGCCTTCCCGCCCTGAAAACAGTGCGTTAGACCGAACGTCTGATCGGATGGGCTTACTTTAGTTTTCTTGTAATCGATGACAGTATTAAACGAAGTGAAGTAATAGAGTGAACCATTTTAGAGACACTGGGTTTGCAGAATTGTAAACAAGTACCCGTGGTCTAGGGGTAGCGTCTTTGGTTCATAATAAAAAACTTCTTCGGTCCCGGGTTCGTTCCCCGCCACTGCCTAAATTTTGATAAATAATCAGCATTGGCGGCCGAAGACTTCTGGCATAAGAAGTCAGCCTCATTCTGCCAACGGCCTTGTCAAAGAGGGCGGAGGAGCGGATAGAGGTTCAGGGGTGGGAAATTGCCCCTAAAGGCGGAAGAATCAGCAATGATCAACGACATGAGGATGCAGAAGGCAATGGAAACCACTGCATTAAAGACACGTAACGTGTATCCACAGGACATGTGGCCTGTAATTGAAGAAGTGTCATGATGATCTCTCCATTGGCAAAAGATTCCGGAATAGTCCCCCATTCGGATCTCCGCGAGGGGACTGCCAAGGGGGAGGTTACCATGAGAAAAACATTGAGTAATCAACGAAAGGATAATGTTCTACGAGTCGGGGCGTGGAATGTCAGAAGCTTGAACGTGGTAGGGAAACTAGAAAATCTGAAAAGGGAAATGCAAAGGCTCAATCTAGATATAGTAGGGGTCAGTGAAGTGAAGTGGAAGGAAGACGAGGATTTCTGGTCAGATGAGTATCGGGTAATATCAACAGCAGCAGAAAATGGTATATCAGGTGTAGGATTCGTTATGAATAGGAAGGTAGGGCAGAGGGTGTGATACTGTGAACAGTTCAGTGACCGGGTTGTTCTAATCACAATCGACAGCAGACCAACACCGACAACGATAGTTCAGATATACATGCCGACGTCGCAAGCTGAAGATGAACAGATAGAGAAAGTGTATGAGGATATTGAAAGGGTAATGCAGTATGTAAAGGGGGACGAAAATCTAATAGTCATGGGCGACTGGAATGCAGTTGTAGGGGAAGGAGTAGAAGAAAAGGTTACAGGAGAATATGGGCTTAGAACAAGGAATGAAAGAGGAGAAAGACTAATTGAGTTCTGTAACAAGTTTCAGCTAGTAATAGCGAATACCCTGTTCAAGAATCACAAGAGGAGGAGGTATACTTGGAAAAGGCCGGGAGATACGGGAAGATTTCAATTAGATTACATCATGGTCAGACAGAGATTCCGAAATCAGATACTGGATTTTAAGGCGTACCCAGGAGCAGATATAGACTCAGATCACAATATAGTAGTGGTGAAGAGTAGGCTGAAGTTCAAGACATTAGTCAGGAAGAATCAATACGCAAAGAAGTGGGATACGGAAGTACTAAGGAATGACGAGATACGTTTGAAGTTCACTAACGCTATAGATACAGCAATAAGGAATAGCGCAGTAGGCAGTACAGTTGAAGAGGAATGGACATCTGTAAAAAGGGCCATCACAGAAGTTGGGAAGGAAAACCTATGTACAAAGAAGGAAGCTGCGAAGAAACCATGGGTAACAGAAGAAATACTTCAGTTGATTGATGAAAGGAGGAAGTACAAACATGTTCCGGGAAAATCAGGAATACAGAAATACAAGTCGCTAAGGAATGAAATAAATAGCAAGTGCAGGGAACCTAAGACGAAATGGCTGCAGGAAAAATGTGAAGACATCGAAAAAGATATGATTGTCGGAAGGACAGACTCAGCATACAGGAAAGTCAAAACAACCTTTGGTGACATTAAAAGCAACGGTGGTAACATTAAGAGTGCAACGGGAATTCCACTGTTAAATGCAGAGGAGAGAGCAGATAGGTGGAAAGAATACATTGAAAGCCTCTATGAGGGTGAAGATTTGTCTGATGTGATAAAAGAAGAAACAGGAGTCGATTTAAAAGAGATAGGGTATCCAGTATTAGAATCGGAATTTAAAAGAGCTTTGGAGGACTTACGGTCAAATAAAGCAGAAGGGATAGATAACATTCCATCAGAATTTCTAAAATCATTGGGGGAAGTGGCAACAAAACGACTATTCACGTTGGTGTGTAGAATATATGAGTCTGGCGATATACCATCTACATCTACATCTACATTGATACTCCGCAAGCCACCCAACGGTGTGTGGCGGAGGGCATCTGACTTTCGGAAAAGCATCATCCACACAATTCCGAAGACGGCAAGAGCTAACAAGTGTGCGAATTATCGCACAATCAGCTTAACAGCTCATGCATCGAAGCTGCTTACAAGAATAATATACAGAAGAATGGAAAAGAAAATTGAGAATGCGCTAGGTGACGATCAGTTTGGCTTTAGGAAAAGTAAAAGGACGAGAGAGGCAATTCTGACGTTACGGCTAATAATGGAAGCAAGGCTAAAGAAAAATCAAGACACTTCCATAGGATTTGTCGACCTGGAAAAAGCGTTCGACAATATAAAATGGTGCAAGCTGTTCGAGAATCTGAAAAAAGTAGGGGTAAGCTATAGGGAGAGACGGGTCATATACAATATGTACAACAACCAAGAGGGACTAATAAGAGTGGACGATCAAGAACGAAGTGCTCGTATTAAGAAGGGTGTAAGACAAGGCTGTAGCCTTTCGCCCCTACTCTTCAATCTGTACATCGAGGAAGCAATGATGGAAATAAAAGAAAGGTTCAGGAGTGGAATTAAAATACAAGGTGAAAGGATATCAATGATACGATTCGCTGATGACATTGCTATCCTGAGTGAAAGTGAAGAAGAATTAAATGATCCGCTGAACGGAATGAACAGTCTAATGAGTACACAGTATGGTTTAAGAGTAAATCGGAGAAAGACGAAGGTAATGAGAAGTAATAGAAATGAGAACTGCGAGAAACTTAACATCAGGATTGATGGTCACGAAGTCAATGAAATTAAGGAATTCTGCTACCTAGGCAGTAAAATAACCAATGACGGACGGAGCAAGGAGGACATCAAAAGCAGACTCGCTATGGCAAAAAAGGCATTTCTGGCCAAGAGAAGTCTACCAATATCAAATACCGGCTTTAATTTGAGGAAGAAATTTCTGAGGATGTACGTCTGGAGTACAGCATTGTATGGTAGTGAAACATGGACTGTGGGAAAACCGGAACAGAAGAGAATCGAAGCATTTGAGATGTGGTGCTATAGACGAATGTTGAAAATTAGGTGGACTGATAGGGTAAGGAATGAGGAGGTTCTACGCAGAATCGGAGAGGAAAGGAATAGGTGGAAAACATCGATAAGGAGAAGGGACAGGATGATAGGACATCTGCTAAGACATGAGGGAATGACTTCCATGGTACTAGAGGGAGCTGTAGAGGGCAAAAACTGTAGAGGAAGACAAAGATTGGAATACGTCAAGCAAATAATTGAGGATGTAGGTTGCAAGTGCTACTCTGAGATGAAGAGGTTAGCACAGGAAAGGAATTCGTGGCGGGCCGCATCAAACCAGTCAGTAGACTGATGACCAAAAAAAAAAATAAAAATAAAAATAAAAGTAAAAAAAATCACCGGATGCCACCATGGAAAAAGTACCATGTCCGCACTCATTCATATTGTAGCTCCTTGCCAGCTTCGCTAATGTACCTCCGTGACGGATAAATACCTTTCACAATAAATGTGTCGGCCCTTTTTCCATCCGTGTATCGAAGGGAGCATTTGTCGTTTCCTGGGCGACCTAGTTATCATTGGCACGTTGAACCGTTGAAGAATGTTTTTATCAGTCCTCCTTTGATCGTACCCACGACAGATTCAAATACCTCTGTCCACTATGGGACTTAACATCTGAGGTCATCAGTCCCCTAGAACTTAGAACTACTTAAACGTAACTAACTTAAGGACATCAGACACATCCATACCCGAGGCAGGATTCGAACCTGCGACTTTAGCAGTCGCGCGGTTCCGGCCTGAAGCGCATAGAACTACTCGGCCACAGCCCCACGACAGAAAGAAGAGATTAATTTTTCCCACAAATCCACATAATATGATTTAAATACACGAGAAAAGTAGCATTTTTGTTCGATCGGAGGTGATATGACATTTGGCAAACTATAGAGTGCCTGGAAGGAAAACAGGTGATTGAAATGGAGGGCTTTAGTTTTTAGAAATGGTTGTGACGTACAACTATCGCACCAAATGGTGTATTTGGAAAATACATAAAAACTGTAAATCACTGGCTTACCGTGATAATTTAGAAATACATTAATTGAAACTATATGAATATATTGGCATCTCCGGAAGGCTTTCATCGCCTGTGTTGTTAACTGATATTTAATTATGATAAACCACGAACAACAAGTTTTGATGGGTGTTCAATGTGCCGATGCCTTGAAATTGCTTATTTCCATAACACGCGAGCTATAATATGAAAACCTTTAACCATCAATATGACATTTCCCGTCATTTTATTACGACAGATCGTACCAATAACGACTCGTTTTCTAGATATCCTCATAGTGCTGGTGCTTATAAACTGCATACATTCGCCGGCCGGTGTGGCCGAGCGGTTCTAGGGGCTACAGTCTGGAAGCGCGCGACCACTACAGTCGCAGGTTCGAATCCTGCCTCGGGCATGGGTGTGTGTGCTGTCCTTAGGTTAGTTAGGTTTAAGTAGTTCTAAGTTGTAGGGGACTGATGACCTTAGAAGTTAAGTCCCATAGTGCTCAGAGCCATTTCCGCCATTTGAAAGGCCGTACAGTCCAGAATCGGTATGCCAATCAGGCAAAATCGCCGTGAGCACAGAGGCAACCATCCCCCCGACGCACCAGGCTGGAGATAACCGTTTGGTAAAACACCGTGTGCAGATGTATGAAGTCCATAACTGCCTGCTGCACATACTCGGCCGACAGGAATCGTCGACCCTTCAAGGCCTTTTTTCAGGGACCGAAGGCGTGGTAATCGCACGGTAAGAGATCACGACTATAGGGCGGATGCTCGATTGTCTCCCACTTGAGTTGGGTTAACTTCAGCGTTAGATTTGCGGACGTGGTTTCCGTCAGACATGCTGCCTCCATACACGTTCTTCATTCTCCGATCGATGTCTACCGGTGTTTGTCCTTCGGCAGCCAAGAAACACGTTGGTACCGTTTGGACGCATTTGGTAATAACGTCGCCATAGTTCACGTTTCCCCATATACCACACGCACGCCGGAAAGACAGGAAATCCACCCTATTCCCTTGCCTACATGTCGGTGATTATATATCAGCATTGCAGGTGCCCTATGTTGCATATACGCTGCAGCAACGTCCTGAAACCGAAACTTTTTGATCGCTCCTTACAGGATAGGACAAAGACAGTGAAAGGAGTCGACCGTATCTGTTACAAAGGAACTTTTTCCGCATTCGCCTTAGGGAAACCATGGATAACCTAACTGCCGGTAACCAAACGTGCATTTGAACCGCAGTCCTCCCAAAAGCGAGTGCAGTTCGCCAAACCAATTCTCCACTTCGCCCGGTGTGAGTGTGAGAAAGACAAATGCTGTTGTAGCTCGTCGCCATAATGAGACGCCTCTGGCGCTGCTGTTACATGATGATGGGACGACGCGTTGCGTCACTGAAATGTAGTTGCAGCTAGAGTCACTCCCGTCTCCATGACCGCGAATTGATTCCGCATCCGTAACACCGGCAAAAGCAAAACCTCAGATTGCACAACTGAAATTGTGTTAGCAACAGTCTGGCGAATCACACAGATACAGGCACTTGTGACAGACGAGTTGGAGGTGAGCGGTGGCTCGAGTGCGGAGAACGTCTACGACGGTTGGCGGGAGCACGATCGCGACGACACCGGATCTGAAGGCGGGCGCCCGCGTTCCGCGCCAGAGCGCCGCGGGCCAGGGAAACGTATTGCCCTTAATTTGGCAGATAAGTGGATGAATGTTAAAGTATGCAAATTGTAATGGAGCTTGTTTACATTGGGCGGACGCCGCCGCCGGGAACAGGTTGCAGGGCCCCTCATTAACATGGCCACGCCGCCAGCTGGCGTCTCCCGCCCGCTGTCTGCTGCGCCGCTCTGGCGTAGCTGTCCACACTGGTTTGCTGCTGGACGCCGATTAAGTGGTTGGTGCGGCGTGGGAAAATGGCAACCGGTGCAAAATTCTGTTATCTCTAGCCCTCGTGATAATTTCTTGATTGACCAGACAATGTTTGTATCCTTGGACAGGCTACCAATAGGTGGCGAAAAAAAAAAAAAAAGAAAAAAACGCTGGTATGTGCATTAGTGCAGATCTAACTGGGGGCCTCTACCTTAAGTGGACTGCCTTATGCATTAGTTTCGTCTAAAGATCATAGAACTACAGACAAATAAAAATGAATTCCGATTCCCCCGGCGCGTTTCTTTGATAACTGTCCAATGTCTTCATTCTAAATGGTACGCATAAAGCAAGAAAACCGCGCGCGCGCGCGCCTGTGAGTGGGCGGGGGGGGGGGGGTGTCAAATCATAGAAACGACGGGCTTCGACGGTATTAAAAACTAAAAGAAATTTGCCAGTTAACTCGGTAGCACATAGGTAAAATTTATTACAAGAAACCTTTGATGACAGTGCCCCAGCTTTCATACAGTCATACGTAATTCTGGTGTGAATTTTAGGTAAAAAATGCACTCCGTCTTCAGGCACAAGTGGCCCATCGGGACCATTCGACCGCCGTGTCATCCTCAGTTGCGAATGCGGATAGGAGAGGCGTGTGGTCAGCACACCGCTCTCCCGGTCGTTATGATGGTTTTCTTTGACCGCAGCCGCTATTATTCGGTCGAGTAGCTCCTCAATTTATTGGCATCACGAGGCTGAGTGCACCCCGAAAAATGGCAACAGTGCATGGCGGCTGGATGGTCACCCATACAACTGCCGGCCACGCCCGACAGCGCTTAATTTCGGTGATCTCACGGGAACCGGTGTATCCACTGCGGCAAGGCAGTTGCCTTTTGGTAAAAATTACCTAATTAATTTTCTATTACAGATGGACAAAAAGTGTAGAAAAGAATGGGAACCAGACGTACTGTCTGATGTCTCTGCGATTCGTAGTAACCACTTCTGTGGACGTAGCGATCAAGGTAATATCGTGGTTAACGACTTGCCACGCTTCTGGGTAGAGCACTGTTGAACCACGCGCCTGACCATCCAGATTTAGGCTTCTCGTACTACTCAAGAGTCATTTTAGACCAATGCCGGGAGGGTTTCTATTAAAGTGCTGTAGCTGATTAACAGATCCACCAATTCAAATTTGATCTTCGTACATCCATGTTTAAATAGGATGATCGCGGGACACAGCTTGTATAATTTTTTATTAAAAATGAAACTCCTCCAGTTGTACTTAAGATTTTATATTTACTTGGTGACTAGTCCCGACGTTGCGTCAACGCCATCTTCAGGCCCGTACACTTTGATGAAATCAATTGTGTGTGACTCAGTACTAGAAGTCCGCGGTGAGATCAACACGTGCTCCACATGGATGGCGGGCTTCAAAGTGTACGGGCCTAAAGATGGCATTGTCGCAACGTCGAAACGAGTAGCCAAATAAATATAAAATCTTAGGTACGGCTGGAGGAGTTTCATTTTTAATAAAAAATTCAAATCTGTGTTTGTTCCCAACTACCTCGTCGTCGAATGAACATTCAGCTCTCATCTTGTGGTAATGCATAAACATTCCAACACTTATCTGTAACAGACAGTGCTTGAATTTTCCCATGACAAACGTATGTGTGTCATATATGAAAATAACCAGTCTTCGCACCAGCTTATGCACGAGCGACAATAGCATACGACAACACTTCGCGGTGTTCGGCTTGATTTGTGGTGCTTTCACTTTATAAAGTGGTGAGTGTAAGAAGTGAATGCAAGTATAACACTATAGATAAGTGGTAAATACATGCAACCGTAAGCAGCATTTTTGGTGCCCTTTGTTCGTCTCGAAAGACGACGTACAGTCTGATAGTCACCTCTCTCACGGCTACAAAAAGGCTCCAAGTTGAATTACAAACCTCAAAATGTTATGTTAGTAATTTTCTGTTTGAAAAGGAAACGTATAGTGAATCAGGTGAATCAGAATGCAACGGTGGCGAGCTGAAAACAAAACTGGTTCGAAACTGTTAATAACAAGCAGTATGCCCGAGACGTGTTTAATTCATTCGTGTATCAGCTGACAGCAGATTGAACAGCAGCACACATCGCACATGCAACCACGGGGCAAATTAATGTGATGCACCGTGTGGAGGGGCAGTCAGTGTCCCGGCCATCAAAATGTCTTCATTTCTTTTCCTGTGATATTTATATGGGCGACATGTTGAAAAACTCCTTCCGTGTCTCACGCTGGGAGAAATTGCGTACAACACGGCGTCGACATCAACTTCAGCAATTTTTAGCCTATTCCATGAAGAACAATTCTCCTGTTCATTAAAAAGGATAAATTTCTCGTGTTGGGCGATACAAACATTTTCTTATCAGTCGTACTTTTGGCCATATTCTAGTACAAGTATTGTGCACCATCTGAATCACTTACGGAGTAAACTGAACCGGCTATGCTTATAGCATGCAATTGAAATTACTTTGTTGAGCACTTTAACTATGGCATTGGAACTAATAATTCGTAATGTGGATGACGATATACTGAACCAGTCGGCCAATTTTTGCGGCCAAGCTGTATTTTTTCCCGTAGTCGTTATCAATCGGGTGGACCACTTCTTCCGGTTCTGCCTTAGTTTGAGCGGTATCGATGTAATTTCGAAGTAACCTGGTCGAATCTTGTTAGTCATGACGGACTAAAGATTGTCATTTTTATCTGGATGAATAATAAAAGAAACAGCAGAACATTACAGGGATCATCGCAGCAAAATTTCGTGTAAGCACTGTGTTCATAAAGCAGTAGCAGCAAACGAGTGAGAGTGGCAGTTACTGCATTCATTATAAGCGGGAGAAATCAAAGATCCTTCTTTTAGTGTTATAAATATGATTTATTGAAAATGATCTGGTGCAGCACATTGTCCATACAGCTCAATTTTTTCTGCAGAATATTTCAGTGAAAAAGACTGCTCGCTATAACACCTCTACAAAGGGAAATAACATCGTCATTGGTACCACGATTACCACGGCAAAAATTACACACAGCAGAACCTTCCGTTCATGGTGAAATAACTTCACGGGAGGTTCAGAAACGACTAGAACGACATAATTTCAGCGTTTACCCCGATGTTTGTGCAACTTAACGTACGCGTCGCGTTCAGAAAAGATTGTTGTTTGTGAGTGATTAAAAGAAAGGCCGTGGAGCTTACGTTCCGGCGTTCAGTCACGTGATACGGTCTAAACAGCCCAGAGGAAGCTAATGAGGCCGACGCCAGAATAGCGCTCACTCGGTTTGTTTGCGGATGCTTACCGAAAGGCTCACGTTTTCTGACTGCAATCTAAACCGCCCAGCAATTAATATGCCTGGGTTCTTGTTAAAGCAAACTGCGCAATCACTATTTTGAAAAGAGTCACTAACATTTCACATTTCTCTTGGACAAGAATCTGAAGCTTCGAATAACATCTTAGCTTCGTGTACCAGTTATCACTCGTAAGCATAATTCCTCCAAGAGTAACCATCGCGGATTGATAAGCAACTACTAACGATTTGTGAGAAGCGATTGAAATCGGGGCCCGAATCGTGAAGCACGTCGATCGACTGTAAACCGTTTCAGCTGCTCGCTTGTCGGACCTGTCACAGGTGTAGCCATGAGGTTCCCGTAAACGCGGCGAGTGCTTGTGCAGCGGAATGCTGCGTCTGTTATTTGTGCAGAATTAGGAACAAGCAAGCTAAAATCCAGTAGCAGCACTCAACCGAGACTCGCAAAATGCAAAATGGGTCGCTGTCAGTGTCCCTCCGAAGCAAGTCACTTTCAGTCGTTCGTTGTGCACTGGCTGCAGGTATGAGTATATTTCAAATTGATCCCAGCACACTGGCATATTGCAGCCTGGTGGCCATGAACTGTACGTTGCCATTCCACCTACCGTTAGTGGCCAGTTTTTGGGATTAAAGTTTTTTCCCGACGTCAGGATTCGAGCCGACTCTCTCACTTTCGGTGTACTTTGGGTTACACCCGTCGAGACCGGTACTGACTTCGCTAATTATGGATACTATTGGAAAATACATTACTTTCGAAGCGCAGATAACGTGTGATTTTGGTGAGAGGTATCTACCAGAGAAGAAAAGAACTGTTATTTTGTGCTGGTCGGTGCAGGAGCATACGCGGCTATTGACTCTTCGGCAGCATATCCGTGACTGTTCCCATCGCCAGAAACACCTTGTAATACTGTCATGGGCGCAAGAGCGATGCGTGCTCTTGTATTGTGCTGCATGAAATAACTGTATGTCTCTCCCGTAGCCGTTAGTTTCCTGTTAAAAGATTACAGCATGTTGTTCAAGTACGTATCAGAGGCCGCTGTATGGCGAAAAAAGATGGCTGCAATAATTCGTATTCAGTTAACTCGACAACACAGCCCTGTTTTCCCATCATGCAGAGGTATGTAGAACACCGTGAACTCGGATCTCCCTCAAGAGCAGTAGTGATAATGTAAGCAGCAAATCACACCTGGTGATGGACCCACAGGACCAAAACGCATTGTCTAACACAGTCAAGCACGAATATTTATGACCAAAGGCGTATAAGCGTATCGGGTGGTATCGGGTGGTTGCTATTGTGCTGGTGCTCACAGAGGTCCAGTATGGGCTGCAATCATTTTATGGCAGCGAAACTTGGTACATATTCTAACGCATTAATGCGGAACCGATTTACGTTGAAGAAAATGGTTCCAGTTTTGGCCACCAGGTGCAAACCTGACGCTGTGAGTGTTAGAAACACGTGTAGTACTGTTTCCTTATGTAATGCATTAGGAACGGAACTGGACAAAGATCCAAAAGATCCAAAAAGTGAGAAAGGCATAATTTTGATTTTATTATTAGCCGCTGCTTACACAGTTTGCTCAGTATGAGCACCGGAGACATCGACGAGATGCTGTACAGCGCCAGATTTGCACCTGGTGCCCAAAATTGGAACTAAATTTTTCCAGCGTAAATCGTTTTGTGGCGGTGTTCGTAGCGACAAACACTTGGCTGTAGAAATGGCTTACGAAGTCACCGCCACACTTTTAATAGCGGGCCGACCGGTCCGCTGGAACAGTGAACAGAAAGATGAAAGCCCAAACACTCATATTAAATAAAAGTCGGTACTTATCTTTTATTAAGGAAGATACAGTAACAGTAGTGAACTCGGTGTCTACAGAAATCTGTCTAGTTCGAGTCGGAGCGGCTAGGTCAGCGTCGGCTGACGACAAACAACAACTCTGCTGCGATGAACACACAACTGACTAGCAAGTACACAATTCGGTGGCGAGTATATAACTGAGCGGCGAATACAGAACTGTCCTAGCGCTCGCGACTCCAGCGCTTAAGAAGCCAGAAGCCAGCGGTGGCGCGCGCAGACTTGCGGCGATTTGCTGTCTCGCTGGCGCTGCTTATGCGGACGGCGTCCGGACTTTGATGCTGCCAACCTTTTGGCAGCGGGCTCGGGTGGCATTACTGGCTAGGACATAACACGCCTCCCCCCCAAATCGCCGCACCGTCGTTGAATAATGACGTGGTGAGCGTCGACGGCGGGGGAGGGGTCTGGCCGCAGGCGTAGCAGAAGAGACCGGGGCGGAGACTGTTGTCGGTGGCAGTCCCCGGTCCGCACCCCAGCATTGGCTGCGCGGGGCCCCGGGAAACACCGACTGAAAACCGAGGTCAGGGTGCACGCCTGTGACCACGGGCGCAGCTTCTGGTACTGGACGCGACGGGGCGTCGGGACCCACGAAGAGAGGCAGCGTCTCCTGACGCTGCGTCGACGGCTGCTGAGTGGGCGCCGGACAAGGCGCTGCGGTGTCAGACTCCTTGGGGGTGCCCAAGGAAAGCGGCTGCAGGACAGGCTGCACAGCCACCGCTTGGGAAGGCGGCCCGGCTGAGGGGTCGACGTCCATCAGCTCCGAAGGCGGTGGCGACTGAAGAGGGACCGCAGGCGCCCTAGCGACCACCTGGGGCGCTCCCGGATGAAGCTGCGCGGGAGGCATCAACGGGACGGGCTGTCGGCGTGGTAGCGGCGACGGCTGCTGCTGCTGCTGCTGCCCTGGGGGCGGCAGCGAAGTCGGAAGGCGCGGCTGGAACCCGCCGCGGACCAAATCTGTGGACAAAGAACGAGCGGCAGAATCCGGGCGGCCAGCGCGGCGCAACTGGTTCTGATTCCTCCTGTGCACCTCAGTAGCACCTTGAACAGTATAAAAACCGCGACCCTGGACACTTATCACGGTACCACGTTCCCAACGACGGCGACCGTGATAAACTCTGAAAAAAAACGGCGTCGTTGCGCTGAAAACGCATGCGATGCTCAGAAGCGGCGGGTCGATCCGGGGGGTGCAACAACCGTAGTAGGGTGCGATGACGACGGCCGTGGAGAAGCTCCGCAGGTGAAGGGCCGTCGCGTGGCGTGGTCCGGTACGACGACAGGAACGTGATGAGGGCCTGCTGACGAGAGTGCGTAGCACGAAGGCGGTCCATATGATCCTTGAATGTGCGTACAAAACGTTCCGCTGCACCATTCGATTGAGGGTGGAACGGCGGAGTAAGAACATGGCGAATGCCATTGGCAGAACAAAAACTTTAAAATTCAGCAGAGGTAAATTGTGGAGCATTGTCAGACACTAAAACTTCTGGAAGACCCTCAATACAAAAAATTGAAGTCAAAGCCCGTATAGTTTGTGCAGACGTTGTAGACTGCATGGGCACAACAAAAGGAAAATTACTAAATGCATCTATCACGATGAGCCAACGAGAATTCCAATATGGACCAGCGAAATCAATATGTACTCGCTGCCAGGGACCGGAAGGGCGTGCCCACTCAAAATAGCGTTGAGGCGGAGCAGCTTGGTGTTCGGCACACGTCGAACAATCTGTAGACATCTGCGTAATCTGCTTATCAATGCCGATCCATGTACAATGACGGCGGGCAAGCTGCTTGGTGCGGACCACTCCCCAATGACCTTGATGCAACAAGGCGAGGACCTTGGATTGGAGCACTTGGGGAACCACTACACGAAGCTGGTCATTCTCGGTGCGTAACAGCAAAACTCCGTGCGAAACAGACAACAGATGACGTTGCGGATAATAGCGACGAACCACAGGATCCGATATGTCCTTTGCCTTGGACGGCCAACCACGTTGAACAAAACGTAATAGTAAACTCAGATGAGGATCCGTAGCTGTCTCACGTGCCACCTGACGATAATCAATCGGAAAATCCCGCAGGGATTGATGCTCATCGGCGTCAATCTGATGGCAAGAGTCTTCAGAGGAATCGAAGACATCATCCGCAGCAATCGGCAATCTAGAAAGCGCGTCAGCGTTTGCATGCTGAGCTGTAGGGCGATACAGTATCTCATACTGGTATTGTGATAACAAAAGAGCCCAACGTTGTAGTCTCTGAGCTGTCCGCTGAGGAACTGGTTTAGACGGATGAAACAGCGACGTCAGAGGCTTGTGATCTGTTACTAAATAGAATGGTCTACCATAGAGGTAGTGATGGAATTTTGTGACACCGAACACAATAGCCAACGCTTCCTTGTCCAATTGGCTATAATTACACTGAGCTTTGTTTAGCAATTTAGATGCGAACGCAATAGGACGTTCGGTGTTGCCGACTCGGTGAGACAACACAGCACCGAGGCCGAAAGAAGAGGCATCACAAGCTAACACCAGAGGCTTGTTAGGGTCGTAATGGACCAGACAACGATCATTCAATAAAGCCTCTTTAAGCTGCTGAAAGGCTGATTGGCAATCAGCTGACCACACAAACGGAACATTCTTACGGCGGAGACGATGCAACGGTGCAGCAATCTGTGATGCATTAGGTATAAACCTAATATAATACGTCAATTTGCCAAGAACTGCTTGCAATTCATGCAGATTGCGAGGGGCGGGCAAATCACGAATAGCTGCTAAATGTGACTGGGAGGGATGAATGCCTTGAGCATTAATAACATGTCCCAGATACTCCATCTCCGTAAGGAAAAATGAACATTTATCGATGTTGCAACGTAGGCCTGCCTGAGACAACACTTTAAACAAACACTCCAAATTACGGAAATGTTCAGCAGGCGCCCGACCGGACACAACAATATCGTCTAAATAGTTGCAACACGATGGCACATTAGCCAGAAGTTGTGACAAAAAACGCTGAAAAACAGCTGGAGCTGACGCACAACCAAAAGGCAAACGCAGAAAACGGAACAACCCCAACGACGTGTTTATGACAAAATACTGTTGTGATTGCTCGTCGAGGGGCAATTGCAAATATGCTTCCCGGAGATCAATTTTGGAAAAGAAACGAGCTTCCCCTAACTTGTCCATCAGCTCGTCCGGTCTAGGCAAAGGAAAAGAATCAATGACAGTCTGAGGATTAACTGTCGACTTAAAATCAGCACACAAACGTAACTTGCCAGACGGTTTCTTTATAATAACTAAGGGAGAAGCCCACTGGCTCGCTGAAACGGGTTGAATAACACCGTTGTTTTGCCAACGACGAAGTTCTTCTTCTACAGGTGCCCGGAGGGCCTGAGGCACTGGACGAGCACGACAAAATCGAGGCTGAGCATTATCTTTTAACGTAATATGAGCGGCAAAGTTCGCAGCACAACCTAGTTCGTCTTTAAATATGTCACTGTATCGTTTACACAAATCGGTTATGCTGTCTTGAGGAACAACAACAGAATTAATTTGCAGCACATTGTCTTGGATAGACAGGCCAAACAAGTCAAAACAGTCCAATCCGAAAATGTTTACACTGTCTGTAGCGCGGAGCACTGTGAATGAAACTGTTTTTGTATTGCCACGGAATGTGGCTGGCACGCTACATACACCTAACACAGGAATATGTTCTCCACTATAAGTAGCCAAAGAATGTTTTGCCGCTGAAAGTTTAGGGCGGCCGATAGCCGCATACGTAGCACTATTTATGAGAGTCACAGACGCACCAGTGTCTAGTTGAAAAATGAAGGTCTTATCCTGGATGCGTAGCTTCACAAATAGTTTATTACACTGTCTCTGGATCGGTGCAGTGGAGGCGGAAGACACAAAATCAGCGCGTTTAGCGGGTGTTCGCTGCGTACGACAACTCGTGGGTTGGGCGGGTGGAACAACAACTCCCGCTTCACTTGCAGTCTGTACATTACTTTTTACAGCGTTTGAATTACGCTTGGGTCGCATAGCAGAGGGCTGGGTGGGTGGCTTATTGCGAACAAGTTTATTACCCACACGAACCGTGGAAGAGTCTTTAAACGCGACCTTCTGGGCGGGCTGGCTTTGAAGAACATGAATATCCATGGGCTGGGCAGCACTAGAATTGTTCTTGCGTTTACGCAAACAAACAGTCTGGATGTGTCCTTTCCTTTGACAAAAGTGACAAACCGCGTTTCTTAACGGGCAACGTTCACGAGGATGAGCAAGAACACACTTAGGGCAAGACTTAACTTTATCATTTTGCACACGCGGCTGACGAATGTTTTTAACATGACGCGGCCGGCTAGTGTTTACAGTCTGACTCCGCCGGTGGGGCCGCGGGCGTGACATAACTTGCGTAGCACAGGCAATTTGAGAAACACATGGCTGACCTAACTCACACTCAGCATAGTCAAAAGTATCTTGGGCTTCAATGATGTTCATCACAGTCTCTAATGACGGGTCAGGCAACTTTAAGATAGCAGCACGAATACGAGAATCTGCAATGTTTTGAGTAATAGCGTCTCGTAGCATGACATCACTGTAGGAAGCTCCGCACACACAATTAAATCGGCACTGACGGGTGAGGCCCCGTAAATCTGTTAACCACTGTTTATGAGATTGATGTGGCAGTTTCTTTAATCTGAAGAACTTGAATCGGGCTGCTGCCACATGAACTCGCGACTCGAAATACTCAGCAAGCTTGTTAACAACAACGTCATAGTCTAAAGCTTCTGGCTGGGATTCCGGGAACAACTTACAAAGTAGTCGATAGACTTCCACGCCTGCAGTGGAAATTAAATAAAGCTGCCGCTCAGTACCTGTGATTTTGTAGACTGACATGTGCGCCTGCAACTGCGCGAAATATTCGCTCCATTCTTCTCTGGAGGAATCAAATGCACGGAACTGTGGTGCTGCCTGTGCTTGTTCCTTTTGTGTTGGAGGATTAGCCGCTTGTTTGGCGATTGCTTCCACCAGACTTTGTATTTGCTGACTCTGTAACAAGATCAACTGTTGTAATTCGGCAGACATAGTGAACACAAATTAAACCAACCCCCAAAATTTTATCGCTATAATTAGTATAACCAGAAACAAGTTGAACCAGCCCTGCACACGAGTTCGGAAGACCTCGTCGCCAGTTTTGTGACGGTGTTCGTAGCGACAAACACTTGGCTGTAGAAATGGCTTACGAAGTCACCGCCACACTTTTAATAGCGGGCCGACCGGTCCGCTGGAACAGTGAACAGAAAGATGAAAGCCCAAACACTCATATTAAATAAAAGTCGGTACTTATCTTTTATTAAGGAAGATACAGTAACACAGTAGTGAACTCTGTGTCTACAGAAATCTGTCTAGTTCGAGTCGGAGCGGCTAGGTCAGCGTCGGCTGACGACAAACAACAACTCTGCTGCGATGAACACACAACTGACTAGCAAGTACACAATTCGGTGGCGAGTATATAACTGAGCGGCGAATACAGAACTGTCCTAGCGCTCGCGACTCCAGCGCTTAAGAAGCCAGAAGCCAGCGGTGGCGCGCGCAGACTTGCGGCGATTTGCTGTCTCGCTGGCGCTGCTTATGCGGACGGCGTCCGGACTTTGATGCTGCCAACCTTTTGGCAGCGGGCTCGGGTGGCATTACTGGCTAGGACATAACAAATCGCTTCCGCGTTAACACATTAACATATCTACCATGTTTCGCAGCGCTGCGATTGTTACACCTAACACTGGACATCCGAGAGTAGCCACACTTTAATTATAAGCACCTGGTATAAATCTGTCCCTTAAAATACTACATTGGTCGCTTTGTAACGGTGTAACTGGAGAGAAATGGCAAAGGGCGGTCATGTGACCTTCCAGCGCTGTCGAAGCCATCGCAGTGACGTGCTGTATATATGTCAGTCTATTATACGTATATAAGACAGGAAGAAAGGCCAACGTCACGCAGGATGATGTAATGATCTACATATAGACATACATCGTGCAAACCAACGTGAGGTGCACGGCAGGGGATACATCCCATTGTACCCGTCATTAGGGTTTCCTATCGTTCCATTCACGTGTGGAAGAATGATTGATGAAATGCCTCTGTGCGTGGACTAATTATTCTAATCGTGTCCACACGATCTCTATGTGAGCGATGTGTAGGGGGTTATAGTATATTCCTAGAAAAAAAAGTCATGATTTAAAGGCATTTCTTGAAAGTTTGTCTTTCAGTATCTTTGTTACACTCTCCCACGGATCAAACAAACCTGTGACCATTCGTGCTGCCCTTCTCTGTGTACGTTCAATATCCTCCGTTAGTACTATTTGGTATGGGTCCCACACACTTGAGCAGCAATCTAGAACCGGTCGCACAAGTGATTTGATTGCACTTCCCCAGCATTCTACTAATAAACCGAAGTCTTCGCCTGAAGATTGTGGATACGGAATCTACTGAAACGTTGCGACAAGACGACGACACCATTCGGTTGATAACCCGAGAAGATTTCAAAGTCACCAATCTTTTCACCACTTTGCAATCTTACCAAGATCTGTCTGAACATTCATACAACGACCATATGGGTATCAAGTAAAATTTGTGACTGAATTGAGGACTTTTTGGTGAGGAGGACACAGCATGTTATCTTAGATGGAGAGTCATTGTCAGACGTAGCAGTAACTTCGCTGTTCATGTTCTATATTAATGACCTTGCAGACAACAGTAAAATCAGAATTTTTGCCGACGATGCAGTTATCTCTGCCTGAAATTCAATGTGGAATCTGAAAAAGATTTCATCGGGCCCTGATTTTAACAGTTTCGGCTCTCCTCAACACGACTGACACTAATACTTATTTCATTCATCTTTTCAGTGGTACGAAGATTAAGTTGGGGCAGCCCTCCTGCGTTTTCCACTGTAAAGACACATTTCAGCATTTAATTTTGCTACTATCAATTTCCTGGCTCATTCCCTAATTTTCACTGGACACTAATTTTGGTGCTACTAACGGCCTTTATATACCACCAGAATGTCTTTGAGTTTTGTGATAGATCATTTGACATTATTCTGCAGCGGTAGTCATTGAAGACATCACGAACTGCTCTCTTGACAGCCAAATGCGTTTCATTCAGCACCTCTCTTATCTATAGCCCTACACTCTGTTTTACACCTGTTACGCAGTAATCTCTGGTTTCATAGAGGTTTCTTTACAGTGACTGTATATCATGGAGACCTCATAGACTGTTCCACTGAGTACATAGCTGTCCAGTGCAAGGTCAACTATTCTTTAAAACCTGAGCCATTGTCCATCTACATACTTCTGCCCTGTGCTGAAAGTTTCAAGTTTCTCAGTGTGGTATGACACTACTGGTTTTTTATCTAGTTTACTGAACATATCTTTCTGTTCGTTTTAGTTGTCCTTAGTACTTTGGTAATCATTGTTGCCACAACCGCATCATGGTCACTGATACCAGTTTCGATGCGGACGTTCTCAAGGAGGTCAGTTGTACTTGTTTCCATTAGATCCAATATATTTTCATCATGAATGGGTTTCCTAACTATATGTTCTAGATAGTTTTCGGAGAAAGCATTTACTAATGTTTCACTGGATTCACGCCCAACACTAACAAAACTGTAATTTTCCCAGTTAACTGTTGGATGATTAAAGTCTCCTCAGATGATTACGTATGACGGGGAGCTTGCGTACAAGGGAACTGAGGTTTTTTATTTTATGTCCACCTCTGACACTGAGACTTGCCCAAACAATCTTACACGAAGCTTCAATTCCTTTTTTTTTTTTTTTTTTTTTTTTTTTTTTTTTTTTTTTTTTTTTTTTTTTTGCGGAGAGGTTAGTGGATCTGAGTTTCTTGTCTACTGCGACAAATACACCACCTCCATTTCCCGTTTGCCTATCCTTTCGACATACATTCAAATTTACCCCGAAAATCTGACTGCTACCAAACTGAGGTTTCAATGAGCTTTCTTTACCTAGCATTATGTGAGCTTCACTGCTTTTCAGGAAGGCTTCAAACTCTGGCACTTTATTGCGAATGCTTCGGCAGTTAACTCTCACCTATGGGAGACATTTCTTTTGATCTTACTCTGAAACTTCTGTGTTTCCTAGAGCTATCGTTATCTGGATTGGATGGAGAGTTACCTAATCTAAAAGATCTTCGTGTGTTTCCCACACAGAATCAGATACCTGAGTATCAGCCTCTGACGTGTAGTGCACACATGACCCATTTACAGGACCCAACAGTTCTCAACACTATCGTGCAAGTCGAGAAAGTCGTCGCCTAACTTGTCACAGAACGTTCGAAGTCTCTGGTTCAGTTCTTCCATTCTACTCCGAACCAAAGGCTTACGATCAGTTCTGGGGACAATGATGCAAATTGTGAGCTTCGTTGAAACTCCATGCACAAGGCTGGTCTTCTCAACCACCTCTGCCAGTCACTGGAAGGACCACAGTATGATCTCGGAGCCCAGACGGCAGGCATAATTGGTTCCAACATGGGCCATAATCGCACTTGGTTGCGCCTTGTTCCCTCAGTGGGTGCTGGAATAGCCTGTTCAACATGCTGAATGAGGCCCCCAGGCTTATACACTGAGTGCACTTGGTGTCCTTTCCTGTCCTTGCTTCCATTTCTGTAAGGGTCCTATCACTCGCCATACGTTTGAACTGCCGACGATTAATTTACATTTGCCTCCTCTTGACACCGGACATGGTTCCCCGAAACAGGCTGAGTTCCAGTTTCAGTGAAAGATAGCACCCCAAACTTGTTGGTCAGGGCGATCGGTGCCATGCCTTGAGTAATGCTTGGTCCTCGTCCACCCTGTACAGGATGCCTAGATCTACGACTGACTCGCCACTTGCAGTCAGGTGGACGAGTAATGACAGATCCTGTACTTTTTGCAAAGGAGATAGAACTCACAGGAAGGGATAATGTTTGAGGTACCTCTGGCACCTGTACCACAGGTACACGACTCTTGGGAGCTCTTCCAACACGCCGATTCGCAGCAGCTGCCAATCGTTAGTCAGGGCGATTTCCAGCTGCTTACGAATGTCAACCAACTCATCCCGTGCTCAAGAACAGCATTCATAGTAGAGCTGCATTTTGTCTGGTACAATGTGTTACAGGGCAGTGAACAAATAACTTTTTAATTAAGCCCGCTGATTTTAATCTACTGAACTGATAAGTGGTAGTTTCGTATGGGAACTGAAGCATGTGCAGAAAATGAGATTTCTATTGAGGCAACACAAAAACCTGTGGTAATAATTACTAGTTTCCTAGAAGGTTTTGAGCTTAATTGTAGTTGTTAAAAAACTCGAAAACAGAGTTTAATAAATGTAGATAATAGACAACGCTAATCCTCTTTAAGGGAAAAGTAGATGTAACACAGTATGTTAGAGTACCTTCTACAAGATCTAAATCACGAACGCCGATTTACTTCAGGTTACTCGTAGATTATGCAAAAGACAATGCACGTTTATTTGCATTGACATGCAACGAATTTCATGGATGATGTATTCTTCGAAAATAACAGTATCCTGTTTGGACGCGCTCATTGCCACAACGTGAATAAAACTGCCCAATTTGTTGGAGTATCAACGTGGAGTGAACTGGTCTACAAGGAATCCATGTAACACTGCATAAGAACAGTGGTCGTAAAAACAACCTAACCGACAGGGCTGGAGACAAGTGTACCGCCTTTTCCGTCACAACTGATTTCAAAGCCGATAACATTTGCAGGGTTCATCTCAACCTCTCCTCGAGCAAACATAGTTGAGAGAACTGCGTGCAATCGACATTTGGAGTCGGGTACTTTGGAAAACCCCATTGCTCACAGCAGCACATAAATCTCGCGTGCCGGAGTGGCCGAGCGGTTCTAGGCGCTACAGTCTAGTCTGGAATCGCGCGACCACTACGGTCGCAGGTTCGAATCCTGCCTCGGGCATGGATGTGTGTGATGTCCTTAGGTTAGTCAGGTTTAAGTAGTTCTAAGTTCTAGGGGACTGATGACCTCAGAAGTTGAGTCCCATAGTACTCAGAGCCATTTGAACCAAATCTCGCGTCTTCAATGGACCAAACAACACAGACAGTGGACTGTAAGTCACTAGAGGTGCCTAGTGTAGTCCGACATATCGAGATTTAGCCTCATTTCAAATGCTGCAAGCCCAGTGATGAGTTTAACCTGCAGTGTGTGGACGATGTAGTTTAGGCCGAAGGTTTATCGTACCGTAACTAGGACACACTCATTCAGGTAAGCGTGGACGTGAACCGGGATGCTTATTTCAACAATCTCGGTGACCTTCATTCATGATCAGGATCCCGTAAGCACTCCCATCTTCCAAATTGACAACAGTCGCGTTCACAAGTCTACACGCACACTTTCCTGGTTTGACGAGCACTCAGGCAGCCTGTCGCACATGCACTCAATCTCCATAGATAATGTTTGTGTGTAACAACGGGTGACATACAGTAATCAATATCATCCAGTTTGGTAGCTCTGCGGAATCTAATTGTCAGTGACTGGATTCAGCTGGCTATGGATATCTGAAGAAAGTTCAGGACCGTGTCACTCGCCGAATGGAGGCCATTACCAAGGTGAAGGGCAGTTATACACCATATTATGGTGTGTCAGCTGGCGGGACTAATTGTTTGTCCGACATGCTTACCTCCCTTGCAGTTAATACAGCCACACCCGAGAGTACTGCGAATCACGGGAGATTTTGTGTGTGTGTGTGTGGGGCGGGGGGATGATGATTTGTGTGTGTGTGTGTGTGTGTGTGTGTGTGTGTGTGTGTGTACAACCATCCTATATTTCAGCTTACTGATTTTGATAAATATGGATAACCTAAACCAGGTTATCAAAAGGGTATTTGAACGGACCCCATTCCGAGGCGCGTGTCTTTGCGTGAACGCCAGCCGGATGCGAGTGCAGTGTGTTAAGCAGTGCCTTTGAGGAGACTAAGCAGTGCCTTTGAGGAGACAGACAGCACGCTGGTTCCCCTGGCTTCGGGCGCAGGGGCAGGCGGCTGCAGCCCGCAGTCCCCGGCGCGTCGCCAATAATAAACAGCGGCGCCGGCGACAATGGGCCGCCTTTGATCACAGCTGCCGCCTCCGACGCTCATCGGGAATTTTAATCACGGCGCGACGCGTCCATCTTTCTCTGCAGCCTTCACCTGCACCACGCCCCGGTCGCAGCCTCACTAAGGGGAAACTAACTCTCCTGTGTCGCGAATTGGGGGCTCTCGCAGTACTCGCACAAAAACACCGAGGGAGCAGCGGCCGTCACGCGTGGGGCGCGCCGGCTAGGCCGCACCGTGTCCTCCGTTCCCACACGTCTCCCCGAGGGTTCGTCGGGAGCTGTCTGCACGTAGGAAAACACGTCCAGTGCTCGGCAAGTAGCTGTCACCATATTCTTCGGTTATGTATCGAGCGCTTTCAGGTTACAATCGTGTCTCCGGTCTTCAGTCAAGGACTCTTGCAGGCATTCTTATACGTAGGAAGTCGACAGCTACGCATATAAGTGAATTCCTCGACCATTACCTCAGTAACGAAAGGAATGAAAGAAGACTTGAGTGTAACATCCCATCAACGGTGAGAACATGAGAGGCGCAGCACGAGGAGCTCGTAAAGGGAAAGAACAGGGAAGCAAACCACAGTCCTTCCGAATATGAACCCGTTAAGCCGTCGGCACACGGACCGGGCATCCGAACGTTGAGCGTTGAGCGTGCCGAGTTTCTGACGTCATAGCGTGGAATTGCACGTTTGGGAGTCTTTCCGAACGTGCAGAGCAATATCTGGCATGTCAGATATTCTGAGCGTGCCTCTGAGCGTTGACCAATGAGATGGCACAACGCCGCCTACGTCACACGCACGCCGTCTCCCTTCAGTACAGAGATGTGAGGCACCATATTGGCGTTCCTTTCAAGCCTATATGTATATATGCCGTTTCTGAGCACCAGCAAATTGAGAATCACTGAAAAACCCGTCGTTAGTTGTGTGATTCGTTCCAGTAAAATAATGAGAAACATCATATTCGTGGCAAAAGAATTATTGTAACTTGCGTATTATGAGAGTAGGCTATTTGAAGACAGCGACACACTGAAGCTCCACCAAAAACGCATTGTTCTTGGTAAAAAATGGTTCAAATGGCTCTGAGTACTATGGGACTCAACATCTATGGTCATCAGTCCCCTAGAACTTAGAACTACTTAAACCTAACTAACCTAAGGACATCACACAACACCCAGTAATCACGAGGCAGAGAAAATCCCTGACTCCGCCGGGAATCGAACCCGGGAACCCGGGCGTGGGAAGCGAGAACGCTACCGCACGACCACGAGCTACGGACGTTCTTGGTACAATTTGTTATAATTAAATTTCAATTAGTGACATAATTATCTACGATTAACGTTTTTAGCAAGGGGTAACACAATATGGTTAAGTACAAGGAGGGAGTAGTTGGTTTAGCGTAATGAGTAGCGTCTCTGGCCAGGTATGACATTTTGTTGGGGCGGCGGTTCGCGTCTTAACACTTCCAGTTCTTTTTTCCCTAACATTCGCGTTTTTATTATGTTCTGATACTTTATTATTAGTTTAATATAAGTATATGCTATAATATTTGATGTTTTTTTTGAGGGGTGACTTTGTTCGATTAGCTTCATCTACAGGACAGCTTGCGCTACTTGTATAAAGATATTTTGCTCCTTTTTCTTCTACGCTTCGTAATTCACATGTTGCAAAGATTCTGCTACTGTGTAGGAACAGTGATCAAGTAAGACTGACCTTAGGGTTTTTCTAAAATGTGGGAATGATGGAATAGTGTTTATCTTACGTAGAGAAGCATTCCAAATTTGTACCGCGCTGTGAGCCTGTGTCCTTACTGATTGGACGTGGTAATTTCCTTTTCGTGGACGATGGAGGAAATGTGAGTTTTAATAGAGCTACTAACGTGGGAGTTTTACGCGCGCCCGTTGAGTAAACAGTGTGATTTACGAACTAGAAACATCCCTCAACTGCCGCTGGAGTGCTTTGCGATCACGTATACCACGTTGGGGCCCACGTACCGTATGCACAAGTCACATCGTTCCTGAGCGTTCAGCAGCACGTTGAACTTGGCACGTTAACGTTCAGCTGCACTGTCCGTGTGCCGACGGCTTTAGTGCGCTAGACGCTTCGTGAACGCAAATGCGAAACCTTGGAGGTAAGACAACGCTCTTTTTCGCAAGGTGCTATTGCGGAAATTTGGAAAACCGGCACTTGAGATCACTGCAGAACAATTCTTCTGCTGCCAACGTACATTTCACGTAAGGCCACGAAGGTAAGATGCGAGAAATTAGGGCTCATACTGAGGCTCTTAGGCTTTTTTCGTCGCTCTATTTGCGAGTGGAACAGAAAGGTTCAAATGGCTCTGAGCACTATGGGACTTAACATCTGGGGTCATCAGTCCCCTAGAACTTAGAACTACTTAAACCTAACTAACGTAAGGACATCACACACATCCATGCCCGAGGCAGGATTCGAACCTGCGACCGTAGCAGTCGCACGGTTCCAGACTGAAGCCCCTAGAACCGCTCGGCGCTCGGACACACCGGCCGGCGGGAACAGGAAGGGAAATGGCTAACAATGGTATGTGGTACCATCCGCCCATGCAACGAACGGTGGCTTGCGGAGTATGTTTGCAAATGTAGATGTACTAAGGAATACTGATAGTTCACAGACGAAGGCAAACCATCGGAGGGGAGGCGTTCGATCCGCCAGGGAGACGAGATCACGGACAAATAGCGAATTTTTGTGTCTGTGTCTGCAAGCGACCGTTTTTCAGTGTCATTCGAATATTAGAAAATCTTTAAGAGCGTCCGAAAATTTGAAAGTAATAGTTCCTATGCAGAGATGGTGTGTAATGAAGGTCGAATACTGACAAAAAACCGCTAGTACTTGCGTAAAAAGAGAAAAAGAAAAGTCAAGAAAAAAAGCAGGGAAAGAATTAGGAAATGTATTGCGTCGTCTATAATTGCTCATAGGTGTACTATCCAGTTTAGTTCGTTCTTACTTATATTATCCAATTTAATTATGATCGTAGGACGCAAGTGCTGTCGATTGTCTTTAAAATCGAGTGGAGATCAGATTATAAGTATATACAACGAAGTCCAGGGCATTCTTTTCGAGGATCGCCGTGTTAAAATGAGTGTAATAGTGAAGGCAAACAGCTCAAGACAACGGGAATTTGACATCGGGTACGAACATTTGGGAATGAGAAACCTCTCAATAGATTGGTGATGCTATTGCAGGGGATACCTAATATTAGGTCACGTTGAAGCACAGTTCGAATGAGATTTTGAGATGATATATCAGTGCTGGTAAAATGCAGGTTACTTAAATAGCTTTCAGCCTGTTAGGAACAGCAAAACATGTCAATTTTCCCTTTGAAAGACATTTCGACCAGAAACTAAAATTTTTCCTTGTACTTTAGTAGATAAGAAGAAAATTTAAAACGTGTGTGCATACGTTCATGTGAAAAACAGGGGTCCAGCTGTAATTCAGAGATATTTTCAAGGTAGATTTGAGTGTTGTTCTTTGTTTAGAGCACCGCTATGAATAAGTGTATGAAAACATAAACGTCACCAGTGTTCCCTAAGTATCGGCGAGTACAACTGCCGTATTACTCGAATACCGAACGACAGTTACCCTTATTCTTGGTTGAAGAGACCAAAAACGTAACTCAAAACTCGCCACCACGGTTTGATGATTATGAAATTGTACCGCGACGTATTCGGGAACATGAGAGCCAAATAGCGATGGTGAGGAGTGCTCAGCCATCAGACAGTAAGCCGCGCCACCATTATTATGAAAGCTAGGCGTTTTGGTCTCCTTTAAGGGCATAACGAAAGATTTCAGGTATACTCACCTGTTTCAGAGAATGAAATGGCGAAATTGAGTGTTAACTGTTAAACTGACTGGAAGTAGAGATGTTGCTATGGTACACATACTACAGACAGTTTAATTATAAGAGAGATCGAACCGTGGGAATGTACTGTGTGGGGGACAGCGGCAGCCGCTGCGACTTGCTTGTACGTAGCAGGGTCACTGCTGAACGAAGACGAAAATTAAAAAGGGGCTACAAGGTGGATAGCATGACTTGCACCAGTGCGCGTGATAGTGATATCGTATTTGAGAAAGGCTAGCTGAAGAAACAGAAGTTGTGGGTGTCCTTCCATTCAGCAGAGAGAGTGGAGAGTGATGTGTTACGAGCGGCGTGTGGAGAATATCAGCAGAATCGAGCCGGCCGGCTGCTGCAGCGGCTCCAGGCTCCCCTCGTAAGTCGAGAGTCACGCACGAATCGTGCCTGCGTTGCCAAGGGCAACGCGTCGTCGCCGCTTCCGCCGAAAAACTGCTGGGCTGGCAGACCGGAAACATGACGGCGTGTCTTACGTTGCTACTGCACACAGAAGCCCATACAATCGTAAGAACATAAAACAATAGACG
Organism: Schistocerca piceifrons; assembly: GCF_021461385.2. Taxonomy (NCBI): domain Eukaryota; kingdom Metazoa; phylum Arthropoda; class Insecta; order Orthoptera; family Acrididae; genus Schistocerca; species Schistocerca piceifrons. The sequence continues at coordinate 514,598,684 of NC_060141.1, forward strand.
CGAATGCGGAGTATGTTAGTACCACAGCAGAGCGGTGCAAAACTACGACGTCCATAACAAAGTTTTGCAGTCTGGTTGCCTCATATATACATGTGAAACTATTGTGAGTTGGGTACACCGCAACTAGTAAATAGCTGTACACTATGAGCTACATGTAAAATATTTAATTGACAGACTGGTATTTGGATATAGAGCCCAGCGTCAGGATCATCTGATACGGAGGACAAACAAACAACCGTACAAATACGAGGTGCATTCAAGTTCTAAGGCCTCCGATTTTTTTTCTCCGAACTGGAAAGAGATAGAAACATGCGCATTGTTTTAAAATGAGGCCGCGTTCATTGTCAATACGTCCCAGAGATGACAGCACCGTACTGCAGATGGAATTTTACCGCCAGCGGCGAGGATGAGAACTGTTTTAAATACTTAAAATGGCGACGTTTTCCTTACTTGAACAGCGTGCAATCATTCGTTTTCTGAATTTGCGTGGTGTGAAACCAATTGAAATTCATCGACAGTTGAAGGAGACATGTGGTGATGGAGTTATGGATGTGTCGAAAGTGCGTTCGTGGGTGCGACAGTTTAATGAAGGCAGAACATCGTGTGACAACAAACTGAAACAACCTCGGGCTCGCACAAGCCGGTCTGACGACATGATCGAGAAAGTGGAGAGAATTGTTTTGGGGGATCGCCGAATGACTGTTGAACAGATCGCCTCCAGAGTTGGCATTTCTGTGGGTTCTGTGCACACAATCCTGCATGACGACCTGAAAATGCGAAAAGTGTCATCCAGGTGGGTGCCACGAATGCTGACGGACGACCACATGGCTGCCTGTGTGGCATGTTGCCAAGCAATGTTGACGCGCAACGACAGCATGAACGGGACTTTCTTTTCGTCGGTTGTGACAATGGATGAGACGTGGATGCCATTTTTCAATCCAGAAACAAAGCGCCAGTCAGCTCAATGGAAGCACACAGATTCACCGCCACCAAAAAAATTTCGGGTAACTGCCAGTGCTGAAAAAATGATGGTGTCCATGTTCTGGGACAGCGAGGGCGTAATCCTTACCCACTGCGTTCCAAAGGGCACTACGGTAACAGGTGCATCCTACGAAAATGTTTTGAAGAACAAATTCCTTCCTGCACTGCAACAAAAACGTCCGGGAAGGGCTGCGCGTGTGCTGTTTCACCAAGACAACGCACCCGCACATCGAGCTAACGTTACGCAACAGTTTCTTCGTGATAACAACTTTGAAGTGATTCCTCATGCTCCCTACTGACCTGGCTCGTGCTGCTATTGCCTCAGCGATTTTCCAGTGGTCAAAACAGACTCCTAAAGAAGCCTTCGCCGCTGCCATGGAATCATGGCGTCAGCGTTGTGAAAAATGTGTACGTCTGCAGGGCGATTACGTTGAGAAGTAACGCCAGTTTCATCGATTTCGGGTGAGTAGTTAATTAGAAAAAAAATCGGAGGCCTTAGAACTTGAATGCACCTCGTAGTGATATATGCAACACAGTAACATTTGTATACATAACAGTAGAATAGTAAGACTATTTACATATTATGCACGTCCGTATCAAATGAAGTGACCAATGTAAAATATCTATGATGTAGAAACTGATATCTATCCAGAAAACACAGGACCGCGTGATTGTAGCGTCCTGTATGACCATGAAGTGTGACCGTATAGCGTTTCGCAACTGTAACATGTAGGCACAACGACCTGTGCACTTTGAGATATAACAGATGTTAGATCCTATCGTGACCATATAGACATAATTATGATTGCATTTTATAAACGCACGTAGTTCAATGTTTTCTAGATACACATCAGTTTTGACATCATAGATATTTTGTAACTGACACACGCATCACATGATAGGGAAGTGCGTAATATGTAAGTATCCTTATGTCTCTACTGTTACGTATACAAATGCTATCGTGTTGTAAATACCAATAATTACACATTTGTTTGTTTGTCCTCTGAATCAGAAGCCGCTGAGGAGTGAGATGGCCGGTTTCAATTTTCGAAGAGATAACCTTCAGATCGTGCATTCTTAATGACCGTAGAAACCGTTGGCGTGTAGCTGGTCCATTTGTGCAGGCGTGGAGAATACTGCTCTGTGTGCTCCATGTCTGCACAGATCGACCAGATACACGCCAACGGTTCCCACGGTCATTAAGAATGCACGATCTGAAGATGATCTCTTAGAAGATCGACACTGGCCATCTGAAAATAAAAATAAATAACTTAAACGCGATCATGACTGTGTGTGTTCTGAAATTAGTTATAGTGTTATAAAGATCAGTGTTTTCCTATAGGTATGTTCCATCAAAATTTGAGTTAAATATTGTACATGCACCTTATTGTGTACAACAAAATGTATTTTGATATCTACATAGTGCAGAATTGTACGTTCGAGCGTAACAAGACAATTGCTGCTACAAGAATGAGAGAAAATAACTGCGCTAGCCAACTTCTTTAATTAAAAGAATTTATATAATGTTGCGCAGGTGGTCTGCGGTCATTATACTGTACATGGTGGCAGCCAGTCAAGGAATATTTTAGGAAATTGGTTTAAAAAATTTATTTCAAAGACCTAGTGAAATGTTTACAAGTTTTTTCCCAGAGTATCTTCCGCTGTACCTACGTGACAGAAGTCGCCTTTCTTGCAAAACAGAGGCAGTTCTGTCCAGTTAAAACTGATGACAAGAGACGCCCTGAGCCCTCTGCTGCGAATTCACGCCACTGGTCTTAGCCAATAGCGTGCGTGGGATACAGGTCACGTGTGTGGACTCTGGAGTATTCTGCGGTGCGGAACACAGTTGCCTCTCTCTCTTGTAATCCAGACCTCGAGCAGAACAGACGTCTTTTCGGAAGGACCTCCTAGACTGGCCTAAACCTGGTAACGTCCGACCCTAGGTGCGTCCCTGTCCCTTGTAACCGAACATTGAAATATATCCTCTTTATTGTACCTAATTTCCTGTTTTGTCATTTAACGGCAGCCTTGGATGCCCCCTCTAAAGTGCTGACCGCTCGACCCCCTGCACACTGTCGTCGCGAGGCATATATAACGACCTTCTCCCCTCCCCCTTTCCATTTTACATTAACAATACATTTAACGGAGCACGTAGTTAATGCTGCTTCGAGTCGTAGCCGGAAATCGAACTCGTACTCTTTCGGTTAGCAATCCACCGCTCTCACCACGCAGCTACTGAGGCGGACGAACTTAGATGGTTCACCTACTGCTCATTGTCCAGGCTACACCTCCAGCACATTTTTCATTTTCATTACGAGAGGTCGTCATAAACTTTGAAGTATCAGCCCGAAAGAATCAAGCTGCGGCCGTGGAACGTGGTACTGTAATGGTATCAGTCCTTCTCTACATATTCACTCATAGCGCTACATATTTTTCCAACGGGTGGATGATATCACGCAGGATGTTGAAAAGCAATCCATGACTGATTTTCCACTGTCGCCTCGATTATGATAGCCAGTCTTCGAGTACCAGAGCCTCAACTTCTCGTGTGATTCTCGGTTCTACACAGAGAGACGGTCTGCCACTTTCTTCTTCGTCATTCAGACATGTTAACCACACTGGAAGCATATCTGTCACCTAAAGACTGTCATATGACGACTGAACATGGATTGTTGCAGCGTTGTTCTCTTTCAAACGAAGGAAACGAATTACCACACCATACTTCACCAATCCGTTGTGTCAGTTTGTTTTGGCTGCCTCAGCGGTGCGCTGTCGTACTGTGGCGAGGGGATTTCAGACTGCTGACTTGTACCATCAAACAGACAAATGAAGGTGATAATTAAAATCTTTAGATTATCCCACATAATTACGTTTCCAGTCCTCTCGCTTGTACTCGCCGTGCTACAATAGTGAAAAGGTATCTCGAATTCCAGTTCTTAATTTCTCTCAGCAATTTTAGTTTGTTACCATAGACTTCAGCAAATGTTAGTGTATTGTCGAACGTGTTCGTCAAAGATTGCGAACAGTGGCGTCGGGTCGCTGTTTTCTCCAAACTGCCCAGAAGGCGAAACTTCAGTTTATCCCGACATGCACAATGTTCAAACAGCTTATGGGATTGTAGCCAGCTGAAGTCTTCGACAACTGCCGATATTTCGACAGACGAACAGCTCGCGATTTTCGAGGCACAAATGCAAGGAAAGAGCGCTGTTCGAAGAAATCCTCAATAGGCAAGACTACACCGATCAAGAAGCATACCACGGCATATGCAGAAAGACAGAGCACACACACACACACACACACGCACACACACACACACACACACACACACACACACACACACACACACACACAAGCACGCATACACACATACACACACCGTAAACAGCTAGCGCCACCACACAAGCAAAGCTGACCAACTTCAGAAGTTATCGATAGTGAAACAATTGAGATTAAATAAGCAAGTGACTTTACAAAATAATATAGGAGATTTTTGTTTAAATTTTACTTGGAATCCTGACCCCCCCCCCCCCCCCCGATCAAAACAACAGAGTTAATGTTACTTGCTCACCAGTTTATGATTGATCACCACAGTTCGTAAGCGCTGTGACAAACATGTCTGGAAAGACCGCGCTCAGAATCGCGGTTTGCAGGGTTTTGGTGTTTGATTTCTATTTGAGACAGGAATCTGGGGTAAAAAGCTTTTGGTTTAGCTCGGACCAGCGGCCATTGTATAGCCATTCGAACATCTTTCTGTCGCTACGTTACACGACATCAAGCAAGGTTTGAGCGAAAATCGGAGCTGCAGTCAAGGCAAAAATCGATTAATTCGTTATTCAAAAGATTTTAATAGAGCGGAAATTAATTATCAGCCAATGACACCATTTCCATGTGCACCGCTCGGATTTTACGACCAAAAACAGTCACCCTCGTTAGTAAAGTGCCTGCAAAAACAGTAACCCTTAAATAACTCCAGAATGGAGGTAGATTGATGGTTCGAATTTGGCCCTCTGGTGTATTGGACCCAGGTCTAACTTTTAACCACTAATGTTTAACGTTTAAAAACAAATTTTTCTGGGAAGTTTTGAAGTGCGCCACTTCTATACTTTAAACTTGTACCAATTGGTTAAAACTTTGCACGAAGGTAGATAAATGAATAGACACTAACAGAATTCTTTTCATCCAGTAATCTTTATCGTTGTCGAGATACGATGGTTTAAATTCGAGCTAAATGTAGCAGGTAAAATTCGTTCTCATGTGAATTAATTGCGCCGGGACGGTTTAACGTGAATCAAATAAACAAAAAATGCATTCTTACGATAAAACAGAAAACGCGCTTTCAAAGATCTACCTTTATTTGGATTTTACGTGCGAAAAACACTTTTTTGTGAGTTTTTCACACTCGCCACGATATAAGCAACATGGTTCGAAAGACAGTAAAGAACCATACACTACGTCGGTTGCCAAGCTATGGCGATCTAATGTCAAAATTGTGATAGAGGGCAAGATGAAACCAGAATGAAAAATGCTCCTATCGTCGCATAAAAAAATGCGGATATGTGCTGGTTTAGAGTTAGGGGCCGAGCGGTTCTAGGCGCTTCAGTCCGGAACCGCGCTACTGCTACGGTCGCAGGTTCGAATCCTGCCTCGGGCATGGTTGTGTGTGATGTCCTTAGGTTAGTTAGGTTTAAGTAGTTCTAAATCTAGGGGACTGATGACCTCCGACGTTCTACATCTATACTCTGCAAACCACTGTGAAGTGCATGGCGGAGAGTGTGTCTCATTGTACCAGTTATTTGGGTTTCTTCTCATTCCATTCACGTATTGAGTGTGGGAAGAGCGATTGCTGTATTTAATCTAATCTTGTCCTCGTGACCCGTATGTGAGCAATAAGTAAGGAGTTGTAGTATATTTGTAGAATCATCATTTAAAACTGGTTCTTGAAACATTGTAAGTGGCCATTCTTGGGATAAGTCCCATAGTGCTCAGAGCTATTTGAACCATTTGAAAAGAAGGGAACTAGCTTTTCGACTTATGTGGCAGCTTCAGAGATATTTAAATCAAAACATCTTGATCTAGTTGCGCTTTTTACGAGTTAACCCTACTTCCCCAGCGCAGTGAGCTCCCATAGACGCACCCACAGTTACGTGGATGATGAGTGATGTAAGAAGAAGTAGACACAAAAGTTACGTGCTTCTAGAAAGTGGAATGCATCTACAATAGGAAGTATCCGAGAGTGGGGGCACATCGGTGATAGGATGTATCTCTGAGTGGGGATGTATACATCCTGAACTTTAATGAGATACTGTGTCATACTGCAGGCCATGACAAATGCCATGTTTGCTGACATGATGTGATGTGTCATGTTATACGACATTACATCATGTATCATGTTAGTACACTTGACACGGTGCAGTATATTGTATTCATAGGTACTAATATTAACAAATAAAGAAGCACGAGTATATGGGCCGCGCCGTCTCAGGGGCCTTGCTACGGATCGCGCTGCTCCCTGTGTCGGTGGTTCGATTCCGCCCTCGGGCATGGGTGTGTGTTATCCTTAGCATAAGTTAGTTTAAGTTAGATTAAATAGTGTGTAGGCTTAGGGACCGATGACCTCAGCAGTTTGGTCCCTTACACCACGAATATGTCATGATGTTTTGTTTTAAAACTCTTTGAAGCTGCAGATAAGTCGAAAAGCTAGTTCCCTTCTTTCACATACAGTAGAACCCCTCTAATCCGACCTTGGATGGTCCGTCATTCCGGTTAGTCCGACTATACTGAGGCCCGCGAGCCTGTGCCAACTGACTGGACGCCTGTCGGGCCATTGTTGCGGTGTCTATCTCTGTGCATATTGTTATACTGTCCGTTATTGTGCAGTTTTATCCTTTGTTGTGATTAAAAAACTTCGTTGTTTGCTTTATTCCGTGTTCTATACCGTACTTATTACTGTAGATTCACTGTGTGTACAGTTGTCTGTTTTTGAACATGTCTGGATTCGAACGTAAAGACGTACCTCTTTTCACTAAATGAAAAATTAGCAGTGCTACAAAGTCTGGACGAAGGAGATTCGCTCCAAAAAATTGCAAAGTAACTGAATGTAGGTGTTACGACAATTAAGGATTGGAGGAAGACTACTATACAGTTACGATTGATGGTGAAAACACTCTGAAGAATCGCAAAACATTAAAAAAGCCTAAACTTGAACTGCTTGATAACGCATTGTGGATGTGGTTTTGTCAAGAAAGAAGGAAAGGAACTCCAATATCCGGGCCAATTCTCAAAGAAAAAGCGATAGTTTCGCACAAAAAACTGGAAGCCGAAAGTAAATTTTTTGACAGTGAAGGCTGGATTGATCCTTCGAAAACTCGTCAAAAATGTATCCCCGACTTTTTTTCCAAGTAATTTGTTTTCGTTTTTACTGAAAAACAATGCATACAGTATAATCATTTCTTAGTTTATACATACAGTAGTTTATTTCTTTGTAAAAAATTACTTCTTTATATACAGTGCTATAAACATTTTTTGGTTACAGTATGTGTCGTTTATACCTTATTATGTACAGTACAGTGCTGTAATTTGTTTGTCGTTTTCCTTTCAAAACCAATACATATTATAGTGTGTGTAGACGTTTTTTTAGTTAATATACTGTTTAACACTGTGTAAAAAACATATTTTTATATTACTGTAGACATCTTTTAGTTCTTAAATCGTGTAATTATTTGTACTAAATGTCTTTTTATATTTTTTGCGATAAATATTAGATTTTTCGGATAATCCGACCTTTTTCTCGTTCCGACCATAGTCCCGGTCCCGAAGGTGACGGATTAGAGGGGTTCTACTGCACCTAACTCTACCCAGGACAAATTCGCCATTTTTGTGTTACGATAAGAGCATTTTTCATTTTGGTATTCGCTATAGATAATTCATGACAGTGGTCATCTTTAGTTGTGCGGTGGCGCTAGTTGTTTACGATGTGTGTGTGTGTGTGTATGTGTGTGTGTGTGTGTGTGTGTGTGTGTGCGTGTGTGTGTGTGTGTGACCGCGCGCGCACGCGCATGTGTGTTATCTTTCTGCATGCGCCGTATTTCCCTGCACAGCGCTCTCTCGTTTCATCTGTGCCTGGAAAATGGAAAATGACCAGGTGTTCACCTATCGGAATATCGGAGGTTGTCGAAGGCACCGTCGGGCTGCATTCCCACGAGCTGTTTGCCCAGGAGGAGTCGGCGTGTGGCCGCCCTCGAGCCGCGCGGCTTAATAACAGTGGCGCGGCGCCGCGCCCGCTTTTAGGCCCGCCGTAAAAACGCCCCCGAGTGGTCCCGCGGCCTTTGTCGGCTGCCTCACACGCACCCCACACGCGAGGAAGCCGCCGCCCCGTCTCATTTAATCTGAGCTCTAATACCCACTGCGCTCTAATGCCCGCGCCTGCCGCGCGAAATTAAAGTTGTGCCTTTCGATTTACGTCTTTAGAGGCGCCGCGGCGTCGCAAAGTGCAGCCTTTTCCTCCCACCTGGAGCGCCCAGTCCTCGGTAACATTTGCGTTCGCGTCTTGTTCCCGCTTTGTCTCCTCCACGCGCCTTTGTTCTCGTATGACGGCCATCATTCTAAACAATCTTCTCCGGTACCCTGCAGAGAGCAATACTCTTCCCATTTCTTTTCTCCGACAGAGTTGCACAAGCATTTCACAACCCTGCACGATATTGCTTAGGTATTCTTTATGCTTTGTAATGTGCTTTCCCTTCGTTTTATTCGCAACAGTAGCTCACTCTGTAACAGATGAAGCTATCGGATGTTGGTAGGGACCGCCCCCACCTTCCACAAATTTTACTCAGTGAGATGGGGTAGTACCGACTCGTATTAGAGAGATGCGATGTTCATCCACATTTGAGTTTTCTGTGGTTTCCGTATTACTCGTGTCGAACGACGCAGGTGGCTGATTGAACAAGAACACGATCGTTTCTTCTTTTCCATTCTTGTCCATTTCCAAGTTGTCGTCTTCACTATCTAATGACTATTTTCCTTCCATTCCACAATTTGTCAACTATAGCTGTAAGGAGATGTACAACTACAGCCTGAAAACTGTATGGTTGTGGCAGAGAATACTTCTAATATAACTCTCTCTGTAACTGACTCCCATTCCGTTCCCGGATTAGCTAGCGTTAGAGGAAAGTTTGTATACGCTATTTTTGAAACTATCAGAGCAGTTTTCTCGGGGTATACTATGCATATTTTTAGATGTTCTGTTACTTGATATTTTCAAAATTTCTATGACATTCTTCTTGGGTGCAGACAAATCTCCTTAAGACAATTATAACAGAAACAGCACGTAGATTCCATTTTTTTCTCATGTAATGTTAGTTTATCCATTAGATTGCTTTCACGTTACAGCAGATTCTTTATCAGGTGATAACACTTACTGTAAATTACGTCCTACGGGTAATTTGATCTTTGGTGAAACTGTAGTGGTGTCCTTCAGACGAATTCTCTCATGGATATGACGGGGTATCTAGCAGAATACTGAAGTATTGTTCTATGTATGTTAGCCCAGTTCTCAGCCATATCTGTAACTTTTCCTTTAGGAGTGGTCGGTTTCCTGACCGATTAAAGTACTCGGTAGTGAAGCCACTTTATAAAAAGGGAGACATTGATAATGTTGACAATTTTAGACCTATTTCTATGCCATCGGTGCTTGCTAAAGTTATCGAGAAGGTTGTATATACAAGGTTACTGGAGCATTTAAATTCACATAATTTGCTGTCAAATGTTCAGTTTGGTTTTAGAAATGGTTTAACAACTGAAAATGCTATATTCTCTTTTCTCTGTGAGGTTTTGGACGGATTAAATAAAAGGTTGCGAACGCTAGGTGTTTTCTTTGATTTAACGAAGGCTTTTGACTGTGTTGACCACAAAATATTACTGCAGAAGTTGGACCATTATGGAGTAAGGGGAGTAGCTTACAATTGGTTCGCCTCTTACTTTAAGAACAGAAAGCAGAGGGTAATTCTCCGCAATATTGAGAGTGGTAGTGATGTTGTCCCAATGGGGCACTGTTAAGTGGGGCGTTCCCCAAGGGTCGGTGCTGGGGCCACTGCTGTTTCTTATTTATATAAATGATATGCCTTCTAGTATTACAGGTGATTCAAAAATATTTCTGTTTGCTGATGACACCAGCTTGATAGTGAAGGATCTTGTGTGTAACATTGAAACAGTAACAAATAATGTAGTTCATGAAATAAGTTCGTGGCTTGTGGAAAATAATTTGATGCTAAATCACAGTAAGACTCAGTTTTTACAGTTTATAACTCACAATTCAACAAGAACCGATATTTTGATCAGACAAAATAGGCATATTATAAGCGAGACGGAACAGTTATAGTTCCTAGGCGTTCGGATAGATAGTAAGCTGTTGTGGAAAGCCCATGTCCAGGATCTTGTTCAGAAGCTGAATGCTGCTTTATTTACCATTAGAACAGTATCTGAAATAAGTGACACTTCAACACGAAAAGTAGTCCACTTCGCATATTTTCATACGCTTATGTCGTACGGTATTATTTTTTAGGGTAATTCTTCTGATTCAAAAAGGGTATTTTTGGCTCAAAAACGGGCTGTTCGAGCTATATGTGGTGTAAGTTGGAGAACCTCTTGTCGACCCCTATTCAAAAATCTGGGAATTCTGACATTGCCCTCACAGTATATATTTTCTTTAATGTCGTTTGTTGCTAGCAATATTAGCCTATTCCCAAGAGTTAGCAGCTTTCACTCAGTTAATACTAGGCAGAAATCAAATCTGCTTGTAGAATGCACTTCCTTGACTCTTGTGCAGAAAGAAGTGCAGTATTCTGCTGCATCCATTTTCAATAAGCTACCACAAGAACTCAAAAATCTTAGCAGTAGCCCAAACTCTTTTAAGTCTAAACTGAAGAGTTTCCTCATGGCTCACTCCTTCTGTTCTGTCGAGGAGCTCCTGGAAGAGCTAAAAAATTAAGCAAATTCCAGTGTTACATTGTTGATTTTCTTCATTTAAACTTACGACTTGTCACCTGAATATGTCTTTTTATATTTCATTTTATCTGTTTCTAATATCGTGTTATAATTTCATGTATTGACTCGTTCCATGACCATGGAGACTTCTCCTTAATTTGGTCCCACGGAGCAATAAATAAATAAATTCGGCAGGTTACTTGTTTTTATGTAAAAGTAATTGATTGTTGGTATCGAATGAAACAGCACCTTAACTTTTCCCGGCGAATCGAATGTTCAAATAACTTACGGGTTTGCTGCCGGGTGACGTCGTTGAACACGTAGACAGGAGCACACCCTGCCATTCTCAAGGCACAAATGCAATGAAGAAAAAATGTGCAAGCAAATTTAATACTTCGGATCACAGAGGAGAAACAAGGAAGACACCACACACAGAACAAGTGTCAACACAACCAAAGATAACCAACATCAGAAATATCGATAGTTACTATTAATCAACAGGTGAGGTAGCACTAATTCTGTCCCTCTGTTTTTTGATGAGAGACAGAGCCGGATTCCAAGCAGCATTTAAACAAAATCCACCATTTGCTTGATAGTCTGATTTCAACAGCTTCCTTAATAACACTATCCCAATAGCTGGACGTGCAAGCCAGAATCTCTCTGTTTCTCCTATGTGAACCGAGGTATTAAATTTGCTTGCACATTTCTTCTTCATTGCATTTTTGCCTTGAGAATGGCAGGGTGTGCTCCTGTCGAAATATCGGCGGTGTTCGACGACGTCACCCCGGCAGCAAACCCGTTAAGTTATTTGATCACGAGCAGAGCTTCCACATATAGACAAGTGCGGGGAAGTATCAGCAATGAACGATGAGCCTTGTGACACTTGGAAGACAGCTAAAAGACAAATAAATAACCCAGAATAGAAATATCGTTACCAGTTAGTAGTGTCTGCTGGAAATTTTCTCAGTGTACATCCTAATTGTAGTGTTCAACATTTTCTATAAAGGGCAACGCAAAAAGTCCTGTGTCCATTCGCCCAGATATCTCGTTTATATGCGGTTTATCTCGTACAAAAGTGACCTAGCATGGCTTCCACACTATCGTTAACTACTTTAGATTGTAAGCCATACCCCTCGTTAACAGTTGCAGTTTCCTCATAGAGTACACGCTCTTGCGTTACGCACAATTGTGTTGTATATCCATGTGAATTTTATGACGATGATTTTGGCTCTGAACACTATAGGACTTAACTTCTAAGGTCATCAGTCCCCTAGAACTTAGAACTACTTAAACCTAACTAACCTAAGGACATCACTCACATCCATGCCCGAGGCAGGATTCGAACCTGCGACCGTAGCGGTCGCGCGGGTCCAGACTGTGGCGCCTAGAACCGCTCGGCCACTCCAGCCGGCGACGATGATTTTCCGAGTATGTTTATGATAAACGTAGATATTATTTATTTTATCGTTCAGATATCAACGAATACGCAGAGACTCGCACTTTGAGCGAAAAATTTGTGAAGCGAGGGCTGCGGCTACAAACATCGAGGTTTTTTCTTCTTCTTTGATTTGGAAAGTTGCTCCAGCTTTTCACTAGGGATGCACGAATTAACACCGATATTTACTTTGCGTGAAACTCCTAATAGAACGCACGAAATCCGAGAGTTTCGTCCTCGTTTGGCAACGCCGCTGCTTTTAGGAAGAAAATGCACGGAAATGCGAAATGTAAGCGGAGTGTGCTGTGGCGCGCAGTGATTCAGCTTTGATATTTAGCCGCCCCGGAGAATGACACCCGGTGCTACGGACACCGAGTAGGCCGCGCCTCCGTACCGCTTCGTCAGTCACGAACGTTTGACGATCCGAGTGAGGGCGGGAGAAAGAGAAAGAAAATCAATCCGGGGGGAATATTTTTATGTGAACTTTTGAGGGTGCAAGCGGCGGATTGATCGTCGCCGCGTTATAATTAGGGGCGGGATTAGCCGACTCGAAAAAGAAGGCTGGGCCAGCGGGAATAATTAGCGTCCGCGCCGTGTTTGATGTCTCCGCTCCGGCCGGCGGCTGTCACCGCGCCGCAAACAAGCCCGGGACCAGTGGGCCTCTATTCAGCTGCAGGCAGGCAGGTAGGTAGGTACGGCCGCCCGGCACCTCAAAGCGCACCAGCACCAGCCCGACCCTCCACAGCGCCACTCGCGGCCGCCTGCCGCCTCTTTTGCCGGCGCGACGATCCAGTCATTCAAGGCGGGATAAAACCCTGGCGCCTGCGCCGCCTTATCGAAACCGCCTTCACCGTCACGGTGGTAGTTGTGCCGGGTTTGTACCGCGAGTCTGACACTCTCGAATAAATATACACGCGGGCTTTGGGAAAAGCAACGCCACAAAGCGTTCCCCACTTCGAATGACACTACCTGTGTGAAGGTTTTTGAAATCAGCCTTTGTAAGTTTAACAGCCCCGAACGACAGTATCATGAGCTCAACAGAGACGAAAAGAAGCAATAAAACATTTGAATTATATTATTGTAAGAATTACGCTAATACGCGTTTTCGCTCATCTCAATTGGCGTGATGTGTATTTCAGTCTTAAAAAGTTAGCACATCGGCTGCAATTTGAATGCTGCAGCTGGCCTGTGGAGTAAAAATTTTGCTTAGCTACTATTTTCGCGAGTTATACATTTGCGATATATTACTCATTAGATGTACTTGCTTTCTACTCTGTTTCTTCTTGTTATGACCGGTCAGTGTGGCCGAGCGGTTCTAAGCGCTTCAGTCCGGAACCGCGCTGCTGCGGTCGCAGGTTCGAATTCTGCCTCAGGCATGGATGTGTGTGATGTCCTTAGGTTAGTTAGGTTTAAGTAGTTCTAAGTTCTAGGGGATTGATGACCTCAGATGTTAAGTCCCATAGTGCTCAGAGTCGTTTGAACTATTTGATTTGTTGTTTCGATTTTCGCATTTATAATTCAAGCGCATTTTCTATAGTGTTATCATTCCAAGTGTTATTCCAACTTATTAAATTTATTAACTGTGAGCAAAACACGTAGTATTAATTCCTTTATATAAAATGTATTACATTATTTTTGTAATATTCAGCATACGTGGGCTGTTCAGAAAGTAAGGTGCGATCGATCGCGATATGTAAATCACAGTGAAAATCCCATGAAACTTTGCACAAATGTGTTGGACAGTGCCTCTAGTATTCTCCACGATCGCCTCACGTCGCTCTTTTCAGTTCTGAGCGCACAGTGAGGACGCCCCTGCAGCGTTTCCGGTGAGAAGTGTGGCACCACCCACCATACTGCCCGGACTTGGCGCTAGCTGATTTTCATCTCTGCTCATATGAACCGCTGGCTATGAAGACGACATTTTGGCAAAGATAACAAGCTGCCGACCAGCATAGAAAATCGGCAAAAAGCACAGGCGGCTGCCTTCTATGACGAGGTTATTGGAAAGGTGGTGCAATGCTACGACAAAGGTCTCAGTCTGAGCGGCGACTGTTTAAGAGAAGTAGCTGGAAGGTGTACTGAGTGCTAATCATACAGAAACTTCAATTAAAAAATATTTCATGTATACACCTAACTGATTTCAACAGTACTTTAAGAACCTAATGCAAAATGCAACTTTGATCATAGATACAATTTTCCAATGTAAAGGCAGATGTCAGTGCGCAACGTGGCAGATATTGTGCTGTTTTTATGCAAATTACAAATGAAGAAGTGTTAGTGCCGCGATCAGAAATATAAAAATCGGAGCAACAAACACAGTAGCAACCAAATACATCTAACGACTAATAAGGGGTGGTCAAAAACTTTGCGTGCGAGGGCCTTGCCCCAGCGTATATGCAACGTAGTGCGACTCCGATGTGGATATTTAAGCACCAGCATCGAGGCAAAGGATTAGTTTGGTTCTGACGTACGTGCGGTAAATGCGGAAACGTGAACTATGGCGATGATATTGCCAACTGCGTTCTAAAAGGACATATGTGCCGTTACTCATTTATTCGCTGCCGAAGGGCAAAGGCCGGTAGACATCCATCGCAGAATTAATAATAAGTATGAAGCAGCATATCTGACGAGAACCACCATTGTGGAATGGTGCCCGAAGTTCCCTGCTGCCGGCCGCTGTGGCCGAGCGGTTCTAGGCGCTTCACTCCGGAACCGTGCTGCTGCTACCGTCGCAGGTTCGAATCCTGCCTCGGGCATGGGTGTGTGTGATGTCTTTAGGTTAGTCAGGTTTAAGTAGTTTTAAGTCTAGGGGACTGATGACCTAAATGTTAAGCCGCATAGTGGTTAGAGCCATTTTGAACCAGTTTCCTGCTCGTCGCAATTCGACACAAGACGCTGACTGATCTGGCAGGCCAGCGTCATCCATTGCTGTTCGTCTGAAGCACCTGATACGTTTTATTGTCGATGGCAACACATTTCTTGAGCGCATTGTTGCAGGCGATGAAAGCTGTTGCAGCAAGGGGTGCTGGAGCTTTTTGATAATGCACGTCCCCATATCGCAAATGTCGTAAAGCAGAAGTTACGCCAACAGTGGGAGAACTCGAGCATCTGCCCTATAATCCTGAGCTCTTACCGTGCGCTAATCACGCCTTCAGTCCCTTAAAAATGATCTTCAAGGGTCGACGAGTCCTGCCGGACGATGATGTGCAGCAGGCTGTTACGCACTTTTTCGCGCAGCGGGACAAGGTGTTTTGCTAAACAGGTATCGTCAACCTGGTGAGCCAGTGAGATGATAGCCGTAATGTTCACGGTGATTTTGCCTGACTGGCCATGAAACAGTAATTTTTTTATCGCCCCTTATATATTGCAAATTTACAACTCGCGGAACAAAATTGTTATTTTGCACAGGCCAGGTGGAGCATCCAAACAGCAGTCTATATTTTTGACGATGTACTGACGAAAGATTGAAATATATGTCACGCCACTTGCAGGTGGCTGAAAGCCCAAAACGCACCTTGGCGAAAATAATAGTCGGACCAAACTTGTAGGCTGTTGCTAAGGGACTGCCAGCATTGTCCATGTGGTCACGAGAATGTTTCAGACCGCCGATTCATACTTTCCTTTTCATCTGTAAATACTTCCCGTCTCATTGAAAGGAAGGGCAAGTGTCTCCAAAATATGTTATAAGATGAATATCGCCAGAAGTAAAATAAGAGTAATTGAAGGTAGTCGACATGCCAGGCGATGATAAGGTACTAGATTTTGCAATCAGACACTCAGAGTTGTTGGTTGACTTTTGCTATATGGGAAATAAAGAAACTGACGACAACTGAAATAGAGGTAAGATGCAGACCGACAGATAAAAAGAAAAGCGTTTCTGAAGAATATAATTTTTTTAACTTCGAGTATAAATTCCAGTGTTGGGAAATCTATTCTGAAGCATTTTCCTGTAGTTTTCGCTTGTACGGAAGTGAAAAGTAGACGACGAAGTTCAGATAAGAGGAGAGTAAAAGCGTTTGAAATGTGCTACAGCAGAATACTGAAGATAACATGGGTATATTGGGAAACTAATGGATAGGTACTGAATCGAATTGGTTAGTAAAGAAATATGTGGAAAAACTTGACTAAAACAAGGCATCGAATAATAGGACTTCTCTTGAGGCATTAAGGGATGCTTCCATTCACTTTTGTGGCACTGTTGTTTGCTGTGTAATATCTTCTTGCCGGGAAATACATCACCGCAACTGTTGCAGTGCTACCCAGCATGTGGTCTCAATTAGTGTTGACGCAATATTTCCGAGTGATGTTTGACATATTTTCTTTCTCAGAAATATGCAGTTTGTGTTATGCGTGTAAATGCATCTTTCATTTGTCGTTATTAGCTGGGAGACTCGGTTGATTTGGTTCAACCGTCTAATCGGATAGAGGGTTTATCCATTAGAACACTGACACATTAACTTTGCGCTTTGTAGGTGTTTCGTCTCACAGGTCAGATGTAATTGCCAAATGTATGGATGTACGCGACTGTGAGCAGTGCGTGTAGTCTAAGTGAAGTGTTTTTTTGTTTTTTCTTGTTGAATTTGAGAGGCAGAAGGAAGAGGATGAAACTTGTTTCCAGTGCATAACATATCCCATTAAATACCACTAACGGAGCAGCCGGTCTTTTAAAATGTCTCATACGAAGACGGATCACCATCTGTGAGGGTAGCGCAGAAAGTAATGCACCGCATTTTTTTCAACAATTCTTTATTGAACATAATGAGAATTACACACACGAAATAATGGTGTTTTATCTACACACCCTATTTTTCCGCGTAATCTCCATCTCGTTCTATGGCCTTCCTCCAGCGCGAAATAAGGATGTGTATGCCCTGTCTGTACCAATCCTTGTCCTGGTGGCGGAGACAGTGCTTCACTGTGTGAGTCACTTCCTCATCGTCCTCAAAACGTCTTCCACGAATGGCATCCTTTAATGGCCCAAACAAGTGGAAGTCCGAGAGGGCTAGGTCAGGTATGTCAGCCGTGGATGGTCTCACCGACCGCTGCAAAATCGTGGAGCTCCCCCGAACCGCCTTCTGATGACCTCACCTTCCGTGCTCAGCGAGTAACTGTACTTCTGTAAACAGCAGATGCTCCATAGACTTTGCACAAGCGTTTTTGAACATTCCCCTCGGTTTCTTTCTCTGCATTGAGAAATTCAATGACAACGCGTTGCTTGTAAAGTACATCACCTATAGACGACATTTTGAAACTGTCCTGCAGCTACGCTATCGGTCGGAAGTAACAAAAACTTGGCGCATTCACTCAGGAGACTTCAGATAATACATACGTAACCTTTCGCATTCGTAACATTGTTTTCGGCAGAGAAAAAAAAAATGCAGTGCATTACTTTCTGGGCAACCCCCGTATAACAGCACCCATCTTTGTCAGTCATAGGTCTCTTCATGTGTAATACTGAGTTCGCAATGCTTATACGAGATTTTCTGCAGATGACAGCACGCAAAGATGCTGGAACTTTGCTGTATCGTAAATAATTGTTATATTGTAGACATGTTAAATTAACAACGCTTTTGTGGAAGAAGTTTTTTTTTTTTGCGATAGCCGAAAGTTGTTGGAAAGTGGAAAGACGTTTACAGTGAAAATTAAAAAGTTTTAAATGTGCAGAATGTAAGAACAAATAAGTTCAAATTCTATACTTCACGAGTCGATTGTCGACAAAATTGCGCTCCAAAGACTTTGCACAAGCGTTTGTGAATATTCCCCACAGTTTCTTTCTCCACAGAAGGGCACGAGTGCTTTTGCGAAGATATACACTTCTTCATTAGGCTGTTCAGAATCGAGTTCAACTACGCTGTTAAATCCAGTTCTAATAGCGAACCAGAAATGGATAATATCCATGATCCAGTAATCATCTAGTTACCAACATCGTATTCAAAGTTTTTACGGTATGTGGTACGTACAAGACATATGCGACGGTGGAAAAACAATGCATTATCCCCATACACAAATCAAGGTAAAACCTGCCCACAGCTAGCGTATTTTGGCCAATTGCTCTCTCATCTTGCGTCCAAAAAGCTCACTCAAAGGTTGGCATCGTGGTTGAATTTTGCTTCCGGCGTCGCTGTGTGGAGTTACAATATGTGAAGGCCCCATTTTAGGAACGCAAAACCTGGACATCACTTCCACCTTCCTACAGTAACATGATAGCAGCAAATGCCTTTCCGAACGACATACAAGTGAATATTTTGATTGGCGTATTCGAAGACCTCGGAATTTCTTAAAAGTTTGGAAGTTTATATAGATTTCTAGGAGACAGGAAATACTAGAGAAACATATTGGACGCCACACAGTAAATCCAGACTGCACTAAGGCGCCTTTGCTTTATGTAATTTACACATCTGACCTCCAAAAGACAGTCTAGCTTCCGGTCCACATGTTGCAGCATGCAGGTGATTTCTGTGTTCATTCAGTTTGACGTTATAAGGTCCAAAAGTCTTCCTATAAAATAGCTGTCGCCCCTCCCTTCCCCTATCTTTCTGTTCCGAAAAATATTAACTTATTTATGCACGCCTAATCGCCTCAGTTTAATACTCCAGACAAGTTTGATAGTCACAGCTTTTGTAGTTGGTTAAGTATTACTATGCCAGTGCAGAGGTACTCCTTGGAGCGTACTAGCGAGAAGAAACTTGCCCCATAGATTAGCGCCGTGCTAAATTAGCAGACAGCAGTCAGCTCTTGAGGGCTCCCACTCGCCTCGTCCAGAACTTGAGCACGTAAAGCAACGCCTGCCTCCACTTCCCTCTGCCTTCCAGCAGATATTGCTCCCTCGACACTCCTCCGAGTTCCCCGTTGATCAAGTTACCGCCGTTTTCTGAAACCACCAGATTGGGACAACCATCGTTAGACTAATTCTGAGTTTAAAATAACAGTGAAAATTTACGCATTTTCTGTAAGTAGCTTAACAAAAGAACTTTCAATTTTATCGCCACACAGCAAAATCTAATTGGCAGTGGTTTGGGATGGCAAACCACGATCTGCCACATCGCAGTTTCAGATGTTTTCAGTACCGTGACGCTAATGTTAGGTGGATTATCCGTTTTCACCTGAGATACTTAATAGGTAGTCCACCTCCGCAGCGCGACTGACTGACTTGCGGAGGACCCGCGTTCGATTCCTGGCACTGCCAGGGATTTTTCCCTGGTACGGGGTGCACTCAGGCTCTTGAGGCCAACAGAGGAATTACATGACCGATTAGAAGCGTTCCAATGCCAGGAAACCGAACAACAACCGGTTGAGTGGCGCGCTGACCACATGCCTGTCCACACCGCACTCGGTGACGACTTTGGCAGATGATGACTCGGCACTCGGTCGAGCCTGATTCGCCCCATATAGGGCCAGAATCCGAACTTTGCCCTTTTCTTACTTAAAAGGCTTAAAGCTAACACTGAAGTAAGCGGAACAGGCCAACACGTTTTACAGATTCTGAACAGTTTCTACAAAAAGCAGTCGCCTTTTTTCCAGTGTTAAATGCTTTCGTTCTCCTACGGCCAAATCTGTTGTAGAGGAATGAGAGTGATGCTAGTTTCACAACTCCCGCAGACGTGACGTCATTTTGACGTCACACACAATAAGAACGACGCACGATCGTCTCTCGACTTTCGTTACTATTCGATACTGGTTTCTCACGAGATTTCATGCGCGTACTGCACATTTACAAAAACACGTCACTCTTGGAATGATTTATTATAATTATTGCTATAATAAAATGTCACGTATTGATTTATCGACGGTTAATGCCTCCATATAAGAGTGCTCTCTTGGGAGTGAGTTATTATCGTCAGTAATGTTCAAATAAGAATGTTACTCACTTGTTTTATTATTTCGAGTATACCGTTTCAGTGTAACGGAGCACTGAAAATGTATCATAAACGCATCACCATTTTCATTAAATGCCACTGAATAACGCATCAACGATACAAGAATTCAAGACAGAATATGATAACCAAGACCGGAGTTAAACATCACTTTAGTTGGTGCTAGCATAATGAATAACGTCTTGGTTTCTGGAGTTGAAAGTTGTTGACTCGGATCCTGTCACATGCATTTTTTTCATGTTCGCATTGTTGACACATTCTGTTACTTTCTTATGAATGTAATACAAGTATGTTCTGCAATATTAGATGTTATTTGCATGCAGTCTGATCTGAGAACGAAGGATGAAATCAATATTTAGCGATTTCCGAGTATGTGCTTAGGTTGGAACCTAAGAGGACAGTTTAAATTGCTGCGAATGAATCGAAGAGCATTAATATTCATATTATTCCTTGTCATAAATCTTTTGCTGTTTATTTACGAACGTGTGGCGTTTTCCGAGGGTGTGGTTTGGCAAGAACCTAGGAGTACAGCTTCAATTGCTGCAACTGAAACGAACAGCAATAAAATTCATATTCTGCTTTTTCACTAATATTTAGTTCTTTATTTTCGAATATGTGGATATTTCCGAGTGTATGGTTAGGCTGACACGTAAGAGTACAGCTTTGTCACAAAGTCGATAGCCGATCATGCGGTAGTCGATATTGTGCGTGACGTCAAAATGCCGTCACGTTTGCGGGAATTGAGAAATGAATATTACCCGAAGAATGAGCTACTGTGGGCTACGCTCTCCCTATGAATACAGAAAACGTCAGGTACGGCAGCAAATAAATCAAAAGAAAAAATGAAAATCAGTAAATGTCAGTTTAGTAAAAAGTATCATCTTGCTTCTGATTGTGAGAGGTCATTTTATATTGTTCTTATTTCGATGACATCGCGGTAGCTTTTGATGATTCCTTCAGGAAAATATCTCTCAGGTGTTACCTCATTAACAATCTATATCTTTATTCTTCATGTGTACAAATTTAGTTCTCATTTCTCGGAACGAGAGACCATTTTGCTGTAGCCTACAGCTGCTTCAGAACGCCTGACTCGGTTGACGAAGCCACGACCTAACCTCCCCCACTTCATCACTGTCAACGTGAAGTCCTCGTAGGTGTTCTTTAACTTTTGGAAACAGGAGAAAGTCGGATGGGGCTAAGTCGGGATGAATGGAGCATAACTGATGACAGTGAATACAAGACGATTGATTGTTGCAGATGTCGCATCGCTTCTGTCTGATCTGGTATTGTCAAGTTGTTGGAGAAGTTGCCTCATCTGTGGACGAGGTTTTCAAATTCTAAACGCGTTTCTCACTCACAGACATAGATACGTTACACCCCGCCACGTTAAACGCTACATTTCGGAGACCTCTAACGGCATAAGGCTATATAAATATGTAGACAAGAAGAATAAAGATGTAGAATGTTAATAACTTTTGTTTTACTGAAAACGCTTGTAAGAGTTTTCACACTAAAATTTCGGAGAAATTGCTTTTCAGAGAGTATCTAACTTGGGAGTAATGGATTCTTTCAAGGTTCTTACTGCGCCGTAAAGCGACGTGGTGTGTCGGCCGTATCCTTTCCCCCAGGCCAGGAAGAGCAGCTCGCCCGCTCGCCTAGGTTGGCAGGCCTGAGCCATTGGCAGTGCGAGCACGTTTCCAATTTGAGGAAGGCGGGCGCCGAACCCCGCCGCCCGTAATTACAGGACGCTCTTATTTGCTTACTCCTCGGCCGGCGCTTTTTTCTTACAACGTGTAAAAATATACCGGGAATTATCTTTAATTACCGGCCTCGAGGACAGCGCCGCCACGGCGCTCTGCCGGCCGTCCGTTGTGCGCATGCGTGTGCTGGGGTCCGGGGGTGGGGGGAGCTACCTGCGTCCGACCACCGGCGGAGTGTATTAATCCTGCTCCGTCCTCTCTGCCTGCGGCCTCCACGTCTTGGAAGATACACTGCCTGGAACCGTGAATTACTCCGCTTCCAGACGTGCACTTTCGCTGCAGTCATAGAGACTAGAAGAATAATGATCATACTTTTCTTTTATTCTTCTTCTTCAAAACTTTCATTTACATTGTTCCAATTTTCGTATTTCATGGTAGCCACAGAGCCTTTTTTTGACAAAACGAGGTAATGAAATAAACTGGAAACTCGGTAATAAAATCCAACTACTACCTTTCCATAGCGTTTTACAATGCCAATGTACATTTAGAAGTCATAGCTTTGTCATCAGGGCAACTACAGTATGTGTCTTAAACATACTTGAGTTACTTAATTGTTATGTCACATACAAGAAACCAGCAAACTCGCAAATACGAATGTTGACATCGCAGGACACCCTTATACAGGGTGATTAAGCTGCTCTTGCGGACGAATTTTATGCAATCCGCAAGACCTTCAAGCACATGTGAGACTTTTACATCCTCTCGCTCGTTAAGCGCAAACCATTAGTCCTACAGAAAAAGACAAAACAGGACCTTGAAATTTAATATAATTATTTTTTATATAGAGTTTCGTTTTCGCTGGAGGCCACGATTTTCGAGTTATTAAGGAAAAACACGTTTGAAGGCGACTTTTGCATGTTTTTCTTCAATAATTCTCTGCAGCCTCTAGCGAAAGTGTACCCCATTACAGATTTTAACCACATTTTACACAAAAAGATCCTGTTCATTTTCTTCTGTAGCACTAACAGTTCGAGGATTTGCATATTGTGGTAATTTACTGTGCCATTTCTTGTAATTGACCTCACCAACGAATACTACACATTATTCGTCACAAGTAAATCGGTCCATATGTTAGCGGGTATTGGTTTCCGGATATATCATTACATGCAACAGTCTTCACATAGAGTGTGGGAGAATATGAAAATCTTGGCGTGTTATTTGAATGGCGGTGGTCTAGCGGTTCTAGGCGCTCAGTCCGGAACCGCGGGACTGCTACGGTCGCAGGTTCGAGTCCTGCCTCGGGCATGGATGTGTGTGATGTCCTTAGGTTAGTTAGTTTACTAGTTCTAAGTTCTAGGGGACTGATGACCACAGATGTTAAGTCCCATAGTGCTCAGAACCATTTGAACCATTTGTTATTTGAATGCATTGCAGGTTGCATAAAACCCATCAGTAGAGACAGTGAAAACAATGTGTATAACTGAAGGCCTGACAATGAAGCTGTGACCGTGGAATGTACATTGGCGAAGTAAAAACGCTATGAAAAGATAGTAGATGGATCTGTCTTACATAAATTTAATCTCCCACATTTAAAAGGTCCGGGAAGAAAACTGCAGTAGATGCCGTAATGCAACGTAAGGACATTGTTGATGGGTTTGGGCATACACCAATACCTTTGAATTTCTCTGTAGTCAGACACATAATGGATTTAGATCCATTGAATGACAAGGCCATACTACCGGACCTCCTCGATCAATCTACAGTTTGTAAAAAAATAGGGTGATGCCCCGTCGTGCATAAATTGCAGTCGTTATCTTTCTGTAAGGGCAACTTTCGCCAGTAGCGCTGGTACTTTATCGCGTAGAAATCTATGATACTGCACCTGTTAATCTGTTTGGTGAGGTGAATGGCTATTTGAGGGTATCATCGACAGTTCCTGCCCATTCTCTGATGCGTCACCTCCTTGACTGCTCGAGAATTTGCATCCGCCCGCACGTGCTTATTGTGCTTATTTGCTGTGCCATTTCTTGTAACTGACTGCACCACCGAATACTACACATTACTCGTCACAAGTAAATCGGTCTATATGGTAGCGGGTGTTGGTTTCCGGATATATCATTATACACAACACTACCTCTTGTGGAAATGTGTGACACTTTTTTTAAACGCCCTGTGTAAGTCAGATAAAGTACTTGATCAGTAAAGTAAAAAAGAAAAAAGAATGGAGAAGGTCTCTGTCTGAAAGTACACTACTGGCCATTAAAATTACTACACCACGAAGATGACGTGCTACAGACGCGAAATTTAACCGATATGAAGAAGATGCTGTGATATGCAAATGATTAGCTTTTCAGACCATTCACACAACGTTGGCGCCGGTGGCGACACCTACAACGTGCTGACATGAGTAAAGTTTCCAAACGATTTCTCGTACACAAACAGCAGTTGACCGGCGTTGCCTGGTGAAACGTTGTTGTGATGCCTCGTTTAAGGACGAGAAATGCGTAGCATCACGTTTCCGATTTTGATAAAGGTCGGATTGTAGCCTATCGCGATTGCGGTTTATCGTATCGCGACATTGCTGCTCACGTTGGTCGAGATCCAATGACTGTTAACAGAATATGGAATCGGTGGGTTCAGGAGGGTAATACGTAACGCCATGCTGGATCCCAACGGCGTCGTATCACTAGCAGTCGAGATGACAAGCATCTTATCCGGATGACTGTAACGGATCGTGCAGCTACGTCTCGATCCCTGAGTCAAAAGATGAGGACGTCTGCAAGACAACAACCATCTGCACGAACAGTTCGACGAAGTTTGCAGCAGCATGGGCTATCAGCTCGGAGACCATGGCTGCGGTTACTTTTGACGCTGCATCACAGACAGGAGCGCCTGCGATGGTGTACTCAACGACGAACCTGGGTGCACGAATGGCAAAAGGTCATTTTTTCGGATGACTCCAGGTTCTGTTTACAGGATCATGATGGTCGCATCCGTGTTTGGCGACATCGCGGTGAACGCACATTGGAAGCGTTTATTAGTCATTGCCATACTGGCGTATCACCCAGCGTGATTCTATGGGGTGCCATTGGTCACACGTCTCGGTCACCTCTTGTACGCACTGACGGCACTTTGAACGGTGGACGTTACATTTGAGATGTGTTACGAGCCGTGGCTCTACCCTTCATTCGATTCCTGCGATACCCTATATTTCAAAAGGATAATGCACGGCCGCATGTTGCAGGTCCTGTCCGGACCTTTCTGCATACAGAAAAATGCTCGACTGCTGCCTTGGCCAGCACATTCTCCAGATCTCTCACCAATTGAAAACGTCTGGTCAATGGTGGCAGTGCAACTGGCTCGTCACAATACACCAGTCACTATTCTTGGTGAACTGTGGTATCGTGTTGAAGCTGCATGGGCAGCTGTACCTGTATACGCCATACAAGCTCTGTTTAACTCAGTGTCCAGGTGTATCAAGGCCGTTATTACGGCCAGAGGTGGTTGTTCTGGGTACTGATTTCTTAGGATCTATGCACCAAAATTGCGTGAAAATGTAATCACACGTCAGTTCTAGTATAATATATTTGTCCAATGAATCCCAGTTATCATATGCATTTCTTATGGGTGTAGCAATTTTAATGGCCGGTAGTGTAATTGTGCACACTAGAAAGAAAATAGAGGGAAAAAGGACGAGGACAAGACAAAGAAAGAAAGAAGCCCAACTGGCAATAGGCGCGTAATCAAAGAGAACAAACGAAACGGAATGTTGCTCCCGCTGTGTGTCGTGCGTTGCGAGTGAGGGATGTGGTATGCAAGGGGCGCCATGCAGATCACAGCAATCGGCTTAGGGCGGCGTTAATGGCGGCCTGAGTCACTGGGCTGTTTGTTGTTCCGGCTGCTTCCAGGGACCAGCCGGGTCGGCCGCCCTCGCAAACTGCAGAGCGGGACACGGCCAGAGGCGCCGGCAGCGCCTGGCCCCTCGGCAAACACTGCCCGCCTGTGGCTGCGGCTGTGTCGCGGGGCGCAACACAGGCAGGGGTGACCGGAGATGTCGCTCGTGTAGCAGCGTGCGCCTCCGAATCATTGCCCGAGGCACGCGTGGGGTCGAATCAGTAGCACGGCCAGCTGTGTGGAACACCATCATTATTTACGGCAAGAGTTGTGCCCACGTCTGTTGCACTCAAGCCACCTTACGACAGAAAGTGCAGGATACTCTCGTTTGTCCTGTGGTGCGCAGCAAGAACCACTGTCGGCCGAGCCCCCGTATGAAGTGCAATCTTTCTAATTTTTCATTCTTGATCTTTTTGCGAGACATATATAGGAGGACACATTATGTTGGCTGACTCTCCTAGGTACGTATTACGGCAAGAAAGGAGGAATGAATTGATTGTTGCTGTTAATAACGATCATCCTCCTTTACCTCCTCTGCATTACTGCAGATGTCGTGTCACTGAGCACATTTGTTCTGTGCATGCAGTACACGTGAGGCACCTAGTTGTTTCCACTGCACTGTGTGGAATACGAAGGTTCTGTTATAGTTCACTAACCTGCTGTCTTCAAGTTGATGTCCCCAGCGCAGAAAACAGCACGCAGGTCGTAGGTTCTGTATCTTGAGGCTGAAACTGACTTTTAGCGAGGCTCTGTTCTGAAATAATGTATCACTTCTTTGGGATGCCACTCGTGTATTTTAATACAGCCACACGAGAAGACTACATGATCTTAATACAACACCTTCTGATACCAAAGTACATGATCAAACACAATGTTTAATAAAATGTATCTTTACACTATTTGTGGCACGTGTCTGTGCCTCATGACTACCGGAGTGAATCTTTTAATACTGAATACTGGCAAACACATCCTGCCACAGACAACATGACCGTACATATCGACTGCCTAATCAAGAGTGACGAACAGGAACTTAAATAAAAATTGGAAACACATCATACGACAGACAACATGTCTGTTCTTCTCGACTGCCTAATCCAGAGTGACGAACAGCCCGAAACACTTCGCGCACCAAACCAGAAAAGGCGCGACCCGAACGCTTCCGAATTCCTTCGTCTGCAATTTAGTCAGTCTTTTGTTTTTGATTTAAATTGTTTTTAATAATTCTAAAATTACTGATTGATAGTCAGCTGTTGAGAGATATTTATATTAAAAAGTGAAGTCATTCAATCAGCTGTTGAGAGATTTTTATATTAAAAAGTAAAGTCATTCCAATGAGTAGTTTAACTAGTAATAATAACTATACTTTAACGTTTTGGCGCCCTTGCTCCGAACACAGCAGCCAATCACAGAGCAGTAGCATTATGCAGGCGGTCTTTCTCACGGAAATGGTACCGAATCTAACATCTGTCACAGGTACATCACACCACATTTCTTCATCTATGTACTTCTTGCATCTCCACTGCTCTGGGAACAGCTTCTTGGAGTTTAATATGATGGCTGACTAATCCAGAAATATTACAGTATGCACTCACCATTCTGTGACGTACAATTCTCTCTTGAAGCGTCCGTCACTGCACTTCTTTTTCTGTCAGCCCTGCCTCGTAAGGGTCCCAGCCTGAGGTGGAGTACTCAAGTCAGTGTGGCATCCGCATTTACTACAGATTCTTTTCGTAGTCCTTTAAATTTAAATCGTTTTGTACGCATACTGCCAGATATTTAACTGTTGTTTCCAGTGACTGTTTTACAGTCGTGTAATCAAAAATCACGGGGATTTTCGCGAACTAACATCATCATCTGCTAAAAGTTTCATTGAGTTCCGACATATTCTGCTAGATCGCTTATGTGCATTTCGAAGAGCTGAGGTACGCTGCTTTTGTGTCTGAAAATTTGTCTCCGTTAAGAATGATGTGCTTTATCCTATCTGCTAGGAACTCTTGAATCCA
This sequence comes from Schistocerca piceifrons, assembly GCF_021461385.2. NCBI lineage: Eukaryota > Metazoa > Arthropoda > Insecta > Orthoptera > Acrididae > Schistocerca > Schistocerca piceifrons. The sequence goes on from NC_060141.1 coordinate 514,626,549, forward strand.
ACCGCGAACCTGGTATAATTTTCCATGCGTTCTTATTTTGTTTCATTAGCTGTCAGTGCGGAACTGCACTGAAAGCCCTCTGGAAGTAGAGAAACACGACGTCGAGCTGGAAGCCTATACCTTCTGCCTTCTGAGCCTCGTGGACGAAGAGAAGTAGGCAGTTTCGGAAGACCGCCTTTACGGGATCCATGTTGATTCCTACAGCAGGAGGTTTCTTATCTCCAGAAAGGCCACAGCATGCGAGTAATTGTACAACACATTGACATCATTGATATAAGTCTGTAGTTCTGTTTCTATCGGATGGCCCTTCTTGAAAATGGGAAGGATCTATGCATTTTTCTATCATCTGGAACTTACCTCCTCTAAATACCTACTATAAACTGCTGCTAGAAGAGGAGAAAGCTATTTCACATATTCTATGTAGAATCGTGTGTGCACAGTTATGAGGATTATTGATAAGCACACAAAATACGCTGGTGTTAGCAGCTTACTAGCGTGAGGCAGACCTATGCAAGCTAAAATTTCAGTGTCTTTCATTCTTTCTTCCTTATCCAGCTTTCTCTTATTTTTCTAAACAAATGCTAGAAGAAGTACTTTGTTTTCCATACGTATTCCATTTCCATTGGTGCGCATCCAGCATACATCTACGCGCCTTTCAGTTCAATTACTGGTGTGTGTAGTATACACAGAGCGTCCCCAACACACGTCTGGAGTGCGTGACGAGTGCCCGACAAGGCGACAAAGCCACCGCCCTCCCTCGGTAGTCGCCCCACTTCTGTGTCAACGAATATGGACTCCTTCCCCATTCAGTGGTAAACACCCGTCGGCCACCAGAACGCGCGTGATCAAGCTGTCTTCCCCATGGAACGAGAGCTGCCGGCGTTATCCAGTGTCAGGCGCACGGTATCATCCAACAACTGTTTCCGCACTGTTGCGTTTACAACCGTATTTTTCCGAGCGCTGTCCATTTTGCACGAACGTTCCGACGCAATCCACATGGAACATTTCGTACTGCACGGAAAATTTAGAAGCTATGTTTCAGTGCTAAAGTGTGCAGGCTTACTGAAATGTAGGAGTTGTCTACTGAGGAAACCTACGTAAACCCACTCCTGAAGCAGCGGCACACCTTGGGATTCTCGGAAAACATGAACAGCATCTGAAGATGCCAACTCCTCGCCGAAACCGGTAATGTGAACCCTTTTCATGTGCCAAAGCGATCGCGACGTATACAGACATTTACAAAGGTCGCATACTTCCAGTTGGCAACATGTCATTTTTTTAAAAAAAATTAGTACAACACATTTTAAAAACATTAACGTTTTATCCATATGAAATTATCGTGATAACTAAAATAATAGCATGAGGCTGTATGACCCGTCACACAGATCCGCTCGACTATGTCGCCGAACTCTTGGTTAACCCCTACTCTACTGGTATTTAGCTATTTGTAGCGCCCACATACCGAGACTCTCCGCTGTCTGGCGGCGGTGGCACACGCAGAACATTGACGCAGTGCAGCGCGACGCGTCTTTACCGGAGTGTCTCTCCACACGTTGACGTAAGTATGGGGCACTTTGTAGGTCGGCTGTACCGTCACCTGCGTCGCTTTGGGACGGTAAAATGGCTTGGCGTCGCGGTGTTGGCCGTACTGCAACAACTGTAACATGCTTGGACCCTTCTTGGCATGGATACCACGATATTTTAGACCCGCTGCTGTCGAAGCCTCCCTCACTTCGACGTCAGCTCGCGTGTGTAAGGAGCTTTCTATTGGCGAACACCGTAAGGTAAAACTGGTCCCAAGGTTCCTCAATTTGGTTAATGTCATTACATCCTCATGGAGGCAGGGACGCAGTGTTCCCGTACATTATCGTTTTGAAAGACAAATCCATCGTCGAAAACTATACGTAGAGCTGGGCAATAGATTGGAGATCTTGTCCCGATACTGCACAGCCTTCAAATTACCCTCAATATCGACATGAGGCCTCCAAACTAAGCTCGCGATACCAGACGCAACTGTCTGACGCACCCATGAAGCCGAACTCGTGTAACTACCTTCCTGAGACGTGCATTGGTTCCTGGATGCGTCCACACTTTTCCACAATTATCGACAGGTGTCAGAGAAATACTACAGTCGTCATTCGGTGATGGGAACTCGATGCCATTAACCCAGGTTCCATGTGTTTGTTCCCTTGCTTACCTTATTCGCGAACCACGATACACGTTGATCTATTGAACAGCGTTCTTCCGTCCGTGCGCTGCACTGAGAATCGGTTCTCCGCAACGAACGTACAAGAGAATTAGTTTTCGTAATTCTTGATTTCCCGCTGAAGATCGTTTGTGCTCAGCAAAGTGCAGAGCTGTCTACTGTTGTATCTCCTTGGATTGCTAGAGGCCGAAATGATACTGTGGATAGAGTTGAGAACTGCCTGTGTCTACACTGCGCTCGTATTTGACTCCAAAAAAACGGCACGCAGTTGTGTTGCATTCTTCTCGGTTTACGACCATCATAAGTGATAGGTGATGGTCAACAGCCGATGTTGCTGGTCTCTGGCGACTACTACAAAGCCAATTTAAGTTTTACGATGAAATGAACACCCTTAGTTGCTTGCAGGCGTTGACATACGTCAACAGGGACAGATGAAAATGTGTGCCCCGACCGGGACTCGAACCCGGGATCTCCTGCTTATATGGCAGACGCTCTATCCATTTATTTTTTTGTTCTGATTTTTTTTCCCCCCGATATAGTTCGTTGCGCTTGGTCGGGGCGGACTTCACAAGACATCCGTTCAAATTGATCGTTGGTTCTTTGACTCAGTTTTTTTTTTTATTACAGAGAGCACGCAGCCCTCTGATCGTACACGCTGAGCTACCGTGCCGGCTGTCCATCTGATCCACCGAGGACACAGAGGATAGCGCGACTGCAGGGATTTATCTCTGGCACGCCTCCCGCGAAACCCACATTCTCAACGTATTGTCCCGCAGTACATTGGTAGTGCCCCCGCGCATTATACTCATTACTCGCGGCGCGTTGCCGATTCCCGTAAGAGTTCGGGCACTGTTTGAGAAGAAGAAGATGGTCAAGTGGCCGGTGAACCTTAACTATATATTTACCCTATTAGTAAATATAATTTAAGTTTTGTGTCTCACGATAACAGTTGTGTATACGAATGGCGTCTCTGTGATATCGGTAGCCAGGTTCCCTTGCTGACAACCCTTCTTTCCGCAAAATGTCAATGAGTGGGCAGTGTAAGCTTGAAATTACCGTTCGAGGTACATTGACCTACTGAAGACCATTGTCCCGTCCGTGCGCTGCACTGAATTGCGCTGAGAATCGACTCTCCACATCGTCCGCACGAGATAAATAGTTATCGCAATTCTTCATTTCTCGTTGAAGATCATTTGTACTCGGTGAATTTTGAAGATATTTTGTACTCAGTGAATTGCAGTGCTTCTTGTAACATTTTCAGTGTCGGAACTTCATTAGAAAGTGAGAGAAAAGGGGGAGAGAAATAGTGACTTCGTGTAGTTTCAGTAAAAATTACGTAATCAACTTTTTAACTATTTGAAAATACGTGTAAGTACTTCATTAAAAAAACCTTTTTATGTCAGCCTCGTTGTTATAAACTCTTGCTGACGAAAGATCGTAATATTGTCCCGCCGTGACTTCTGAGAGGCTTGCCGCAGGAAGCAGAGCCTGCCCGTCGTCGGGGCCTTCCGCTTGCCGGCGCGCCCCCGAACCGGCAGCTCGCGGGCCGATTTGATTTCAGCCATTAGTCGCTCTGCTGGCGGCGCGCCAGCTCCGCGCTTCTGTTTGGGCGGCTCTGCGGCGGGCAAATTAACCGCCATTGTGTGCTCATTCAATTAGGGGCGGCGGCATGGGCTCTTACGCCATTACCGCGCCAGACAAAGCGCCGTATTATCTGTGCCGAGCGCCAGGCTCCTGGCAACAGACGCCCGCTGCCGGATCTCCAGGGCGAGCACTTCAACAGGCGCTTGCCCACCAAAACGTTGCACTTACCCCAGAGTCGTTGCTTCACATAGTAAAAATTGATCGGCAGTTGTATCACATGTTACTGCTATTTCGAATGCTGGTGTGACTATCACAGTGCTTTGCTACGAATGGTCCTGTAAAGGTGGTACGTCTAACCTGGATCTGATGTGAAATACGAATGGCTATATGTATTCACAATTTAATTTCGTATGTCAGCATTTACAAAGTATTAGCAGAAGGGAAAGCTACGTTTTAAGCGCAAGATGGTTCAAACCGTAAAGCACTATGGGACTTAAACATCTGAGGTCATCAGTCCCCTAGACTTAGAAGTATTTAAACCTAACTAACCTAAGGACACCACACACATCCATGCCCGAGGCAGGATTCGAACCTGCATCCAGACTGAAGCGCCTAGAACCTCTCGGCCACTCCGGTCGGCCTTTCGCTGGAGGTCAAGATTTTCGAGTTATTCAAGAAAACGCGTTTGAAGGTGACTTTTTCATGTTTTCCTTCAATAATTCGAAAACTGCGGCCTCTAGCGAAAGTGTATCCCAGTACAGATTTTAACAACATTTTACACAAAAAAAATCATGTTCATTTTTTTCTGTAGCACTAACAGTTACTCATTTTGCTCGAGGATTTGCATATTGTGGTAATTTACTGTGCCATTTCTTGTAATTGACCGCACCAACGAATACTACACATTATTCGTTACAAGTAAATCGGTCCATATGTTAGCGAGTATTGGTTTTCGGATATATCATTTTACTTTACTGGTACTATGAAACATTGCTACCTACCGAATTTCAAGGGAGGTCAACGGAAAGTACCCTATACGTTTTGATGAGTGAGTTTGCAAGTATTAAAATATGTGATATAAATGAACGAATCTTTTGACTGCATTAACTTAGAACCCTAAAGATTTTATTCCGCCAAGGGACCATAGCCTTTAGTACGCGACATAAATTTCAACTTAACGCCAACCTGTTCCAGAGAAAAAGAGGTCTTGAAAGATGGACAAACAGACAGACGGATAAAAAAACAAAAATAATTTTTCGTGTGATATAATTATAAATCAACAATTTTTGGATTTTTTCTTTACTTGTACTGTAAAACACTGCTTCTTGCCAAATGTCATGATTCTAGGTCAATGGAAAACACCCTCTAGGTTTTGGTGAGTTAGTTTTCGACTGCAGTGACATAGAAGCTTAAAATTTTTTCACCACCAAGGAATCACAGATGGAATTAAAATCCATGGAGAAGAAATAAAAACTTTGAGGTTCGCCGATGACACTGTAATTCTGTCAGAGACAGCAAAGGACCTGCAAGAGCAGCTGAACGGAATGGACAATGTCTTGAAAGGAGGATATAAGATGAATATCAACAAAAGCAAAACGAGGATTATGGAATGTAGTCGAATTAAATCGGGTGATGCTGAGGGAATTAGATTAGGAAATGAGACACTTAAAATGGTACATGAGTTTTGCTATTTGGGGAGCAAAACAACTAATGATGGCCGAAGTAGAGAGGATATAAAATGTAGACTGGCAATGGCAAGGAAAGCGTTTCTGAAGAAGAGAAATTTGTTAACATCGAGTATAGATTTAAGTGTCAGGAAGTCTTTCCTGAAAGTATTTGTATGGAGTGTAGCCATGTATGGAAGTGAAACGTGGACAATAAATAGTTTAGACAAAAAGAGAATATAAGCTTTCGAAATGTGTTGCTACAGAAGAATGCTGAAGATTAGATGGATAGATCATATAACTAATTAGGAGGTGTTCAATATAATCGGGGAGAAGAGAAATTGTTGCACAACTTGACTAGAAGAAGGGATCGGTTGGTAGGGCATGTTCTGAGGCATCAAGGGATCACCAATTTAGTATTGGAGGGCAGCGTGGAGGGCAAAAATCGTAGAGGGAGACAACGAGATGGAAAACACTAAGCAGATTCAGAAGGATGTAGGTTGCAGTAAGTACTGGGAGATGAAGAAGCTTGCACAGGATAGAGTAGCATGGAGAGCTGCATCAAACCAGTATCTGGACTGAAGACCAAAACAAAAACAACAACAACACAACTCAACTGGTTCCTGAGAAACGCGATTCTTAAAGTCGGACAGACAGACAGACGGACAACAAAGCGATATAAGAGTTCCGTTTTTACAGATTGGGGCATGGAAACCATTGTACTGATCAGTGGATAATTTGAATTAAACAAAAGATGCTAGGAGTGAAAGGAAAGAAAGCAGCAAACCTTCTTCTTCAGCCGTTTCGGAAAAGCTACAGGCGGAAGGATCTCTGGAATTGGTAGGATGTAGAACAATAAATGGACGTAGCGACGTGGAGGGTGAGCGAATTCAAGAGATATCTAAGAGAGTGCAGCCGTTCCCGCTTTTGCTGTCGAAGAGTTAGAGCCACAAGTTTCCGCCAAACTGAAATATCTGCAGGCCGTACTTCACGGCGAACGGCAGCCACTTAGGGCAATCGGGGCTCCCCTGGCGCTGCCTGGGCTAATGCTGCCGTAAAGCGTAATCGGGTGGAAGGCGGCTCTGGGCGCTGGGCGCAGGCCGCTACCCGGCTGTGAAGGCCCGGGGAGAGGCTGTCCGGCGGCGATTTAAAGTCGATTCCAGAGACAGGCCGTGGCGCGTACGTCTCACCAAGTGTCACTGCAGGTCTTAGGCCAGCAGCCGTTTCCGGCGGGGAGCGGGTATCAATCTCAGACGAGTGTAATAATTCTTGACTGCGCTTTAAAATACATGGAAGCTCTCGATACCACACGGCAGAGTTAAGACCTTGAGTGGATAACTTTTCAATCACATATTGATTTCACGTAAGCCCAGCATGGAGCCGAGCATTCACGAAGTTTGACGGACAAATTCGTTACGAGGCTGCATTTCTCGCGGGCTCTGGCCCTGCGCCCCGGCCGACAGAGTTATGCTCGCTGCTGCTCTCGTGTGTGCAGATTCTGTATTATAACGGTTGAACCGTGCTTCGGAGAACACCACACTCCACAATATGTATTTGACAACTTTTCATAAGCTTCTTCATTTACATTCTCAGCGTAGGTTCTCAAATGTGTATATGTCTGCTGAGGGTGACAGTGATAGGCACTTGTAAACAACTGTTTTGTGCTTGTGAATGGAAGAAAAAGAAAGGGTGAACTCCGTGAGTGACACGTAGCGTAATGCTCTAGAACAATCGCGTCGAGGTCATTACAGTCAGATCACAAGCTCGGACTGTTTCAAGGACTGGGAATAAAATCGACCGTGCCCTTTCAAAGGAAGCTTTCCAGGAGTTTCCCTACAGCGATTTGAGGAAATCACGGAATATCTAAATCTGGATTTTTTTGTATGTCTGTCCTTGTGACTGATGGTCTGCTGGACTTCGGCCATTCACTTAAAAAATTAAACACCTGCAGCTGTCGTTTGGATGTTATTATATTGCAACCAGTTTCGGTCATTCAATACCCCATCTTCCTGCCGGAACTGACGTTGAGGGGGTAATCTACAATCGTATACACGATCCAAACAGTGGCCATCTATGAACTGATTTCCATAGAATACCGTAAAAGCGATGTTGTGTCTGCAACCATCAACTACCAAAACACAACATCGCCTTTACAGTATTCTACAGAAGCCAGTTCATAGATGTCGACCACTGATGGGAGCGTGTAAACGATTGGAGGTAACCCCTCAGCCTCAGTTACGACCTGAAGATAGTGTATTCATACCGAAGTTGTTTGCAATAAGATAAAATAACATCAAAACGACGGTCGCAAGTGCTTCATTTTTTTTATTATTTTGCGTACGTCTGGATGGCCGGATGCGGATTTCAACCGTCGTGTTCCTGAACTCGAATTCAGTGTGATAACCACTGTGCCCCCTCGCTCGGTACCACATTCACATCGGACATCAACAATGTCTCCATGTGACATAGGCAGTTCTCTGCAATGTGTCTGCACACAGCTATCACTTTCGCAATAACCCCACTTCTTCAAGATGTGGCCGCATCTCCTTTGCCATGTTCCGATGTGGTTCATTCTGGACCATTGGCGACAGGGAAGGTCAAACTGTGCAACGTTCGCCACTTGGTTTTGAATTAGGTGGGCGTTCTGCGATGAACGTTCAGTACAATTTTCTTTGTACTCCTGGATGATATCGAAAAGTCTGTGATTCAAAAATCGACCCAAGGCGACTTGAGTTACTTCAGGCGTATGGTTGGTGGATTCTGAATGACTGCAACACAAACGGCTGCGGTTGGTATCGTGCCGTGACCGGGAAGCGTGGACTGCGTCGCATTGTGGTCAGTGATGAATCGCGGTCGTGCACTACACGTATGACTATCGTCGGCGTGTATGGCGCGAAATTCTTCGAATAGTTTGGAGAGGCACAGTGCTGTTACTCGTGGCGTCGTGGCGCGGGTAGCCATCGTGTATGACTTCAGCTCGCGGCTGGTAGTGACTGAGGGAACTCTGACGGCACAACGGGTCCCCGTGCCTCATCCTGAATATCAAAGACTAATTACAGAAGTTGTGGGCCAGCTTGCCTAAGAAGAGCATACTTTATTACACCATTCACAACGAAATCATGCTTGGAATAATTCCGTCAGACTACGATGAATTAGTGGAATTAACTATTTTTTCATGCTGCTCGCTATCTAATAATTAGTGGAATTCCAGTTTATAGTGTTAAAAAACGCAAGAAAGATTCATAGTTGTGGCTGCTTATCCTGACACATCCCGTGGATACCATTCAGCACAGTACAGCCAGAACCGTACCCTAAAGCCCCGTTACCAAGACTTCGCAACGACATTTTGCATGTCCCTTACTGTTTCAAACAACTCTATTCAACCAGTCAGTTGATACATTCTGTTACCAAATTAAATATTAAACACGAGGGTTATAACTTTAATAGTGGCAACTATTTATTTACATATTGTGCAAAATAGATAAGTGTTTCAAAGTTTTACTGACCTCCAGAGTAGTCGCCAGCATTGTGTATAATCCGTTGCCAGCGATGTGGAAGTCGTAGGATACTCTTAGCACTGCCATTTGTGTTGACAATTCGAGCGGCGCGGTCTATTGCCCGACGAATTTGTAGCAGTTCTGAAGCGACTGCCTTGAAGTGTTTCCTTCAGTTTAGAAATCGAGTTGAACTCACGAGGGCTTGAGTCAAGGGAGTGCAGCAGGTGGTACAGCAGTTAGCTGCCCCATCAGTCAAACAAATCAGTAACAGCTCGCACTGTACGTGCTTGAGCATTCCCTGCAAAATGATGGTCAGGTCCTGCAGAAAGTGTCATCACTTCTGTCTCTATGCTGTTCATTTCTGGAACACAACCTACGACCAGCTTAGAGACAGAAGTGATGACACTTTCTGCAGTAACTGACCATTTTGGAGGACAATGCTCAAGCACGTACAGTGCAAGGTGTTACTGATTTGTTTGACTGATGGGGCTGCTAAGTGCTATAACACCTACTGCACTCCCTTGACTCAAGTCCAATTGATTTCAACTCGATTTCTAAACTGAAGGAAACACTTTAAGGCATTCGCTTCAGAACTACTACAAATTCGTCGGGCAATAGACCGCGCCGCTCGAACTGTCAACACAACTGGGACTGCTAAGAGTATCCTACGACTTCCACATCGCTGGCAACGGGTGGTGACTACTTTGAAGGTCAGTAAAACATTGAAACACGTATCTTTGTTATACGAGATGTAAATAAATAGTTGCCACTATTAAAGTTCCAACCCTCGTATTTAGTTTTTTCTAAAGTCGTTAAGAATTTGATGTATTTTCTGTAATAATACGTACGCGTTTGGTTCTTAAATCTCTTTATTATACACAATATCATCAAAGTCTTTAAAAAAGGAATAAAAATTACAAAATAATTAAAATGCTTCATTTTTTTCCACATATTTTGCATACATGTGCATAGGCTGGATGGATTCTCTGAAGGATGTGTTTCGCCGCTGAACTGAATCATTTGTTTTTTAGATCGGCAAAAATTTCATACTTATCCGGAAATAGTTGAAAATGTCACCATAATTTCTCAAGTTCCCTAACAGTATATACAATGCTCTTCTCACGTCCACTGGGTGAGCACATCGCATCATATTTCTTCTTTAGTCGTGGGAGTCTAAGCAAGACGATCCACGGTAGTAGTTTGTTGCGATCCATTTGCTTAATTCTGTTTAAAAATTTAGGAACACACTGCAGTCGCTATATTCTTGTCAAGTACCGTGGGCGCAAGCTAGGGCGCCGTTTTGCACGGCAGCTGTGTTAATGTAAAAGTGCCTGCCCGGCAGCCGTGTGCCCGCCACAACTCTGCCGGCAGACGGGTAAGTATGAAACTGCCCTAGAGACAATCTCAGTAATAGCTAAATTCCGGCACTATAACACAGTCTATATGTAAGTGAATGTCTGGGGAAGCCGAGAAGCTTGAGTGCAAGATAATTCGGAAAATAACGGCTCCTAAGGTAACAGACGGACAATATAGACTGCGAGGAAAGGGAGAGCCATACAAAGATAACGAGCGCGGCCGACGGAGTCAGTAAGGAAAAGACGATTGAAGTTCTGCGGAGATGTGTTCAGGATAGATGCAATCCGACTATCAAAGTCTGAACGACTTTAGGTCTCCGATAAACGGTTCAAGGAAGTAAGGAAGGATCTCAGGAGCATTACACTAAATCAGGAAGACACTTGACGTTGTCTATTACAGCCTAAACGTAAAAAAAAGATGCAATACATAGGGGCTAAATTGCGTAAAATAAATAATAAAGGTCCGCAGCTCGTGGTCGTGCGGTAGCGTTCTCGCTTCCCACTCCCGGGTTCCCGGGTTCGATTCCCGGCGGGGTCAAGGATTTTCTCTGCCTCGTGATGACTGGGTGTTGTGTGATGTCCTTAGGTTAGTTAGGTCTAAGTAGTTCTACGTTCTAGGGGACTGATGACCATAGATGTTAAGTCCCATAGTGCTCAGAGCCATTTGAACAATTTTTTGAAATAATAAAGCTCGCCGTGAGTCACAGTTACTGACGTGTTGAGAGTCTCAGCAGCAGGTGCTGCGGTGTGCACGGGTAGCACAGGGCAGGACAGTGCCCGTGTCGCCATGTGGGCTGAGCGCGGAGCCCGGCCTCATTACACGGTCCGCTAGCGCGACACGCACCGAGTCCCCACTCCTAAAAGGAGTCTGTTTGTCCCCTTGTCTTTCGCTCCGGCTCTCTGCAATCGCATTTCCACCCCTTGTACTGCGCCCGCGGCGGCACTGTCTCACATATATTCGCACCCTGTTGTTTTAAGAAAAGTAACACGTAACTTCCGAGGTTATAAAAGTGACACTCTCTCTAAACCTTTAACTTCCAGCTTTCCTGGCTTTCCAGATATAATACTACACTCACTCTTATTCTTTGCTCTTTCTAGTTATTTACTTGAAAATCATTTTCAGGTTTCGTGAACATTTTTAATACAGCTCTTTTCCTACTACATGCTGCATTTCTTTGGGCAAGTGTTTGAGCGGAGCGAAAACAAGACTCCTTCCAAACTACACAACGAATTTTTATCCGAATTTTTCACAACCAGACGGAGTTGGGGAATGGACAAATGGGTTATCAAATTTCCGAGGGGAAAAAAAAAGTTCGATTACTTGAAAGTAATGAGGCTAATTAAGGAAAACGTAATTTGTGATTTCAGAGAAAATCGAAATATTTCAGGAACATCTGCTGACAGCCATTCAAACGAAGCGTCAAAAAGTTCATTTCTGTAAAGCTTTGTATTCTGCATAAAATGTTACATTGGTAGGGTATTTAATTTTTTTTAAAATGGTTTCCTACGAATGAAGTACTAAATTTAGGTATTTGGAGAACAGCAGGCTCGAGCAAGACAAATAAGATGTCAAAAAGCTTATTTTCTCAAAGCCTAGAAATTTTGTGTGATATTTAACTGCTGCCAAAATGGTTTCCTTTGAAATAAGCTCTAAATGCAAGATATTTCAGCATTCGGGAGGACGACGGTCCAATCCCGCGTCCGGCGATCCTGATTTAGGTTTTCCGTGATTTCCCTAAATCGCTTCAGGCAAATGCCGAGATGGTTCCTTTGACAGGGCACGGCCGCCTTCCTTTCCCATTCTTCCCTAATTCGACGAGACCGATGACCTCGCTGTTTGGTCTCTACCCCCAAATCAACCCAACCCAACCCAAGATATTTCGAGAACAAAAAGACACTATGAAAGCAAATGAGGTGCTTCCTGAACAAAGCCTGAAAATTAAAACAAAATTGAAAAAATATCTGCCGAATGTTTTGCGACTTGATTTGTCTAAGCGTAAGGAATTCGTTTAAACGTAAGGAGTAAAACTGATTAGCGAAACATTCGACGCGCCTTTGAATGATGCTCGAAACCATATATAGCAAATGAGGTGAGTCAAATATTTCTCTAATCTGTTTTAGTGCTTACTTTCAGGCAAATCAGTTCACAAAACACTTGACCGATTTTTCAAAAAATTTTATTTTTGATACCAAGCGGGACGGCATAATATTTAATAAACCGCTATCTTACGCCGAAGAAACGGTGTTTATATACCAATCCCGCCGTCCAGATTTTACGTTCCTGCGGTATATTTGACAAATTTGTGGCGAATTGCTGAATGGCTTTTTGGAAGAAAGATAAACCTTGAACTTACTCATTTCCATTTTCTCTATTACTTACTGCCTTTTTCTCCTCGCTTTTATTCAGTGCCACCTACCTGCGCCCTCTTGTTACTTTTGAGGTAATATACTCATATTACCGATTATCTCTTATTCGCGACATTTCATGCCCTGTTCTCCGCTCTCTCTTTTGTCATAGACTTGGAAGACTATCACATTAGTCGATTGACGTATGCTCCGCTTTTTTTCAGATTAAATAAATCCTGGTTGAAAATGCTAGTTTCCTACATAATTTGTTCGTGCTCTCGTTCTGTCGCTGTCCGCGTATATGGCTCGCTGGAGCAGCCCTACATTTTGGAAACTATACTCCGGTTTTTTCGTTCATTTATTGGCTGTGACAACACGAAAAGAATTCTCAGCTACACAGATAAGTGTCATGCCGTCAAGATGAAGGTCCAGACTTCCATTTACGTGCCGCGGATCGGAGTGCACGTTAAACTGTTGCTTCCACTGTAAATGGCTGGGAGACACGCTTCTCTGGTCTGAGGAAAAAAGAGGCATTCCACCTCCACTTAGACTATTCCTAGTAAACCACTGAGATGTTCAAATCAACATTAAGGTAGAAGATCCGTTATACTTTATTTGTCAGAAGAAAAGGTCGGACTTTAACATCGGTTCAGCATCAAGTTTGTTAGAGACACTGCACATTCTAACAAATTTAAAACCGTTGACAAGTGATGAAATTCTTCGTGTGAAACACCCAGGTTCTACGACAGGCGTGGGATATTTATGATGATCTACACATAACATTACCTGTGGTAGCAGGTTTTACTGTATTTCATTTTCAGTTGGTACAAATACGTTAATCACCGGATTCCATGCGAGAGGTAATCGTATGTCGACTGACAAAGGGATCCACTGGAAAGTTTTCTTTCAGAATATAAGTGACTGGACGCCCCCCACAGCCTTCTGAGAACACGCAGTTGAGTTGGCACATGACACCACGATGCGGACCAGTGCCGAAACAACTGAACCGCTATTAAGCGGAAATACATATGACGCTCTCGACATCTGTACCTCAGTCATCCTGCAGGTGTGATAGGACAGGGGTCTTCGTAATGCAGAGCTGAGAATGGAAAGGATTACTCCGCAGATACTGTTTGAAGATCAGACTTTCACTCTGTAATTATTTATTTTACTTTACATGTCCAGAACGTAGATATACAAACTAATTAAAATGCAACATGGTTAATAAAAGTACGGTATAATAATACAAGATACTGAAAGTAATAACATAATGCAGCAAAAACACATATTGTTTTCTATTAAATGGACCGCAAGCTCCAGAATTCCGTGGTTTTGATTATCTTATCATTTACTGCATAAAGATCTTCTTTGGTGCAAGGATCGGGCAAGTTTCTGCAGAGCAGATGTTTTGTGTACTGTAGGTCGTCATACATTATTCCTCCTCAGTGGTGTAGCCCCACTTCCTGAGGTTGGCCTTGAATCTTGACACTCCTGTTCTCAGTCGGTTTAGAGCCTTGCATGTCGCTTATGGCAGATGAAATCCGGGGGCAAGATCCTCTCTGATGTTCTTACTAATCGTTTTAGTTAATAAATCGCGCCATAGATCTGTTCGAAGAGTTCCAGGTGCTGACGAAATTGCTGATGTTATGTGCATGAATCTCCTTATTGACCTCAGCGTAGGTCTTTGTGCTTCACGTGCGAACAGAGGGTGCCCGGGGTCTGTTTCCTGCTTATTTTTCTCAATTTCTGCTACCGTTATTCTGTGGATATCAGTTGGCACTATACCTCTAATTTGATAGATTTTAATGACAGTAGTTGGTCGCAAGCAGCCAGTCACAATGCGCCCAGTCTCATTCAGTGCCGCGTCCACCTGTTTAACATTTCTGGAGTCGCGTCAGACTGGTGTTGCATTTTGTGCTGCAGGGAAGCATACTGCCAGGGCAGATGCACGGAGCACGTTAGGCTGTAATCCCCATGTGGTGCCACCACGTTTACGTATGACGTTGCCCCGAGCAGACACTTTCAGCCTTGTTTCTTGGCTATGATATTTGAACGTGCCACTACGATCCAACTTTACTCCGACTTATCTTGGAGTATTGTAGTGGCATAGTTGTTGCCCTCTCCATGTAACAATTAACTTCCTTCTTTTTGGACTTTGTGTACCTTCGCACAATGCGACCCAGACTCTTACCTTTTGCGGTAAGTGCTTTTACCAAACGAGCATCCAGTTCCAATTAAAACTTCAGAGTGACAGCACCTCTCTGCTGCCCTCCAAAGTCAACAGAAGCATCTGGGTTGGAGATCAGTAGATGAAGGAAAGTGGGCGGTATTCATATTTAGGCAATATTATGACAAAAGCTTTGAAACTACTACATGTAGTGCTTGGCAAACAGCAATCCTCTGTAATGCCGAGATAAATACCATTTAAGACAGTCGTTGTTCCGTTGTAATACGCTTCACGTCATCTGCTATAGGTCGTCGGAGAACCTCAGACTTTGGATGTGCTGTCACAATAAGCGGGTTGTTTCCAACCACACGAACTCAAAGCTTAGTGATTTTAGTCGAATGGGTGTCAGTAATGTCGTCGGCGTAAACGTTGGTGGGATATGTCAGATAGAATTAATTGTCTGCATGAAGCCCATAGGCGCAACAGTTTCTTGTTTTCTCGCAAACGATTAGCATGGACAAGTACGGGGAGACTAACTCCCCTTTCAATTTGCTTAGCGAGTGAAGGAAACAGCAATTGCCCAAACGTGTTCTGACGGGCCTCTTCCATTTTGTTGGTAGAGGCGGACGAGGGAGTCAATGAATAGATTAGCCGCTGCTGTGAGCAGAAGTGCCGACAGAATTCATATTGGAAATGCATATTGCATAAGGCGGCACGGCAGCCGCCTCTTCCGCGTCCTCATACGACGATACCGCCGGTGGGTTCGATAGCGTCCCCCGCTGAGCTACGGCTGTCCCACCAGCTTTACACAGCTAAGACGTCGATTACCGTAACACAGGCTCACTGAAATCGCGAATATGTAAAGCAGTCTATCACTGAAGAGGGGAGGTAGGCTCGAGCTGAACTACGATCAGGAGGCGGCTCACCGGGCACAACATAGGGGGTGGAGACCGGCCCGAGTCATCGTCCAGTCACAAAGGTTTACGTTTCCAGTCGTTTGTCTAAAATCAATTAATCTTCGATCTCTGATAGAACTTCTTCAAGCGCACGTCTCTTGACTGTGCAGAGCAATTAACTCACTGGACAAAATACTAACTGCTTGACAACTAAGGAAAACAAACGGTGTGACAGGAATAGTGACGGGCAATGACGGGCGACATGAAATACAGTACATACATAATAGTGGTGGATTGGTATATTTGTAATGAACAATGGTACTGATTTTAGCACATGGGAAAGCAGGACAACAGGCATAAGTAACATTCATGTTTGACACAGGTCAGACTCCCAACATAAAAGTCGACGTCTCAGGAAGGAATATGCCTTCCACTGTCACTAATGCACGTTTGGCACCTGTTAATCATGCTGGTTATCTAACTGTTGAGGGGTCTTTTTCGGATATTGTCCCACTTCCGTCTCAAAGCGGTTTTCAGTTCCTGCCTGGTTTGGGGAGTGGATTATCATCGAAAAACACGTCTGTAAAGTGCACCCGAAGCCTGCTCTACAGAATTTAGGTCTGGGGACTACATAACCCATTCCAACGTTCAACATCATTATTTTCCAGTATGTCAGACGCCTCAGCGGTCGGTCCTATGTGGGTAGGCATTGTCGTCCATAAACGGAAAGTTGGGACTCCATAAACAGAAAGTCGGGACCTACCACACCGCTAAACAGACTATGCTGTAACGCCGCCTCTTGTAAAGATCTGCAGCGGTGTTCGTCCGTTGTGCATAACTCCTCCCTTACCATAATACCTAGGCCATACCGACAACTTTCGTGATCTTTCTGGGGTGTGTAATGTGTTGCCCCCTCTCTCCATACTACTGGTGGCCTGAATCTCTTGCCGCAGACAAGCGGAATTCGTTGGAGAACATCACTCTGGATCACTGTTGCTGACCCCAACCAGAATACTCCCTGCGCCAACGAACTCTTTTCTCGACGATGGCGTGGTTGAAGCGGGATGCATTTAACAGGCCTCCGAGCAAAAGCTAGCCTGATTTGATCGCTGCGGAATGTTTCTGGCAGAGACACGTGTACCGAGCGGTCGCCGGTCTGCAGCGATCTCCCTACGAGTGAGATGGCATTTCTTTTCGCCATTACCACGAGACACTTATCCTCTTGCGGGGTGGCGGTCCACGATTGGTCATGTATGCATGCATGTTCAAAGATACGTTGTTTCGTAATTCGGTGTAACACAGACACTGCAATATCGTATCAGGTTGTCTAATCTAAGACAACCGGCACAATTTCGTATAGCAATTCCACCTTCAGCGGCCTTTTTTAATCGCGATATAACACTTTCGAACACACTCTTTATAGTGGCTACAGTTGTGGCGCGTTGACCGACTTCCAGCCGTCCAACTGTTCTTTCACGATCGTAAGCACTGAAATGATGTCTCTTACACAATGTTGCCGTACCACACGGAATGTCGTACTAGTCGGTTCCACAACAATCTTCGTCCAACACAGTACTGCATGAATCGTCGAACGCATACAGAGCTTTAGTCCGCAGGTTTCGCTGCTGTTAACACGTCCCGCCCTCTACATTTCCTTTCACTGTCATTGGTCGGGTGTTCCGCAGCAGTTGTCGGTTGTTCCGTAGCATTTGACAGTTGGTCCTTCGCAGGTGTCAGCTGTTCCTTACCACTGTCAGACGGTGTAATAACCGCCCTAAAGGAACACACTGCTCGCTTTGAACGCTGTTCATCGTGTAGAACTGGTACCAGGCGGTCTTGTGAGCCTCTGTCAGGGAAATGGTGTGAATGAGCCTCTCGGCTGTATGGTATCAGCGCAGTATGATGGGTCGCCGTGGAGACGTGACAGAATGGCAGAAAGGAGCCGTCGTATTTGGGCGCGGTCTAATCACACCCTGATTGGAGTGGCCCCATTGGTCCTGAAACAACGCGTGTTCACAAGGACTGGTATACCAACCGCAGCCATGCAGCACACCGTAGGAACAGTAATCGCAGAAAGATCGTAACCGATGGAGAGGAGTGTTACGCCTTGTCAATGACAATCAATATTGCAAGCAATGGACGTCTGCAGTCAGGTAACTCACAACACTCCATTGCTTAAGACGGCACGTAAACTGCACTTTTTCAGTGAGCCAACAACACAATGTGAACAGTAGCTGAGTGGAGGCGTGTAGTGTGCTCTGTCGAGTCTGTATTATGCCTCTTTTCAAATGACACTGGATGGCGAGAGCACCGACAGCGCGATGAAGTGTGTGGAGGTTGTATTCTAGGCCAGAGGTAGTTCTGTAATGTTCTGGAGGTGTTTCTTAAGTCGGGCCACTCATTCAGGCTACTGTGAACATAAATCAGGATGCTCGTTTCAAAATTTCCGGTTACTACGTCCCGCCCCTTCTTCTATATCTTCATGATGTGTAGGCTGTGGACAGTCTCATTTTCCAAAATGTCTATAGCCCTCTTCACAGCGCTGCACGCATACGTTCCTAGTTAGGCGAACCCTCCGGCACTACATCACACTTCGACTAGCCCGCTAAATCGCCCAATCTTATTACCACAGAAAACGTCTGCTCATTCTAAAGGCTAAACCGCCTTAATTGGTATTAGCGTTATCTGCTGGGGGTGCTTTATCGAAGAGTAACCTTTAACGTGTTCGCTGCTCAATTCCAAGCAAGTGGTCCTTGAAAAATTCATTACCTTTAAGGTTTATCTTGCTTGTATTGTGTAGATATCTCTTTATACGAACAACGGAGACTTTTACGTTTCTGTAACACTGTTCCAAAGCCATTTTCATTCGTTGTCGTTGTTAGTATACAGCTCCATTCGCTGGGTACTATCATTTTGTTTTGTCAATAAAACGCCCGAATTACAACATAATTTTTTAATAAATACACGCAAATACGATGTTCAAATGGCTCTGAGCACTAAGGGACTTAACATCTGAGGTCATCAGTCCCCTAGAACTGAGAACGACTTAAACCTAACTAACCTAAGGACATCACACACACCCATGCCCGAAGCAGGATTCGAACCTGCGACCGTAGCGGTCGCGGGGAATAAGACTGAAGCGCCTAGAACCGCTCGCCACTTCGGCCGGCCAAATACATTGTTTCAAAATTTGAACCTTAACGTTGACTGTATTGGCATGTCTTAATTATCCTCCTGTGGGCAACTGGGCCACGCTTGTAGAGCTACTAATTGCAATTCTGCAGTAGATAGGGCTTGAAGGCTGTCATTATTTTAAAGATACGATCTTTTGCCTCATAAATGTTAGTAGATATATTCTGCATCTCAGCGAAATACTCAGTTTTTACTATTTGTTAACGCTCATTTTCTCCGACATGCTGTGTGAGGCTATATCCGGGCACATTGCAAAGAGCTTTCAATATAACGTTTTTTAAAAAATTTCTGATCATCTTCCATAATGGGAACCCGGTCCTTCGGGTAGGGTTGCCAGGTACCCAGGTTTTTACGATCCTGTCCAGCCAAATGTCTTCAAGTCCAGCTTTTGTTAAGCTTTTTAGCGATGACGTAGAGGACGCAACACACAATGCCAAAATCCCGATATGCGCAAAGCGATCGTAGTAAAGTGTTAGGCGTGTTCAAATGAAAACGAAACGTTGCAACAACCAAACCGATTGTAATTTGAGTATGCCACTTTGGGACAACGCAGTGACACATCTATGTAACGAGAGTTGATGCCTTCACTTCGAGCCAGAGACAAGGCGAGACAGCACGCAGTGGAAGCATGCGTCGTCCCCCTAAAAAATTCAAAGCTTTGCCCTCAGCGGGAAAGGTAATGATCACCGTCTTTTTCGCCTTTCGAGGTCCGATACTTACCGATTTTCTCGGGCACGGAAAAACCATTAACAATGACGGTGCTTCATCAGGAGCAAACGGTCAGGGCTGCTTGCAGAGGGAGTGATTCTGCCCCACGATAATGCGCGTCCACGCGTTTCGAAGGCCACATAAAGTCTTGATGGCCGAATTCAAGTGGGAGCAGCTTGACTGTCCGCCCTACAGCCCAGACATACCGCCCAACGATTTGTGTGTGTGTGTGTGTGGTCCGTTGTGAAACAGTGGAGTAGTTCTGCTCAGACGTATGGTGATTACCTTTGATTAAAGACTTCAGTTATATCCCCAGTGTTGTTTCGTACCTATTCTTTTGAAAGCACTCAGTTGCTGTCATAATTTTCAGATTAGGAGTTTGGTTACTGGTAATTTTATTTGTAAGGCGCGGTTAAAATTGATCTCGCAAAAAGCTGACTCTCTTTCACTAGAGTAATAAAAGATTGAAAATAGAGTAAAATAGGTAGTCTGGCTGTTAGGACAAAATGTCTGTCCAAATATAACGCTGAGTCCGTCTTTTATATTTTTGGACCTGGCAACCCTACCTGCGGAGCAACTTATTGTCCTCGGAGGTTTTTTTTATTATTCTTTTTTTATTTTTTGAGACTTTTCATTCCCTTCCTTGAAGGGGACAGGGCGGGCCGCTATAGAGCTTCTTCATGCTCTTTTCGGCCATAGTGTTAAAAATATTTATTTCTCTTACTTTATTTATTACAATTTAAGTATTGTATTTTATTACAGTTGAGGGGGAATGTTAAGGGTTTGGTTTTTGCGGTTGTTGGTGGAGTCTTCTCGTTTGTGGTGGTCTTCTCTCTTCTTCTCTTTCTTCTTCCGTCCTCGGAGGTGCACAGTAACTCTCGAGTTCGCGACGTACACGAAATGTCATTAGCGAATTGTTCGGAGTATTTTCCACACTACAGTCGCTTTCAAGGGCTAACTCTGGGACTATAATACGGTAAATTTATATCGCAACTCTTTCGGTACAATGGGATAGTACTAAAAGCGAAAACATATAATCAGTAACATACAGGACAAACGACAATACAATTCTAGAACTCTTAGAAATATCACTAATGGCATTAAGTTTTTAATTTTAGTGGAAAAATATTGATAATTTCGCTAACGATAAATTCACCCATGCTTGTGTTACAGGGGAGTTACCAAAACAAGTCAGCTGTTCACATAAGGCAAACATTATCTCCAAAAAGTTTTCAGCTAACAAAAACACAATTGAGAATGGCACTTTTCTACTGAAATGCATAATATACTGCTTAAATACTGCTAAATTTTTTAAATTATTTTACAGCTTCCATTGACGGTAGTTTCGTCGTCGACATCAGAAGTTGCTTGAATACATACTTTCAGAGCGAGCTATCGAAAGCTGCGATCAGTGGAAAGCGAGCAGTTATAATATTAAAAACCTACGCCAAACCTGTCATAAGAAAATGTCAGACGTTTCGAGCACGCAGTAGCCATAAGCTGGCGTGTCTTGCGGAATAGCCCGAAGACGCTGGCTGCTAGCGGGCCTTACAGGGAGTCAGCTGGGGTTGCGCGAGGGTGCGCCGTTCTGGCAACAGTGCTGGCCGGCCGGCTGTGAATCAGCGCTACCCCACACCCCGCACCGCACAGGCGGCCGGGCGCGTGCGCACAATGCGGACCGCCCTACCTGCCTAATAACCGCCAACACGGGCCCGGGGATAAGGACAGGGATAGGGATAGGGCCCACTCAGGCGCCGTCAAGTAGCGGGATACGATAGCCCAGCAGGGTCGGCTCAGGCTACTGCACACAGGGCGGCCGCTCTCTGTGCAAAACCCCGCCGCCCAATATCAACTCTGCCATACGCAAAGCGCTGACGAAACGCATGTTATTTTAGGACAATCATGCGTCCTCTGCTCTGAAATTATACGTAACTAGCTGAGTACCCGGCATTCCAGTCTTGCAAAATTATATCACTGTACAGGACAGTTTAGCATTGGAGGGCAGCGTGGAGGGTAAAAATCGTAGAGGGAGACCAAGAGATGAATACACTAAGCAGATTCAGAAGGATGTAGGTTGCAGTAAGTACTGGGAGATGAAGGAGCTTGCACAGGATAGAGTAGCATGGAGAGCTGCATCAAACTAGTCTCAGGACTGAAGACCACAACAACAACAACAACAACAACAACAGGACAGAGTTCAGGAGCACTGCTTTCCTCCTCTCCCTGTCCATCCTAACCTTCACTCCCCCACCGATCTTCTGTCTATCTCCTCCTCTCCCCTTTCTCTGTTCATTTCTTCCTCCTCTCTGTTCATTTCCTACTCACCCCTCTCCCTGTTCATCTCCTCCTCTTTCCTTTCCAGGCCCATGTCCTTCTCTCCTCTCTCTCTGCCCTTCTCTTCTCTTTCTCTGTTTCCTTCTTCATTCTCTCTGCCTATCTCTTCCTCCTCCTGTTTCTGTCCATCTCCTCCTCTCCCCTCTCTCGGTCTCTCTACCCTCTCTGTCCCTTACCTGCTCCCACTGTCTGTGTCTATCTCCCCCTCCTTCTCCTTCTCTCTTCTCGTTATCACTCTCACTCCAAGAGAACGCTGGTAGTTCTTATCTCCACAGTATTTCTTTCCAGATCGTAAATAATAGGCTATGTGTACCAAATTAAGTCGAAATCGTTTCAAGTGTTTAGTATGAGCTTTTTACTCTTGGCTTTACCTGTATATGCACATGTCAAATGTATTTTACATATTTATATTTAATATATTTCACAAGTATTTGTACACATATTTCACCTATATCTATAGCGAGTTTTGTCCTGCCATTCCATTTGCACGCAGCTTAATGTTGATGACGTCGTATCTCCTGAACTCTGTCCTGTACAGTGATATAATTTTGCAAGTGCATTCAGTGTTATATGTGGCTACTACCTACGAAGTGTGCTTTGAATATAGTTAGGAGCAAATAGGTAACAGAAACATACATGAACTATAACGCATTTTGTGTTCATGACGTGTCTTACTATGATGTAATTTTGCTAGTGCATTCGGTGGTATATGTGAATACTGTACGCAAAACTTTGTCGCGAATAAAGCTAGTAGTAAAGAAGTAATAAATTAAAACGTTATGCTTCATGCGGCAGTTTTATTGCATGAACAGCGAAAACGTACTGAGAGATAAACTTTTTTTCCCTTCTGTTACGCCCTCGCCAAGATAGCCCCTGCGGGCCAGCAACGCATGTAACACGACACCGGACCGAGGTTGCCTATACCCAAAGGCGTAAGCAATGGTAAACATCGGCTGTTTTGGAAACAGACATTCCACGTACTATTTCCTACACCAACATCTGATTGGCTGACCAATACTATTTAAAGGCTAGAACCAGCAGCACCGGACGTCAGTTCACGCCGAATACCGACCTCAAGGACGTCTCCACGGAAGACTACGTCTTCGCCATCGGAATAGGACTTGGAATTAAGTGTATGTGTGTTACCACGGACCCTTGTGGGCAACTTAGAAGTTATCTTTTGTTGCCTCTAGCAGGAAATTCTTACTGGTTTTGTGATTGTGACTTTTCGTTGTTATTCAGTCATTTCCATGTAGACTCACGTAAATAAAAGTTGTGTTGTAAAAACTTTCGAATTGTCAGTTACAACACTTCATTGTTTTGTGAGGGTTGTCAGTGAGAAAATGTCTGGTAAAGGTTTGAAATGATGTGCTAAGTTTGTTCCATGTCACAAGTGCTCTCATTCTCAAATACCTCATGACTAAAATATGAAAGTGGGCTACACTACTTTTCACTCCCATCCCCACCCATTTGATAGGTATGTGTGTGAGGGGGGGGGGGGCGGTCTTACCCCCACTGCGATGGTTTCCAGACAGTAAGGACATGTGTGCCAAGTTTGATTGAAATCGGTTCAGCTGTTTAGTAGGAGATGTGGAATGTAAACACATACTGGTAAATACATACATATGTACGACCATTTTTATAATATGTACAGATTTACATGGTGTGATGATGAGTTTAGGATCATTATTAGTTTCGTTTAAACTAGTCTTTCATTTGATATAATCACGAGTGGTTACGGTGTTTCATTCCGATCGTTATGTCTCTCAACAGACAATGAGTACTCTTGCCGTAAAGGATAAAAAACAAGCCACGTGTAGTCGATGTGGCCAGTCGAATGCCTAACTTCCCGACTCACCCAAGGCGGAGCAAGGTACAAAATACGTCTATTATCGACATGGGCAGCAGTGGTTATGCCTAATTTCATGACATGAACAGGGCAGAACCAAGCCCTTAAGTACGTTCTGCATGTTCCCTTCCTGCAGCACAACTGTCAGTGCAAAGCTATTGGATATACCAGCTAGAGATCAACACAGCTTTTTGTGTCCCGTACAGCATTTCGAATTAGTCGATGGGACGTTCTTAGATCTTAGATGATGCGTTATATTGATGGCTTGGAGATGCGTCCACTAGGTAAGCTATATTTCGGTTTCAACGATTCCAGCAACTGATAACGAGAATTTCAAACTGACTAGTACGCATCCGGCTGCCGATTTACGTTCACATGTTCCTATATCCTCTGAATTAATCATACTCGCTAAATGTTACGGTAACACCATGTATCACCGTCTTTAGCCAGGACTGTGGCTTCACTTAGGTGATGAAGACAGTCCACAAGTTTCTTCAGGTATTTCCTGTGTACCTGAAGCCACTCATAGATAATTGTATCCCGCAGAGCTACCAAACTGTGGGGCAACCTGTCACCCCCAATTCAAAATAGTCTCTTACGTTTTCTATGGTTTTAAGATAGGATGATTTAGTAGGCCAGTCGAGAGTTGATCATACAGAATTGTATGTGTGCAACCTTGTGAACATGGCTGTTGTCATATTGGAAGACAGGAGTGTCCACTGTTCACTTATCACAAAGATGTAGAAGAAAGGGCAATGCTTGGTCACCGAGAATGTTGAAATTAGCGTCCTAATTGAAGTTCACGGTAACTTCAATTCGTAGGACAGAAAACATCCTAAAACATCACAGAACCATTTCTGGCCTGATTTACACCCTAACTAATTGCAGGTTTTCCGACTCACCCAGGAGTCGTTGTTCCTGTATTCCTAACCGTGACTCATCAGACTCCATTACACGCCACCAATCAGCTACGATTCGTTTTCTGTGTCGTTTGGCCCATTGAAGACGTGCAGCCGAAAGTGCTGCAATGAGCAATGGACTTTTGCGTGGTACCCGACTCCAGATGTCCATTACGTACCGTTCCCTTCACAAATTCGTTCACTATTTGCACCAATTCCTGTCGGGTATGAAACCAGATGACATTCGTCCCCAGTTCCTATAGGTTAGGATCTTTTTGCGAGCACCGTGTTAACGCCGCTGCGAGTGATAGTATTTTTTTCTAGACGCGATGGAAAAACCGCACTGGTACATGAACAAATCTGTTATCTTGAATTACGGTGTGACATGGACACGTCCAACGATATCACTTTTCTACAATTCTATCACGTCGGCCCGTAGTACTGCACTGAGCCCAGACAACTGACTTGCACATACACACCATTCCACTGCCATGATCATGTCACCGATGAACTATTAAACTGGAGTGACGTACGAGGGACTTCCAATAAGTAACGCAACACATTTTTTTTCTGATAGTAGGTTGGTTTTATTCAGGGTTCCAGTACACCACATTATTCCCCACTCTTTTGGCTACAAAACCATATTTTTTGAAACATGATCTCCGTTCAATGCGACGGCCTTAACGCCACCTTACTGGGAAGGCCTCTATGCCCGCATGGTACCACTCTACTGGTCGACGTCTGAGCCAACGCCTTGCTGCATCGATAACCTCCCCATCATCCACGTACTGCTTCCAACGGAGTGCATTCTTCATTCTGCCAAACCGTTGGAAGTCGGAAGGTGCGAGAGGCGGGAGGAAGAACGGTCGAGAGAAGGTTTGTGAGCTGCTCTCCAACGCACAGCCTTGTGTGAGGCAGTGGGTTGTCATGGAGAAGGAGAATTTCATTTGCATTTTTGAGATGACGAACAGGCTGAAGTCGTTTCTTCAATTTCCTGAGGGTAGCACAATATTCTTCAGAGTTGATAGTTGCACTGTGGGAGAGGACATCAAACAGAATAACCCATTCAAAGTCCCAGAAGACCATTGCCATGATTTTATTGGCTGAGGATGCAGCTTAGAACTTTTTCTTTTGAGGAGAGGTGGTGTGGTGCCACTCCATGGATTTACATTTTGTTTCCGGTTCGAAATAATGACCCCAAGTTCCATGGCCTGTGACGATGTTCGACAAAAAGTTGTCACGATCAGCCTTTTAATGCGCAAGCAATTCCTCATAGATCGTCCTTCGTTGCTTTTAATGGTCTCCTGTTAGGCGTCGATGAACCCAGCAGGCGCACTCCTTTGAGCACCCCAGCTGGTGGACGAGTGTGTCTGCACTACCAACAGAGACGTTGAGCAGCAAGGTGTTTGGTAGTGATCCGTCGATCACCTAGAGTAAGAGTATCCCCCTGTTCCAGCATTGCAGGAGTCACAGCTGTGTGCGGCCGTCTGGCACTGTGGATATCGGACAGTTTTGTGCAACCTTATTGCGATGGCGACAGACGTCTGGCCCAACGACTCTCCGTGCTTTTGTTCACTGCCAGGTCTCCGTATTCATTCTGCAGGCGCATATGAATTTCGGCGATGCCCTGGTTTTCCGCGAAAAGAAACTCAGCGACAGCTCTGTAGTTGAAAGCGGCTCGGTTACAGACGCCGTTTTGAAGATACAGCGCCGTCACCTATCGGAAATTCATGAAAATATAGGGGCTGAAGCGGGAATATACCACGATGTCACACAAGAAATTCCGCATTTTTGATCGAAACTGGTCAAGAAAGAAAGTGTTGCATTACGTATTGGACGCCTCTCGTATAATTTTACGGTGAGCTTATGACGTTGGGTAATGACGGATATGGAGGATCTCAACTGATTCGGGCTCGAATCGGATACGTATGCTGTGCCCAGAGAGCAGCGTGGACTAGAGACGTGGTATCGCCAAGAGTGCGCTGACTGCAGACAGCAGTCTGGCTGCGTGCATTGGCCGCCATCCGGCCACGGTCGCAGCCGCGGGAAGTGCTGGCAGAACAATGCTGCCCCTCGTGGGCATTGTTCGGGCCGAGGCTCTCCGCCAAGTGCGGCTGCAACTTTTCCTTTCCTGCGGACGCAGTCGCAGAGGCAGGTGCTCCTGGAAGTTAGGACGGCCCGCGGCGCGTTTGCGTATGCGGCGCGCGCCCCCTTTGTCGGGTAGGGCCGTCTCCCCCGTTCACGTTCGCCGTTCGATTGGTGGCGGGCGGGCAGTCGGACTTCCGGCGGTGCCATCCGGCCGCCCTCGCCGGCTGCGCCCCGCCATTGTGCCTCGAGCCTGAGTCCTACAGCGACGCGCGGCTTATTCTCGGTCCCGCTGCCGGAGGGACCCCAACCCACCCCGGTGCACTATCGCGACCGTCGTAAAGCGCTGCTGCTGCCTAATAATCTCTCGTACCGACATCTCGACTTCTAGCGACGCTACACACCGCTCAGGGGAGCTTTAATGACCGAGAGACTTCTCCGTGCGCAAGCGTCACATTTTAACGAGAGTACACGGGGGCGCTCGCCCTTGCTGATCGCTGCGGCAAGGAAGCGTTCTGAAGAACAAAGAATCAGGCGTATTATTAGCACGCCTTAAATACTTTCTGGTGATCCGTATCCGGAAAACTTCAGGAACGTAAGCTTTTGGAAGAACGTCGAGATTCAGTTTCTGAACTGTCACTTTTTTTTCAGAGAATTTTGCTGGTGTCGGTGAAGAGCAAGAGCGCTTGCACCAAGACATTACAGTGAAGGAAGGATTCTATCAGGGCCTCTAGGATACTTCTGTGACGGGAAACTACTGTTGGTTACTTCACCGAGATGTACAAAAAACAATTCATTGGAGAAGTAGCGCCGGCCGCGGTGGCGGAGTGGTTCTAGGCGCTTCAGTCCGGAATTGCGCGACTGCTGCGGTCGCAGGTTCGAATACTGCCTCGGGCATGGCTGTGTGTGATGTCCTTAGGTTAGTTAGGTTTAAGCTGTTCTAAGTTCCAGGGGACTGATGACCTCAGATGTTAAGTCCCATAGTGCTCAGAGCCATTTGATTTGGAGTAGTAGCTGTATTACGCATTTTCCGCCCAGAAAGTAAAAAAAAAAATGTGTTTGAAATCTTATGGGGCTTAACTGCTAAGGTTATCAGTCCCTAGGCTTATACACTACTTAACCTAAATTATCCTAAGGACAAACGCACACACCCATGCCCGAGGGAGGACTGGAACCTCCGCCGGGACCAGCCATAGAGTCCGTGACTGCAGCGCTTTAGACCGCTCGGCTAATCCCACGCGGCCAGAAAGTTCCGACATTGATTGTAATCCTGGCGTAAAAGCGACATCAGCGCAGTAACTACCGTGGCAGCGTGAACTAACAGCTGTAGACAACAGACGTGCATTCGACCAGTCAGTCGTAAGCAGGCGCAGTGTTCAGTAGTGGATTGCAGCCGTAGGGTGTGAGCGTTGTGGTGTCTCAAATCGCAGTGGAGTAACAACTTTAAATCAGCTGTTCAAGACATTCTCCATAATGCTTTGATGAAGAGAAAAGTGTGTGCAGAGTTTGTCCCGCACACCTGGGCTCTCGAACGACGTGTGCACGACTGTCGCGACTTGATTGAAATATAAAATGACAATTGCTTCGTGGAAAAAATCATTGTCGATTTGCCAGTACGAAACAACCACTAAACGACAAAGTGCTGGAATTCACATGAACTGTCAACACTTTGACGACTTAACCGACATTCAAGCAAGTGTGACTTGGGAATTGAACATAAAAGAAAATAGCTTTTCTGACAGGTTCACATGGTTGTATGAACGTTTTCTGCGTTGAACTGAGGCGGGGAGAGACTATGTAGAACACTTGAAGCATTAAAACTACCATCTTACCTTTTATTTTTTTTAATAATCCAGTGTCGAAACCTTTTTCCACCTGACGGGATATGCTTTAAGGACAAGAGAGAAGGGAAGTGTAACTCAGTGAATGTGTGTTCTTGTGTAGTAAGATATGTTTTCATATTTATACGCCATTAAAACTTTTGTTCAGACGGAAAAAATAAATTACTTTTTCGCTCGAGTGACATGTTTTACAAATTTTCTAGTTCCAGGTATGAACTCATTGCCCAAAAAACTATGCGATTAAGCTGTTACCTAACAAAAAGTTTTTTTTTTTCATTGTTAGGCCCTACTTAATGTTTTCTGCGAGCAGTCATTACAGTCAGAGCGCGCATCCCGAACATCAATATGTACACAAAGAGTGGCGACGCATACGATTCGACGTGAATCATAGTTCCCACTTGTAATAGTCTATAAATTAACCCTACCAGCTGTTACTTTGCAGTACACTAACTTTATCGCTATCATCGCATTTACATTAACAGACATTAACAATGCGATTAATGAACACAGGTCTCTCAGACAAAAATAAAATACTGGCAAGCATTACGTCAGAAGGCATACTCAGACTGCAGAGTGATTCAGCACACAGGGAAGTTGTACTCCGCGCCTACCGGAAGCTGGTAGTGGTGGACATGCGAGGCGACAGGTGATCCGGGGGGTACTTCTCCCCTTGCAGACGGCGTGTAGCCTTACCCGTCACGCCGCGCTCCTATGGATTCAGCGTCGCAGCTCGGGCTCTTTCCGCCCCTGCTGCTTTCCCATAATCGCTCACCATTATTGGCTATCACTTACAGCATTCTCCACTTTCACGTCAGCCGATCGCTGTATGAGTACGTTGTTGAGAGATGTTTCATTTCCCACCATCGCGCTCCTTTCAGCAGTTGGAACAGCTTGTCAGTCTACGAAATGCCACTGCTTAGTGAGACATCTTTGTACTCTCTGATGCACTTTCATTCATGATTTCATAGTTCAGCAGTCAATAATGAAAGCGATGAAGTGGACATTTAGGAACACTAAGCAGCATTAATAAATGCCAAAGATTCTCTGCAAATCACTGTAAGGTGCGGTGCACCTCGGACGCCGCTTCGAATTGTAGCATATATTAAGTGTTGTTCTTGTTCTGCTCACGAATCAAGCGCGGAAAAGGCTCTAAAGTAGGTACCATCCACGCTAGCTGTGCATCTACATCTACATGATTACTCTGCAATTCACATTTAAGTGCTTGGCAGAGGGTTCATCGAACGACAATCATACTATCTCTCTACCATTCCACTCCCGAACAGCGCGCGGGAAAAACGAACACCTAAACCTTTCTGTTCGAGCTCTGATTTCTCTTATTTTATTTTGATGATCATTCCTACCTATGTAGGTTGGGCTCAACAAAATATTTTCGCATTCGGAAGAGAAAGTTGGTGACTGACATTTCGTAAATAGATCTCGCCGCGACGAAAAAGTCTTTGCTTTAATGGCTCAAAATGGCTCTGAGCACTATGGGACTTAACTACTGAGGTCATCAGTCCCCTAGAACTTAGAACTACTTAAACCTAACTAATCTAAGGACATCACACACATCCATGCCCGAGGCAGGATTCGAACCTGCGACCGTAGCGGTCACGCGGTTCCAAACTGACGCGCTTAGAACCGCACGGCCACACCGGCCGGCTTGCTTTAATGACTTCCATCCCAACTCGCGTATCACATCTGCCACACTCTCTCCCCTATTACGTGATAATACAAAACGAGCTGCCCTTTTTTGCACCCTTTCGATGTCCTCCGTTAATCCCACCTGGTAAGGATCCCACACCGCTCAGCAATATTCTAACAGAGGACGTACGAGTGTAGTGTAAGCTGTCTCTTTAGTGGACTTGTTGCATCTTCCAAGTGTCCTGCCAATGAAACGCAACCTTTGTCTCGCCTTCCCCACAATATTATCTATGTGGTCTTTCCAACTGAAGTTGTTCGTAATTTTAACACCCAGGTACTTAGTTGAATTGACAGCCTTGAGAATTGTACTTTTTATCGAGTAATCGAATTCCAACCTATTTCTTTTGGAACTCTTGTGGATCACCTCACACTTTTCGTTATTTAGCGTCAACTGCCACCTGCCACACCATACAGCAATCTTTTCTAAATCGCTTTGCAACTGATACTGGTGTTCGGATGACCTTACTAGACGGTAAATTACAGCATCATCTGCGAACAACCTAGAGAACTGCGCAGATTGTCACCCAGGTCATTTATATAGATCAGGAACAGCAGAGGTCCCAGGACGCTTCTCTGGGGAACACCTGATATCACTTCAGTTTTACTCCATGATTTGCCGTCTATTACTACGAAGAATATTCGTACATTGCACACTGAAAACCAGCTGCTTCGTATTTGGCCACATGCATGGGACGCACTCTGGTGGTGTATATACAATACCGGTGGGTGTAGGATGTATCATTGCGGAAACGTAAGAGATTAAAATTAGGTGAACGGCGAGGCTTTGCTACTTGACTTCCTCGACCTACCCATCGTTCATTAAACGTCTGTTTCAGGTATTTTCATACGAGACGAATAAGATAGGATGGTTCCGCGTCATGCATCAACTATATCCGTCGCCTTTCTGCAGGGTTAATACCTCCCGTAATTTGTCGCGCAGAGAGCAGCGATAAACAGCACCCGTTAATTTGCCTGGCAAAGCTTTTGGCCATGTCATTCTCTCACTCACAGTTTATGTCCACATATCTATGCTATAGCAAATCTGTCGCCTTTCTTTCATAATCGTTTGAGGATTTGCAT
Organism: Schistocerca piceifrons; assembly: GCF_021461385.2. NCBI lineage: Eukaryota > Metazoa > Arthropoda > Insecta > Orthoptera > Acrididae > Schistocerca > Schistocerca piceifrons. The sequence goes on from NC_060141.1 coordinate 514,657,956, forward strand.
TCTCCCACACATTCCGATAATTTATCATCGGACTCTGTGTGAATCCCGCCTAATGTCCGAATAAAATGCTAGCTGTGGTTTGCAGATCGTAAACGCTCAGTACTACACGTAGGCATGGCTTAGGTTGGAAACAGTTCTATGTCTGACATAAAAATCGCAATGAGTGCAGGTAGAACAGAGAGAAACACAACCAATCAAAAACGGTCGATAATAGACTTAACCAATGGGCACTGTCTATTCTAGACAGATATAAAATGGTCCATGTGTCAAGAAGTACTTGTTTCCGACACCATTTTGTAGAACTTTCTTTTCTAATTTTGACCAGAATTATCTTATCTAAGAAGTGGGACTTACTTGTTTGTAAACTCGCAGTATATCAGTATTTTTCGTAGGTAGTAGAGCGAAACAATTGATCAGTAACGCATGCATCTAATTAGACGGATATCCTTAGAGTGAAGCGTCTATCGACCAGTGGTCGTAATGAAAAGGCACGCGCGAGTAGGTATACGATGAGCCTGAAAGTTGGAGAGACGAGCCGCGATATCTGTAGACACTGCGGTGGTTTCTTGTGCGGACGGTAAGATGATTTATTTCCCGTACAAATAAGTACACGGGTCGAGCAAATAAGCCGGGCGCCCTTTTGTCAGTGTGTTTACGCTTCGCCGGGCCGGCGGCCAAACACGCCGCAAGAGGGCGCGCCGCGCTGCCGGCCGGTGTTTCCTTACGGCGGGACTCCAGAATTATGACAAAAACCTGTGCTCCAGGGCCTCGCTGTACATCCCATGCAAAAGGTGGGCACGGCGATACAGGTATCCAGCGCTTTTGGTTCTTGAAGCTCAGTTTTGCGCGCTGACTTCCAAAGTGCAACGAGGCGCCAAAAGTTATTATTCTTCCTAATATCTTGTAGGGCCATCAAACCTATTCGAGGAATGTACCCAGCGGACAAATATGTTCGGAATATCCAGGACCCCTTTCTCGGAGCGCAACGGCTGGGGAAGGAGGTGTAATTCCGCTGTGTTCTAGCGCACAAGGGAATTTACGGAAATGAATTAGCAGGTGTGGCAGCCAAGGAAGCGTATTTTCTGAATTAGATGACCCAGTGTGCCGTCTTCCTACATGCTCTGTCCTTGCTGTTAAGGTACTGCGTCTTGCGTCGGCAGGAAGAAGCGTGTAGAGGTGCTGGACAATAAATCGCCTTTGGTACAACTAACTACTCGGGCTTACGGTTCCTCCATCCGCCTTATAACGGAGCACAATAAAAAAAAAAATGGTTCAAATGGCTCTGAGCACTATGAGACTTAACATCTATGGTCATATGGTCATCAGTCCCCTAGAACTTAGAACTACTTAAACCTAACTAACCTAAGGACAGCACACAACACCCAGTCATAGGAGCACAATCCGTTGACGCATGGCTTCCTGCTCCAGCAGGCGTACAGTCCAATGTGTGTTGCATATTTCGCGCTTCACATTTTAAAGGAATGTATTCTATACTCCAACATGATAGCAGGTTATTCTAACAACTGATTACTCCTCAGACACTGAATCGAATGTGGTAAGACTTTTGAGATTTTTTGGGGGTTCTGAGTTTCTCCCTAAGCGACGTAGGAGTAGGTTTTAATGTGTTACTAGAGTAGATGGTCCGGTTTTCTGTAAGTGATCTATTAGTCGCACTTTCCTGTTGTGGGGTGGCGGGTTAATAAAATAGTTCTGTACTCTATAATCTCTGTCTTTTACAAGACCCTGAAAACTATTTTAGTGGTCAACCAGAAAGCGAGAATATATTGACCATATTTTCCAGTCTGCAAGTCCACATTCTTCTCCCTGTTTACTCAGCGGGGCAGGAACTATGATTGTAAATAAAAGTTTTGCGTTCTAAATAATTAATATATCCAGCAATAGTTCTCACGCACATAGTAATATTCTTGATCATGATAATAATAATATATCATAAACAGCACTATGAACATTTCAGAGGCGACCTCTGCGGTAAGTTCCAATTAAATGGTCTTTAGCTCTGACTTCCAAGCATTAAAGTTAATTGCTCTCCACAAAAGTTGAAAATAATCTCACCACTTTCAAAAAATTGTTCTAATGGCTCTAAGTACTATGGGACTTAACATACGAGGTCATCAGTTCCCTAGACTTAGAACTACGTAAACCTAACTAACCTAAGGACATCACACATGTCCATGTCCGAGGCAGGATTCGAACCTGCGACCGTAGCAGCCGCGTGGTTCCGGACTAAAGCGCCTAGAACCGCTCCACCACAGCGGCCGACTCTCACCACTTTCCACGCGGTTTTGTTAACATTACGGGCGGCAGGACAACCGTAACTTACGTGAAATCTAAGCGATCCAGGACGGTGTACAGTCCTCGCGAGTTCACTTCCTATTTATACCGAAAACATCCGTTTAGTTGCGGACTGGCTGTGACGTCATCCGATGCAGCATGTAAGCCGGCGTTTGACTGACGCGGACAGAGTGATAGCTCGGAGCAAAGTCTGTGTCTGTCACTGCCTCTCAGGTCGTATTTATATTTGGGCGCGGACGGCCGAACGGAATATCTGCCGTCATCCGCTCTATGCCCAAGTAGCAGCATCTAAGTGGCGCTTTCTCCGGCACATATTATGTCATAACTGAGTTGCGTGTCAGTCTACTGTCTTCGAAATCTAAGCGATTATATGAGTGGAGTTAAGATGGCTTTAATTACAGATAAAGTTTTAGCTTGACTGCTTTTAAACATAGCAGGCTAAATGTTTTAGAACGGAACCGACAGTAGAACACGACCTCTGAACTACATCTTTAAGAGACCTTGTATTGATTGTTACGAGGGTTGGAATTCTAATAGTGGCAGCTATTTATTTACAACTCGTACAAAATAGATACGTGTTTCAAAGTTTTACTGACTTTCAAAGTAGTCACCAGTATTGTGTATAACCCGTTGCCAGCGATGTGGAAGTCGTAGGATACTTTTAGCAGTGCCAGTTGTGTTGACAGTTCGAGCGGAGCGGTCTATTGCCTGACGAATTTGTAGCAGTTCTGAAGCAAATGCCGTGAAGTGTTTCCATAAGTTTCGAAATTGAGTTGAACTCACGAGGGCTTAAGTCAGGGGAGTGCAGTAGGTGGTACAGCAGTTAGCAGCCCCATCAGTCAAACAAATTAGTAACAGCTTGCATCCACACACTGTCCTGTAAAATGATGTTCAGATCCTGCAGAAAGAGGCACCACTTCTTTCTCTATGCTGTTCATTTTTGGAACACAACCTACGAACAGCTTAGAGACACAAGTGATGACACTTTATGCAGGACCTGACCATAATTTTGCAGGACAATGCTCAAGCACGTACAGTGCAAGCATCTTTATCTGTAGTTACTCATACTTTAGGTAACTGGCTATGCACGACTGTGTTTAAAAAGAATAACTCGATGTAATAGGTTCGAGCCGCTCACATCTGCTTTCATTCCCTGCAGCTAATTCGCTGCAGATAGTAACCTGTAGCTGTGTAAATGTGGAGAATACGACAAACATTTGTGTAATAAAAGAATATAAAAGACGTCATATGTCAATAAATAAAATAGATACGGCGCCATGGAATGTCTTTCCATGGACCGGAGAGGTCTGATAGAGAAATTGGAAGTAAGAGAGTGAAGAATCCTCAGGAACATCCTAGGCCAGGTAGAAGAAGATGGGAAATTCACGAGGCGACATAACTCGGAGCTCTACGAGTATATCGAGAGGCTCTCTGACTGTTAGACAAGAAGGGTAGCTTTCTGTAGCCATGTTGCAAGATTGCCTCCAAACAAATTGACCAACCGTCTGTTCACCTTATGGCAAAATAAGAAGGTTCGCACCATTTGGCTGACAAAAACTGAAAAGGACATAATTGATCTACAGAACAGTCAGTGAGACATACCCTGACGGAAGCCGGAGGATTTCCGGAAAAGCCGCGAAGGAGAGGTACCCCCTGGACAGAAGAAAGGAAGGAGTTACATCGGCAGCAATTGCGACAGTACTGGGCAAAGATCATAGCCCAGCAGCTGAACAAGCGTCGTCCAAAGTAGGCCCATTGGAAACAGGAACAAAAAGAAAATAGATACGGATACGTAGCTTTCAGGGATGGTAGCTATAGTGCGATGCTATCGTCTGAGATATTATGTGTTGAAATCGCAAGTAGCGTTTAAAAGTTGTTAATTCGGAGATTCATCATGAAAATAATTTATTAGCTGTGAAATATAAAATTCTATAGTTTTAAAGATATTGAAAATGAGGTTTTGTCATTGGTCGCACTTCATTTTTCTGAGACCGCTGATGTATTCAGATTTTAAATAATACACTACGGGCCATTAAAATTGCTACACCAAGAAGAAATACAGATGATACACGGGTATTCATTGGACAAATATATTATACTAGAACTGACATGTGATTACATTTTCACGCAATTTGGGTGCATAGATCCTGAGAAATCAGTACCCAGAACAACCACCTCTGGCTGAAATAACGGCCTTGATACGCCTGGGCATTGAGTCAAACAGAGCTTGGATGGCGTGTACAGGTACAGCTGCCCATGCAGCTTCAACACGATACCACAGTTCATTACGAGTAGTGACTGGCGTATTGTGACGAGCCAGTTGCTCGGCCACCATTGACCAGACGTTTTCAATTGGTGAGAGATCTCGAGAATGTGCTGGCCAGGGCAACAGTCGTACATTTTCTGTATCCAGAAAGGCCCGTACAGGACCTGCAACATGCGGTCGTGCATTATCCTGCTGAAATGTAGGGTTTCGCAGGAATCGAATGAAAGGTACAGCCACGGGTCGTAACACATCTGAAATGTAACGTCCACTGTTCAAAGTGCCGTCAATGCGAACAAGAGGTAATCGAGACGTATAACCAATGGCACCCCATACCATCATGCCCGGTGATACGCCAGTATGGCGATGACGAATACGCGCTTCCAATGTGCGTTCACCGCGGTGTCGCCAAACACGGATGCGACCATCATGATGCTGTAAACAGAACATGGATTCATCCGAAAAAACGACGTTTTGCCATTCGTGCACCTAGGTTCGTCGTTGAGTACACCCTCGCAGGCGCTCCTGTCTGTGATGCAGCGTCAAGGGTAACCGCAGCCATGGCCTCCGAGCTGATAGTCCATGCTGCTGCAAACGTCGTCGAACTGTTCGAGCAGATGGTTGTTGTCTTGCAAACATCCCCATCTGTTGACTCAGGGATCGAGACGTAGCTGCACGATTCGTTACAACCATGCGGATAAGATGCCTGTCGTCTCGACTGCTAGTGATATGAGGCCGTTGGGATCCATCACGGCGTTTCGTATTACCCTACTGGACCCATCGACTCCATATTCTGCTAACAGCCATTGGGTCTCGACCAACGCGAGCAGCAGTGTCGCCATACGATAAACCGCAATTGCGATAGGCTACAATCCAAATTTAATAAAGTCGGAAACGTGATGGTACGCAGTTCTCCTCCTTACACGAGGCATCACAACAACGTTTCACCAGGCAACGCCGGTCAACTGCTGTTTGTGTATGAGAAATCGGTTGTAAACTTTCCTCATGTCAGCACGTTGTAGGTGTCGCCACCGGCGCCAACCTTGTGTGAACGCCCTGAAAAGCTAATCATTTGCATATCACAGCATCTTCTTCCTGTCGCTTAAATTTCGTGTCTGTAGCACGTCAACTCCGTGGTGTAGCAATTTTAATGGCCAGTAGTGTATTTGCCAGAATTATTACGGATTCTTAAAGAGCAGGGAGAAGTCATCTTTCAGCTTGTCTGACACTTTGCCATTTCTTAGAGAGCTGTCTGTCCCATTAAGCCTCCATCAGTTGTCAAAATTCTCCATACTGGGAATTTCCAGGCATTCGGTCCTTTGCTCAACTCTGCACCTGGGTGGCCTGCATCGGTTCCTGCGGCCCACCAGCCAACGAGTGCTCTCGGCCATGGGACCACACGACTTCGCAAATAAATTCACCTCACCTCATACCAATTCTAGGCCACAGATTAGGCCGCCTATTTACGTGTAACTTTATAGTTGCTATGCAATTCTCAATCCTTATTATATGCCGCACCTCCCCTAGAAGTTTGTTGCAACGTTTGGTGAACCCAACATACAAGGAATGGTGTACCAATCGAAGCCATGTAATATGTATAGGAATAGTGGTCGTAAAACAGCCATAACCGACAGGGGCCGGAGACGTGTGTCACTCCTAGCCAATGACAATCGGTTCCCATGCCGACAGGAATTGCGGAATCAATTAATGCAGGTCCATCTCAACCGAGATCCGAGCAAACATTGCGAAAGGAACTGCCTTTAATTTGGAATCGAGTATCTCGCAAAAGCCTATAGCTCACAGATACACATAAAACTGCATGTCTCCAATGAGACAAACAGCTGTAAAACTGAACAGTAGCTGACTGGAGGCGTACTCGCTATTTTACTAATTTTTAAATTATGCAGAGGATCGAGTATACTGACTGACCAATGACGTGTTTAATATACTCGTACAATGCATGGAGTATGTACCTCAGGTTCGAGGTGGTTACGTGATGTTTCGGGGTGTACCGCGACTTAGGCCCATGACCTTGAACCAGGATGTTGATTTCAATATTTTCGGTTACCGAGTGTCACTCTTTCCTCTACACGTCATGATAGTATGCTGTGGACACTCCCATCTTTCAGTGTGACAACAGCTGTTGCATAAAGGTTGAGTTGTAAAACTACTGCAGGCTACCGTAGACCACCATAAGTAAGCGTTGTTTTCCTAGTAGCTTCTGTCAGTTGAGGTCTTACCTGCATTACCTGTTAGCTGCGTGTGTTGCATAACCTATCGGGTGTTACCTCTTAGGTAACTTTCTTTGCATATGCGATCACTGTCTGATAACTGAATTCCCCTAAAAACCGGAAACAGTGAATAGTCTAGAAACTGAGTGAGGATATGTAAAGGACTGCGTAACCTATGGAACATTTTTGTTCTACATAGTTACTCTCCTGCATATGACTATACAATAAACACTATTTATAGCAAAACTTACACCATCAGAGTTTAACTCTGGTTTTATTCGAAATTTGTTAATTTGTAACGTGAAACAGAGGGTTGTGATAGGAAAAGTAAAGAAAACTATACAGATTTATCATATAGCGCTAGAAAACGCAATTTCGTCAACAAAAACGTAAAATAAGAAAAAAGTCACCAAAACTAAACTAATATCTGACATCGCTGGAATACTTCGTCGAAGTTATATAAAACATACTTCTGTTATTCATAAACAACTTTCGTATTTGTTAATAATAACAGAAAATTCTTGCCTTTGATCATGAGTGTATAATGTTTGTGTATGTAAAATGTAGTTACATTAAATGTAATTGTTTTAGTTACATAAAAGCACAAAAGTTATGCGAACTAAATTTTATTACTTACAAAGTGCAATTTATATTCTGTAAAGATATACAATACACAGTGAATTATGTGCGAAACAGACAACCAAACAAACAAAAAACAAAGAAGTCGATTGCCATTTCTTTCTTACACATTTATTTCTCTTTTCCTACCGGTAAATCCTACGATTTACAACGTCATTTATACAGTGTGCCGAACCGTAATTTTGGTAGAGCGCAGTTCTACACACAGGCGTTCCTGTTGGAGGAACTCTCAGACACCCTATCGCACCTCGACTAGCACACTAAATTACCCGGTGTTAATCCCATGAAAACGGTATATGACTAATCGCAGTATGCGGTGAAACGTAGCAGTCAGTACCCCCGTAGTTTGGCATCTCTACGAGATATATTCATCAAAGAAGGAGAGAATAAAGATTTGGGTCTGACGTCCCGTCGACATTGAACTTATTAGAGACAGAGCACAAACTCGGATTGTTTCAAGGATGGGATAAGAAATCGGCCATTCCTTTGAAAGGAACCGCCCCTGCATTTTCCTGAAACGATTTAGGGGAATCGCAGAACACATAAATCTGGATGGTTGGAGGCGGATTGAACTGTCGTCCTCCTGATTCAACAGTGGATGACTTCAGCTCTTTTTGGCATGTCTAATGGCCATTATCTCTGCTAGAGGTGATGTTACAGGAAGTTAGCTTGGTATCTCCTGAAGGAGATAATTTTTTAATTGCTTGCGTATGGCCACTTCGCTCGACATGAGGCGGATCCCCATGCTACGCATTGTGCAGAGGGCCTCTACCATTTGACGGAAAGGTGTTACATCGGTGGCCACAAAACAGGTTGATACTGGCTACATTTAGTCCAAACCAGTTAGTGTAATAACAATATATTTGTTTTTGGAGGGGGCCGCCTAGAGCACAATATGATTTTATCTTTTCTTCTAAGTCCCAGCCATGTTTCGCCGGAATACCAGCAACATCAAGGGGCTTTTATTTTCTTTCTGTTAAACAGGAAAGATGCTCTTTACGACTTCTACACACATAAATTTGAATTTATAACTTGTTTTTAAATTGATATGTGTGAAAGTGGTGAAGACCATTTTTCCTTTTTACACTACTGAGCATTAAAATTGCTACACCAAGAAGAACTGCAGATGATAAACGGGTATTCATTGCATAAATATATTATACTATAACTGACATGTGATTACATTTTCACGCAATTTGGGTGCATAGATCCTGAGAAATCAGTACCCAGAATAACAACCTCTGGCCGTAATAACGGCCTTGATACGCCTGGGCATTGAATGAAACAGAGCTTGGATGGCGTGTACAGGTATAGCTGCCCATGAAACTTCAACACAGTTCATCAAGAGTAGTGACTGGCGTATTGTGACGAACCAGTTGCTCGGCCACCACTGACCAGACGTTTTCAATTGGTGAGAGATCTGAAGAATGTGTTGGCCAGGGTAGCAGTCGAACATTTTCTGTATCCAGAACGGCCCGTACAGGACCTGCAACATGCGGTCGTGCATTATCCTGCTGAAATGTAGGATTTCGCAGAGATCGAATGAAGGGTAGAGCCACGGGTCGTAACACATCTGAAATGTAACGTCCACTGTTCAAAGTGCCGTCAATGCGAACAAGAGGTGACCGAGACGTGTAACCAATGGCACCCTATACCTTCACGCCGGGTGATACTCCAGTATGCCGATGACAAATATGGTTGTTGTCTTGCAAACGTCCCCATCTGTTGACTCAGGGATCGAGACGTGGCTGCACGATTCGTTACAGCCATGCGGATCAGATGCCTGTCATGTCGACTGCTAGTGATACGAGGTCGTTGGGATCCAGCACGGCGTTCCGTATTACTGTCCTGAACCCACCGATTCCATATTCTGCGAACAGTCATTGGATCCCGTCCAACGCGAGCAGCAATGTCGCGATACGATAAACCGCAATCGCGATAGGCTACAATCCGACCTTTATGAAAGCCGGAAACGTGATGGTACGCATGTCTTCTCCTCACACGAGGCATCAGAATAACGTTTCACCAGGCAACGCCGGTCAACTGCTGTTAGTGTATGAGAAATCGGTTGTAAACTTTCCTCATGTCAGCACGTTGTAGGTGTCGCCACCGGCGCCAACCTTGTGTGAATGCTCTGAAAAGCTAATCATTTGCATATCACAGCATATCCTTCCTGTCGGTTAAATTTCACGTTTGTAGCAAGTCGTCTTCGTGGTGTAGCAATTTTAATGGCCAATAGTGTAATAGAAAGTAACAGCCCCGTGATGGTGTTGAAACTGCAGCGTAACATATCAGGCAATTAGAAGACAACATGAAATTGTGTGTTTGGGACAAGGCGGACCGGCACCAAAAACAAATCTATTTGTAAGGAAACGCGGATAGAAGGGATTGGATTTCTAGGAGTAATAAGAAGTTGCAATTTTTTATTTTCCGGCAAGCGATTGTTTGCAAGTTACCATTCGTGACGATAGCATTAGGTACGTATCTGTGCGGGTGCTGCGAAAACTGTGACCGTCGGCTGCGGCAGCGACTGCGTCGCGACCGGGCTTCTCGTTAGCGGTGGGCGGCGGTAATGGCGGCGCTCTCGAGGCGTGCCGTGCCGTGCCGTCGCCAGGTGGCGCCGTTTAATGACCTGAGAGCGACGCTCTCCTCTGCCCGCCTTGCCTTTGGGTGCGACGGCCCGCCCATCTTCAATTACAAGCGGCGGCGAGGACCCGCCGATCCGATCTGCGCTGATAGCGGCTCTGCGTGCCGGCTGGAGGGCGCCTCGAGGGCGGGCCGCCACTGTGTCGCGGGACAACTCCAAAGCTCGCCTCCCGCCTCGTCCCGTTTGCGGCTTTTCGCATCCCGTCGACGTCGACGCCCTTAGAGACGGATCACTGCTCGAATCTGACAAGGTCCCGGAAAGAAATTACTTGCTGGCTCCGGGAGACAGCCAACGCGCCATTCACCTGGAACTACGCCCAGCCCGCAGTAATTCAGGTCTAATCGGCCGACTCGGGGAAGAGAAGCACGAAAGTCTACGGATGGCGTCGGATTTCAAATAGAATTTCAAACTGAATTTGAAATAGAATTCGGATACAAGGAAAAGTAGATCTACATCTACATTTATACTCCGCAAGCTACCCAACGGTGTGTGGCGAAGGGCACCTTATGTGCCACTGTCATTACCTCCCTATTGTCTGCAGCTCGTGCGGTAGCGTTCTCGCTTCCCGCGCCCGGGTTGCCGGGTTCGATTCCCGGCGGGGTCAGGGATTTTCTCTGCCTCGTGATGACTGGGTGTTGTGTGATGTCCTTAGGTTAGTTAGGTTTAAGTAGTTCTAACTTCTAGGGGACTGACGACCATAGATGTTAAGACCCTTAGTGCTCAGAGCCATTTTAACCTCCCTTTTCCTGTTCCAGTCGCGTATGGTTCGCGGGAAGAACGACTGCCGGAAAGCCTCCGTGCGCGCCCGAATCTCTCTAATTTTACATTCATGATCTCCTCGGGAGGTATAAGTAGGGGGAAGCAATATATTCGATACCTCATCCAGAAACGCACCCTCTCGAAACCTGGACAGCAAGCTACACCGCGATGCAGAGCGCCTCTCTTGCAGAGTGTGCCTCTTGAGTTTGCTAAACATCTCCGCAACGCTATCATGCTTACCAAATAACCCTGTGACGAAACGCGCCGCTCTTCATGGATCTTCTCTATCTCCTCCGTCAAACCCGACCTGGTACGGATTCCACACTGATGAGCAATACTCAAGCATAGGTCGAACGAGTGTTTTGTAAACCACCTCCTTTGTTGATGGACTGCATGTTCTAAGGACTCTCCCAATGAATCTCAACCTGGCATCCGCCTTACAGACAACTGGTTCAAATGGCTCTGAGCACTATGGGACTTAACTTCTGAGGTCATCAGTCCCCTAGAACTTAGAACTACTTAAACCTAACTAACCTAAGGACAGCACACACATCCATGCCCAAGGCAGGATTCGAACCTGCGACCGTAGCGGTCGCGCGGTTCCAGACTGTAGCGCCTAGAACCGCTCGGCCACCTCCAGACAATTAATTTTATATGCTCATGCCACTTCAAATAGTTCCGTACGCATATTCCCAGATATTTTACAGAAGTAACTGCTGCCAGTGTTTGTTCCGCTATCATATAATAATACAATAAAGGATCCTTCTTTCTATGTATTCGCAATACATTACATTTGTCTGTATTAAGGGTCAGTTGCCACTCCCTGCACCAAGTGCCTACCCGCTGTAGATCTTCCTGCATTTCGCTGCAATTTTCCAATGGTGCAACTTCTCTCTATACTACAGCATCATCTGCGAAAAGCCTATTCGGAAAGTAAGGTCCGATCGGTTGCAAAATGGAAACCACTGCGAAAATCAAAAATGTTTTATTTGCAACAGTTAGTCGCCACTCCGATTCAGACATTTGTCGCAGCGTTGTACCAACTTTCCAACACGCTTGTCTTAGAATCAACCTGCTTGTGCTTCCTGCCGATTCTCTATGCTGGTCTACGCTTGTTGTCTGCGCCAGAACGTTATCTTCATAGTAGCTACGAAGACACCGTTCTGGCGCAGACAACGAGCGTAGACCAGCATAGAAAATTGGCAGGTTCATGTGAGCAGAGATGAAACTCAGGGCTCTATTGTGGGAGATCAAACACTTCCCATCGTAAACGCTGCAGGAGTATCTTTCTTGCCTATTCAGAATGCGGCCGAGAATTATCATGCAGAAGGAAACGCATGACAGTTATGTTATGTGGGCTGCATGGCATCAGGCGAAATGTCACACCAGGCCCTCCTACTTGGCGGGAGACGCTATTGTTATAAGCATCTTCACGTACTCACTGTGCTCTCAGAACTGAAAAGAGCGACGTGACGTGATCGACGGGCATAATAGAGACACTGGCCAACATATCTATGCAAAGCTTCATCGGAATTTCACTGTGGTTTCCATTTCGCTCCCAGTCGGACCTTACATCCCGAATAGCCCTCGTAATTTCTTGTGGAAATGAAGCCAACAGACAGTCTGTATTACATACAAGGACTCCCTGGAATGTGTGATCGCAAAAGACCAGTGATGTTTACGGCATTCGACGCCCCACCATGAAACCACAACAGTGGGCGGGGCAGGAGGTATCCAATAGTGAGCATAGGATGAGACTACAGACTGTAGTTGAACTGCTTAGTCGACGAGTAAATCACAAAGTGCTACAGTCCCAGTGGTGTTGATACAAAGTAGAGCAACGACAACTATAAACAAAGCAAACATTGCATTATATCTACAGCAGCTGCCGAAATTGACATTTCGTCAGAAAGAAACCCAAGGAATTTCGCAGAGTGAGAAAGAAGTCGCAGATGGAAGGTTAGCGTTTCTGCTAGATGAGTCGGGGAAATGTGTAACGTCGCATACGCTCGGCTGTGCGGATAGTGAACATGAGATATGCAATGATGACGGTACGTCCTTAACAAGTGAAAGTGATAGTGAAACATGTATCGTGCTCTGTAGTGCATCATCTTTTCTGACACAGAACCACAAATCCCGTCTGCAGTGAAGCGTAGTCAAGGGCAATCTTTGTCCAAGGAGCGGGTACTAAACGTAAAGCCGGCCGCTGTGGCCTAGCGGTTCTAGGCGCTTTAGTCCGGAACCGCGCTGCTGCTACCGTCGTAGGCTCGAGTCCTGCCTCGGGCATGACTGTGTGTGATGTCCTTAGGTTAGTTAGGTTTAAGTAGTTCTAAGTTCTAGGGGACTAATGACCTCAGCAGTTGAGTCCCATAGTGCTCAGAGCCATTTGAACCACTAAACGGAACTACGTACGGAAAGATGATCCCATGCATAGTAAAAAAGGCAGCTGTGAACAGATTTCGAACAAGTCCGTAGCAATAGGACCGTGTGGCGCATAAAAAAGTACGGATATCCAACGGAGGGCAAGGCGCACTTGTTACAGAAATTGGTGTTCGCACGTTTCGAGGATGCTCGATGCAATTTACAGGATGTGCATGTCAGAGACCTACTACGTTACGCACATCAAATTGTGTGCGACATAGATTACAGTGATTTCATTGGAAGCAGTGGATGGTTGCACGACTTCAAAAAGTGCTACAGGATTGGAAGACGCAAGATAACAAAAATTCCACACAAAGTGTCAGATTGATGATGCACACCAAACTGCGCAATCAGCCCGAAAATTTGTAGATGAGATAAACAAACTTATCCCAACATTCAGTAAGGAATTTGTTTTCAGCTCCATCAAATCTAGATTTGAAGAGTAAATGCATATGAAAGGAACCCCAGAAATTGAGGTACCAAGAGAGTTGTATCGGGATAAACTAAGATCAATGCCTTAACGCATTCGTATACAATTATTCCGACTGTTAATCTAGATGGTAAATTGACTGGAAAGTTATCTATTGTGGTGAGAGAAGTTGGAAGTGCTTTGTCCCCAACGTTTCTTTCTCGGGTGCTTTATCTTGCAAAGGGACTAGGGAATATGTGCGTCACAGCAAACAAGAGTGGAAAATGGGCGTAAGAGAACTAGATCTATGGTACGAGCACTGCTTTTGACCAATAGCTGGTCGAAATAACTTGCTTTTGCTTGATTCCTAGTTTTTGTATAAAATTATACTCCTTTAGAGCAAACTATCCCTCCTCAAAAGTGTCTTTGACACTGCAATTCATTTCACCTGGAACCACGGGCCAAATGGAAATGAAATGAGCGTCTGGCATCGCTGGCCGGGAGGCCCCTATTCGGGGAAGTTCGGCCGCCAAGTACAAGTCTTATTTCAGTCGACGCCACATTAGGTGACTTGCTTGCCGGTGATGAGGATGGAATAATGGTGAGGACAACACAACACCCAGTCCACGAGCAGAGAAAATCTCCAACCCGGCCGGGAATCGAACTCGGGTCCGTTTGCATGGGTGGCGAGCACGGCACCACCCAGCTAATCAGACGGACACTGGCCAAATTCAGCCTCTCGATGCTTGCTTTTTCCGTGGCTGTAAAGCATTTTATCGCACTATCTGCAGCTACGCCTTAAAGGATAGCCAGTTTCACGATAATCTCCACGGCAGACAGTTTCGCATTCGGTTGCATGCCATCCCATTCCATTAGTTCTCATCACCCCGTTACACCAATATGATTCTATATGAATTCTTTAGGAGTGTACACCTAGCTGAACGGCCTTCACTGTTTGTAACTCCCAAGGAGTTCGCCTTCGATCTTGAGGGTGGAAACCATTGTGGTCACTGTGGCACGCCAGTTTTCGTTCTATGCTTATGATTCAAGTTAAAGGTTTGTTTTGAACCTTTCTTGAATGTCGACGATGCTCATTTTGTGAAGTTTCGTACCTACATCTCATAGAAGGTTGATATTTGCACCTCCCGGACACTCATTTTCTGTCCCTCTCCTGATGCACATTAGCAGCTAATACTTTTCCTTTCGTAATTGTTAACACAACGCTTTCAAATGAGTCTTTCTTAAGATTGAAATAGCGATCTTACACTCAAGGAGATCCTTTTTAGTCACATTCGTCCTTCGTTCCGGGAAGTCTGTTGGATCTGTAAGGCTTACGTTGCCGTGCTGCATACGGTCAAGGTTGTGTGTGGTGACACGCTATTTTATAGCTCAATACAATTACTGTCGATAAGAAAACTTGAGCAATTTGATGGACTTTCTGCGCGCCTGTACAAACGAGACGGGTTAATACGCCATAACTCTTACATCAGTGATTTGACCGACTGAGTGGTAAGACGTCTCATATACGGCAGGATGGCGATTCAAATACCTGTCAGCCATCCAGGTTTAGATTTCCTGTGTTTTCTCAAAATCGCTCAATCCGAATGTCGTGATGGTTGCTTTGAAAGAGTACAGTCGATTTCCTTCACCAGGCCGGACTCGTGCTCCATCTGTAAATGACTTCTTCATCGATAGGACGGTAAATCCTAATTTTTCTCTTTTTATGTTTTTAGGATTCCACACCTCACTAGATAGAAACGTAACCCGTATAGGATGACTTTGTCGTTATTTCTGTTTCCGTCCGACTGTTCAAAACCGTTTTTCTTAGGAACGGTTAGACGTGTCACATTGAAATTTGTGCCAGTAAAATCAAACGATACTACTATTTATGTCATATGTTTTGATGCTTGCAAATTCATTCGTCAATACCTGTAGGGTACTTCCCATTCACATACAATCCTGATACTACGAAAGAAATACTTGTACTGTACAACTAACCATACTGTACGACAACCATATCATTTAGCAGTTAATTACATAAATTATCTGGGAGTACGCATTAGGAGTGATTTAAAATGGAATGATCATATAAAGTTGATCATCGGTAAAGCAGATGCCAGACTGAGATTCATTGGAAGAATCCTAAGGAAATGCAATCCGAAAACAAAAGGAAGTAGGTTACAGTACGCTTGTTCGCCCACTGCTTGAATACTGCTCAGCAGTGTGGAATCCGTACCAGATAGGGTTGATAGAAGAGATAGAGAAGATCCAACGGAGAGCAGCGCGCTTCGTTACAGGATTATTTAGTAACCGCGAAAGACTCTGCAGGAGAGACGCTCAGTAGCTCGGTACGGGATTTTGTTGAAGTTTCGAAAACATACCTTCACCGAGGAGTGAAGCAGTATATTGCTCCCTCCTACGTATATCTCACGAAGAGACCATGAGGATAAAAATCAGAGAGATTAGAGCCCACATAGAGGCATACCGACAATCCTTCTTTCCACGAACAATACGAGACTGGAATTGAAGGGTAAACCGATAGAAGTACTCAAGGTACCCTCCGCCACACACCGCCAGGTGGCTTGCGGAGTATGGATGTAGACGTAAAGGAAAAGTATCAGAAAACTGCGACTTTGTAATTATATCACACGAAAAAAATATTTCTTTTGTGATTCGGTATCGGACTTCAGGCTTTAGATTAAGACATTCTTGAAAGTCTTGGAAGAATCCCTCGGACCGATTGATATCTTGCCAGTATCAGTGTCGATAAGAGGCAAAAATCGTTGAGGTCTTCGATTTCTGGAAAGGATGAACTGTCTATCTACGTAGTAAAGCTTGTGTAGAATCCTCTATGCACGAGTCCTATTCGCGCACGGTCTGTTTTTTTATCTGAGTTCCGCTACTTTTACGGAGACTTTACGAAGTCGACAATGCCCCCTGAAAGTTCCGACTGATTCCTTCGAACGTCTTTACGTATGTGGACGAAGAATGTTCTATCATACCACTTCTGTGGCATTTAAACGAAGGTTCGGAGGAAGAATTAGCCGATTCGCCTTGGCAGCGAGGTTCTTATTTCCTTCTGAGTGCACCTGACGGACAGCCGTCCCTTGGGGACGTTGGCCGTTAGCGAAGCAAAATGTGGCGTCCACTGAAGTTTTCAAGTGCCTCGAGAGTTCGGCTACTGTGCCGTGCAACCGTTTTCTAACTGGAGGGGTTTCATTAAAGCTAAGAAATTTCGTTGTTTTCCTTGGAAGCTTCTTATAGTGTTGTGTTTCTTTCGACTATGACGCTGTTTTACCCTTATGAAGATTGAAAGCGACCAATTGGAGGCAGTGTCCTATATGTCAGCAGTGTGTGTTTCCGAGTACAGTGGTCGCGTTTCAGAATCTTCCTGAAGGCAGCGTCTGTTTTTGTCTTAGAGTGTTTTTACGACTATATTAGGGCTTGCAAGTGTCTACATAACTTATCGCTTGGCTTTGCAACTTGAATAGCCTTGAGGACGCACATTCGATCACATGCAATTTCCTGACCGGAAACATTGTTATCTAAACGCAGCTTTGAGTACGATATGGAATTTTGCCGCTGTTCGGGAATGTTGAGGATAACAGAGAGACTGCAGAGGTGTGCGCGCTTACTGTGAGGTGCCAGCCCACTGTGTGTGTGTGTGTGTGTGTGTGTGTGTGTGTGTGTGTGTGTGTGTGTACTGTATGCCTGTGCTATCGCTATACAAGCCCACCATCTGATTGGCCGTCAGCCGCCTTTGCTTTTAGGATTTTTAGCCGCGCCCCACGAAACATCGCCTGTCCACAAGTCGTTCGTTCACGGCTTTCTCACCCTCGCAGATAACGCGACATCAAATGCGCTTTTACTGCTGCCGTTCCATAAGATACTTGGCTTGTTTGTGAGATATCGCACACTCCCGCCTCCGTTATTGCTACGCCCATTTCCCGTCGCTGTAACACGACTTGAAAGCCGTAAAAGATAGAGCTAACTGTAACAGCTCACAAATTTCGTCTGATTATGGGTCATAAAAAATCATGTATTCTGTTTGATAGCGCACGACCATTGGTGCGTCACGGCAGTTGGAACCGAAATATTACTCGTTTTATGTTGCCGTTTTCTCTAGACTGTTCTGAAATTATTTCCCACATGCATTTTTAATCAGTACGTAGCATCAATAGATTCGTAAGTTAACTGTAAGAGACAAATAGAGCTGATCAGAATAGATGAGACGCAACGTTTAAGGATAAATTTCCTTTACGCTTGGAGATACATAGAACGAGACCTTTTAATATACAGTGTGATATTGTTTACGCGGTTCTAGAGGCGAGGTAACCAGAAAATCTTCCACATTTTAGGTGCAGATAAGAGGACAGTAGTTGGGAAGAGGCTAGGGAACCGTAATCAGTGACCCCTCATGTGATATTGAGGACGTAGGGTGCAAGATCTAGAATGAGATGAAGAGGTTGGGACGAGAAAGAATTCGTGGTGGGGCGCATCAAACCAGTCAGAAGACTAAAGGAAATGGTACGAAGCCACCACTGCATTGCTAACGACCTCCGGGAAACGGATTTCTTTCGTAGGGGCAATCTGTCGCGTCTCGGCGAGAGTGAACATCATGTAAATGTAACACTGCAAATAAAAAAACAGTCTAATGGCGGTACTGACTTTAAAGATGAATATCATTCACTACCAAAGTAGTGGTGGACGGCCGTGTAACTATAGTGCATCGTGCACATGACCCCGGACTTTTTCTTTAGGTTTCAAGTTAGAAGGGCATTCTGATCACAAAATTTTAATCCTGCCATTCTGTGTAGCGAGGCCTTCTCTATTTGAGCACCTCAGTATACGACATAGCAAACTGTACCTACGTATTCGAACCGAAGAATTACCTGTGATGGAAGACGTTCTATTATCACACTTCCGTCGCATCACTGTTTCGAAGTCCTTACATAAAACATCAAGGGGTGACAGATAACGACATGGGGAACAGTTTTTGTTAGAGACTAATTGTTCTCTGACGCTTCCCGACGACGCTAGGGCTCTTTTATTATTGGTTACCGCAATGAGATACGGCAGGGCGTAGGCGCTCTGTGGTATGCGTATATAGTGTGTGTGGCCACTAACCATATGTATCATCTGCTCCATGTGAAAGGGGCTAGGGCGAGAAAAATTAAAGTTCCTGATTCGTTGCGGAAATATCTTTCTCCACATAGAGACACTCATTATTAAAGTCTTTTTATTCAAAACACTCTATCAATTTACTTGATGTGTTTACTATGCAGACGCAGCACATCTGGTTGTCAGATCCTGCTAGTTCGGTGAAGTCTCATCCCAAGGCTGGCGAACTGCATAAGAAGACGCCTAGCGTCACTGGGAAGCTCCAGCAGACGTTTTGTCTTTTACAAAAGATGTTCCTCATGCCGTTGTATATCACCTATAGACGTTTAATACAAAGGCTATGAAACACACTCACACACACACACACACACACACACAGCATAGATGGAGACTACTTGACACGGCAAATGACAATTACATGCTGCAAGATAATTCAATTAGAAATTCTGTACTCTTGGTTGTTTTCGTCAAATTTGAAGTAGTGTTCTGTCTTAACGATCTGACTGTCCTCGAAATAGTAAAATCACAAACACACACACACACACACACACACACACACACACACACACACACACACACTGTAATTTTTTTGGCTGAATATACTAGAATTGTTCTTATGAGGATGTTGTTTTCTTTAATTTTTTTAGTTGGTGATTTTTATTCTTTTATATTTTTTATTAAGCTTACACACACACACACACACACACACACACACACACACACACGCACGCACACACACACACACACACACACACACACACACACACACACTTGCATGCACGCACGCACACAGACCGAGACTACTTGAAAAATTAGCGTTATATTGTGCACGGTCGGTCAGTCAGAGATTACTGAAACAGACTGCAGTTGTGTTGTTACAAAGAAGACTCGCCTGCTGTGGGTGTCTAAGTAACGTGGTTCTCTTTTTGCCGCTCGCAGGGTGGCGGGCGGGAAGAGTGATTCTGACAGAGAAGCCGAGTGGCTGACGATAGCCACTTCCGGAGATAGCAGGCCGGGCCAGCCCTCTCAGCGGCAAGAGCAGAACCGAACCATTCACTCTGACGACCGACCTTTCTAAAAAAATGGTTCAAATGGCTCTGAGCACTATGGGACTTAACATCTATGGTCATCAGTCCCCTAGAACTTAGAACTACTTAAACCTAACTAACCTAAGGACATCACACGACCGTACTTTCTCCCTAGCCTTGTGTTATTGGCGGTCTTACGTCATGTCCATGCATCACTTTGGTGACTGAGGACAAGCTTAGGTCAAAAAGAATGCGAGAAGGAATTGGCAGGCAACGATCTTGTTGAATGAACCGTCTTCCCCCCCCCCCCCCCCCCCCTCTCAAGTGATTTAAGGGAAGCAACAAAAATATGAATCACGATGATAAGAGGGAGACTTGGAACTCGCTGCTGTCTTCTGTACTTGGAAATAGGTGACGGTTATGAGCGTTACCACCTTTTGATGCATAGCTCTCGTGTGCTCTGTATTCGAATTTCGCGGATTATGTTTTACGAAAAGATGTTACACACAGTAATGTTCAACTCAGTTCGATATCCTGACATCCTATGCAGCAAAAGTTGTTTAGACTTGTCGGGAGTGTATGTTTTCTAGAGGGTGAAGTGAGGGGTGACATGGCCCGTCGTTTGTTATCGGGTCATCTTAACTGTATTTGTGTGGAGAAGGTTTTACAGTCACAGTGTTTACAGTCGTTGAAACACTGGTCTTGTTGTTAAGATTCAAGTCTATGCTTGCCAGTCTCATTTGTTTCTCACAGTTTCCCAAAATCGGATCTGTCAAAACCAGTTTGATTCATTTCCCAAGTCCACGGCAGACTTATGTAGTCCGGGCTGCCTTATTGCGCTCTAATCCCTCGGCATGTACGAGTCCGTATCTTCTAAACGTCCTTCTTTCTGCGTGCTGTGGCTTATGACACTAACGTCCGCCACTAAGTAGTGAAGCACAGTATTGTTTATATCCGCCGTTTTGCATTCGGCGCAGCTCTGAAATAAACACAGCATTTTTCCAAGTTCTCCACTGTCTTGCTTGAGTAATTTGAGTAGTTTGATACGGCCGTCCACGAATTCCTCTCCTGCCCCAACCTCTTCATCTCAGAGCAACTCTTGCACCCAGAGTTCTCAATTATTTGTCGATATATCCCAATCTCTGTCCAGACCTACATATTTTATCCTCTACGGGTCCCTCGGTACCGTGAAAATTATTCCTTGATGCCTTAACATATGCCCAATTATCCTGTCCCTTCTTCTTGTCAACGTTTTCCGCATGTTTCCCTCTTCGCCGATTCTGCAGAGTACCTCCTCATTTCTAATCTTATCAGTCAGCTCGATTTTAAAGAACCTTCTACAGCATCAGCGCTTCGATTCTCTCCTAATCCAGTTTTCCTGCAATCAACGATCCACTTGCACGTCATGCTATGCTACGAACATACATTTTCGGAAATTTCTTCTTCAAACTAAAGCCATTGTCTGATGTTTGTAGACCTCTCTTGGCCAGGAACGCCCTGTTTGCCTTTGCTGTTCTGCTTTCTATGTCGTCCTTGCTTCTTCCGTTATGTGTTCTATTGCTTCCAAGGTATCAGATTTGCTCTACTTCATCTATTTCGCGGTTTCGATGTAATAATCTCATCCCTGCTACTCCCCACTTTATTCTTCATTCGGTTTACTCTCAATCCATAGTGTGCGTGCTCATTGGACAGGCCATTCCGTTCAACAAGTCCTGCATTTCTTCTTCACTTTCATTGAGAATATGAATCTTATCATTGATATCCTTATAAAACTCCGAATTTTACTCCAGTCCAGAACTTCTATTTCGGTCATTGCTACTTCGACGTTTAGATTCAGCAATAGGGACGAAAGACTGTATTCCTGTGTTGCATCCTTTTTAACGTTGTTTGTTGTTGTGGTCTTCAGCCTGGAGACTGGTTTGATGCAGCTCTCCATGCTACCCTATCCTGTGCAAGCTTCTTCATCTCCCAGTACTTACTGCAACCTACATCCTTCTGAATCTGCTTAGTGTGTACATCTCTTGGTCTCCCTCTACGATTTTTACCCTCCACGCTGCCCTCCAATACTAAATTGGTGATCCCTTGATGCCTCAGAACATGTCCTACCAACCAGTCCCTTCTTCTTGTCAAGTTGTGCCACAAACTCCCCTTCTCCCCAATTTTGTTCAATACCTCCTCATTAGTTATGTGATCTACCAATCTAATCTTCAGCATTCTTATGTAGCACCACATTTCGAATGCTTCTATTCTCTTCTTGTCTGAACTATTTATCGTCCACGTTTCACTTCCATACATGGCTACACTCCATACAAATACTTTCAGAAACGGCTTCCTGACACTTAAATCTATACTCGATGTTAACAAATTTCTCTTCTTGAGAAACGATTTCCTTGCCATTGCCAGTCTACATTTTATATCCTGTCTACTTCGACCATCATCAGTTATTTTGCTCCCCAAATAGCAAAACTCCTTTACTACTTTAAGTGTCTCAATTCCTAATCTAATTCCCTCAGAGTCACCCGACTTAATTCGACTACATTCCATTATCCCCGTTTTGCTTTTTAACGGACCTTGTGTAAATATCGCTGTCTTGTAAGATCTCCTTGAGGTGAGAATACGTCTACTGGAAGCTTTTCCCTCCAAGTGGGGAAGAACACACATATTCGCCGCCCTGCTGTATCGGGGTTCTGTATGTCTGATCTCTCACATTACAAATAAGTTCTGTTCCACTTTTGAAGTTTACTCGTAGATCTAACATATCTCTCTCCCATTTTAAGTCTCATTCTCGTAAGGATTGACAACCGGTCAGAAGATCCGTGAAACAAACTGCGCAACATCATTAAAGGATCACTTTTTTTAAACCCCGTAAGTTTGAAATTTGGCTCAAAGGTGTGTACAAGCTTCTTCTGTACTTGTGCAAAAGCGTGGCCCCCTGCGACGTCACGCTCGGGCTCGACGACGCTGCTAACAGCAAGGTGTCGACACACAGGAGAAAAAGAGCACAGCTCAAAAGCTCATGTCACGCGTAAGGTAGGTGAATGATGCCACATTGGCACCAAAACTGGCCACAGTTCAGCCCAACGCCACCGTGGACGTATCACACGATGCTGAAGTCGTCACACCCCCTTTTACCCACATTTCACCCCTTCTACTGACGCCTCTGCAATGGAACTTAAAACCGCGACGCACAGCGTTGAAATCACTCGGGTTTCTTATGACTGGCCGAGGAAAACATTCCATACACACCTTCCAGAATCGTCACGAAAAGATCTCACGGTGTGGCATAAAGGACCTCGATGAAACCACTCCTTTTCGTGGGGCATTGATTCCCACACATTTCGCGGTCAAAAACGACAGTCCGCGCTAAGCAATATGAACTGTCATCCTCCGATGTTTGAACCCTTGTCGGAGGACATTGTGGGGATGCGTCCCAATAAACGTGATCTGGCCGCTTTGGAGTACAGTGCGACCGCAATTCTTGCTCTCGTGTACGTGTTGGAACCACCAGGGACTGTTCAACACCATTCGACAAAATCTGAACGTGATTCGAAGCAGCGAAGGATGGTTATGCTTTTGATCCCTCCTATTTCGCGTCTTCCTGAGGCGTGACGCCGCCCGGGATTAGCCGAGCGATCTTAGGCGCTGCAGTCATCGACTGTGCAGCTAGTCCCGGCGGAGGTTCGAGTCCTCCCTCAGGGCATAGGTGTGTTTGTTTGTCCTTAGGATAATTTAGGT
The DNA here is from genome assembly GCF_021461385.2 of Schistocerca piceifrons. Lineage (NCBI taxonomy): Eukaryota > Metazoa > Arthropoda > Insecta > Orthoptera > Acrididae > Schistocerca > Schistocerca piceifrons. The sequence continues at coordinate 514,681,522 of NC_060141.1, forward strand.
TAACTAGTGTGTAAGCTTAGGGACTGATGACCTTAGCAGTTAAGTCGCATAAGATTTCGCACACATTTGAACATTTTCTTTTTTTAGGCGTGACCGGATTGGAGGGGGAGTGGCTGTGCGACATTGACACACGCGTGAATAAAAACCGACGGCAAAGAGTCCTTCTACCCCCTCCCCCCCTTCTCCCCACCCAGTTCGGCAAAACCCTCAGTGCACCCACTCAACTTTGTTAAGCACCATAGAAATGCACCTTCACTGAACGAACCCTTGAGGAAAGGTGAGGCGCCTGCTGGCAGCCTACACTGCCGCTCTTTCGCCACTACACTGCCGTTCTTGCGCCTGATAGTTGGCCATCTCGTATCGAAAAGTATCGAATGGGTTGTCGTCTATAAGCGCAACCAGGTTCTGTCTGTACAAGTACATTTTAAAATTCTCTGTGAAAAAAGGTGGGTGCCATCTAAGGTTTAGCCAAACTGTGGTGTCTTAGAGGGAGGGACCAATTGCCGTTTTATTCAAGCATGTGTCAGTGTCGCATTCTCCCATGATCACGCCACCGTAGGAGGCAAATATGAGCACTGAAAAAGCATAAGCATGTTTTGCTACTTCGGATCACCTTGCAGTTACGTCGAATGGGTTTGAACGGTCCCTAGTTGTTCCATCCTGTACACGAGTGCTTTGCTCCAAATGGGGCGATCAGGTTCGATGGGAATGCGGCCCTATCCTTACGGAATCGTTGTACCGCCCGAGGGTGTCAGCAGTGACGTTGTGAAGAATACCTCCCTGTTGCTCCTCGCACTGCGAAGTGTAGCTTCCGGCTATGAAATGTTTGGGAATCAACGGCCCAGGGAAAGTGTTGGTTTCATCGACGACCTTTACGCCTCCCCATGAGGCCGATTCTGAGCAGCGGTGTTTCTGGGCTGTTTTCCTCGGCCACTCGTAAGAAAACCGCATGATTTCAACACTGGGCGTCGCGTTTCTGACCTGCAATGCAGAGGGCGTCATAAGGAGGGGTGAAATTAGGCTAAGAGGGATGACACGACCTTCCGATCGTGCGACACATCCGTGGAGCGCAATGGGTGGGAATTACGACGTTTCGAAAAAGTGGTACTTTAACTATGTTGCGCAGTGTATTTTCCCAATATTGGACTACTGGCCATTAAAATTGCTGCACCAAGAAGAAATGCAGATGATAAACGGGTATTCATTGGACAAATATATTATACTACAACTGACATGTGATTACATTTTCACGCAATTTGGGTGCATAGATCCTGAGAAATCAGGAACAACCACCTCTGGCCCTAATAACGGCCTTGATGCACCTGGGCATTGAGTCAAACAGAGGTTGGATGGCGTGTACAGGTACAGCTGCCCATGCAGCTTCAACACGATACCACAGTTCATCAAGATTAGTGACTGGCGTATTGTAACGAACCAGTTGCTCGGCCAACATTGACCAGACGTTTTCAATTGGTGAGACATCTGGAGAATGTGCTGGCCAGGGCAGCAGTTGAACATTTTCTGTATCCAAAAAGGCCCGTACAGGACCTGCAACATGCGGTCGTGCATTATGCTGCTGAAATGTAGGGTTCCGCAGGGATCGAATGAAGGATAGAGCCACGGATCGTAACACATCTGAAATGTAACGTCCACTGTTCAAAGTGCCGTCAATGTGAACAAGAGGTGACCGAGACGTGTAACCAATGGCATCCCATACCATCACTCCGGGTGATACGCCAGTATGGCGATGACGAATACACGCTTCCAATGTGCGTTCACCGCAATGTCGCCAAATACGGATGCGACCATCATGATGCTGTAAAGAGAACCTGAATTCATCCGAAAAAATGACGTTTTGCCATTCGTGCACCCAGGTTCGTCGTTGAGTACGCCATCGCAGGCGCTCCTGTCTGTGATACAGCGTCAACGGTATCCGCAGCCATGGTCTCCGAGCTGGTAATTCATGCTGCTGCAAACGTCGTCGAACTGTTCGTGCAGATGGTTGTTGTCTTGGAAACGTCCTCATCTGTTGACTCAGGGACCGAGACAGGGCTGCACGATCCGTGCACGATCCATGCGGATAAGATGCCTTTCATCTCGACTGCTAGTAATACTAGGACGTTGGGATCCATCGATTCCATATTCTGCTAACTGTCACTGGATCTCGACCAACGCGAGCAGCAATGTCACGATACGATAAACCGCAATCGCTATAGGCTACAATCCGACCTTTATCAAAGTCGGAAACGTGATGGTACGCATTTCTCCTCCTTACACGAGGCATCACAGCAACGTTTCAGCCAACGCCGGTCAACTGCTGTTTGTGTATGGGAAATCAGTTAGAAACTTTCCTCATGTGTCAGCACGTTGGTAGGTGTCGCCACCGGCGCCAGCCTTGTGTGAATGCTCTGAAAAGATAATCATTGGCATATCACAGCATCTTCTTCCTGTCGGTTAAATTTTGCGTCTGTAGCACGTCATCTTCGTGGTGTAGCAATTTAATGGCCAGTAGTGTATTAAGAAAGCTTCCGCATAAACGGTTGTACATAACACCAGTAGCTGTTGCTTCCGATGGATCGATGGCAGCAGAAAAACGTCAGACGGTTTGGAGACAGCGAGTTGAGGATGGCACCTGAGTCAAGTCGGGCTGCCACTATCGGGCCGTTCGGCAGCGCACGGCAGAGCCGAGGAGCGGCGCAAATATTTGAGGAGACCCTCCGAGCCGCGGGGACAGGCCACCAATACGGCGCGCCGCAATAAAGCCCCCCTCCGCTCTGACAGGTCCCGTCGGATACAGGCTGTCACTGTCCCCAGAACTGAAGCATATTGTAAACGCGTTTAAATCGACGGTTCTAGGAAATATTTAATGTGCTTTAACGTCCGAGGTGGAGGATAATGCCTATCTTAAATAATATAAAATTTATTCATACGGAAGGTACCTTTTATTGGAAACTATGGGGAATAAAAATTACTAAAAAAATGTATCTTGTAGATTACACATTTCTTACCACTTTAACAGAAGAATTTCTAAAAATATTAATTAGTTTAAGATTATAATTATTTTTGTAGGAAGTGGACTTCAAAATAAGAAACTGTCTACGTTTTTCTAACTTTTTTGATATTCACAAAATAGGAAAACTCCCGTGATAAAATACCCAGATTAGTGTATCCTGTAATTTTTGGACGAATTCTGGCTAGTAGAAGCTGAGAAAAGGTATACTTTACCCTTAAAAAAGGCAACTTACGGAAAACAGCCATTACAGTACCCAATGCATTCCAGCTCCGTAAACAGGATTGTTTGTATCCTCTTCCATCTCATCCCTCTGTGTCCTTTTTCATGCTCGTCTGCGTTGTCCTGCGCTTATTTCAAGATGCTGTCTTTGATGCCCTAAGTTTTTCTTCATCTAAACTGAGCATTTGTTTCACTGTGAAGCGACCAGCAGTTTGTAACAGTCTTTTCAGGACTTCACACTTTGCAACATAGCCTTCGTTAAACGTTGCCACTTCATCAAAGATGCCAAAATGCAGTGTACTAATTGACAAAAACACTATCTTCGAAATTCTGAACCAGATTACGCTGTTGATGGACTCATTAGGATTCTGGGTGAGGCCGTGAGTGGCCAGCACTTTCTCCAGACATTAACCCTGTCGAACATGCCTGGGATAGAATAAAAAGGGCTGTTTATGGACGATGTGACCCACCAACCACTCTGAGGGATCTAAGCCGAATCGCCATTGAGGAGTGGGACAATCTGGACCACCAATGCCTTGATGAACTTGTGGGTAGTATGCCACGACGAATACAGGCATGCATCAGTGCAAGAGGACATGCTACTGGGTACTGGAGGTACCGGTGTTGCTGTATGGTGGTACAATATGCAATAAAAAGGGCGAAAATGATATGTTGATCTCTGTTCCAATTTTCTATACAGGTTCCGTACTCTCGGAACCGAAGTGATGCAAAACTTTTTTTGATGTGTGTTTATTAATGAACTGGAAGACAGTAGTAATCTCAAACATTTCGCAGATGATGCGGTTCTCTGTAATGTACGTCTGAAAACAGCTGCAGAAAAATTCACTTAGATTTAAGATTGCAATATGGTACGAAAACTGGCAACTTGCTTTAAGCGTACAGAAATGTAAAACTGTATACTTCACGAAGCGCAGAAAGATAGTCTCCTGTGAGTTCAAATTAATAATCTACTTTCGGAATCAACTCATACAAATACTTTAGTGTAACAACTGGTGGAGATATGAAATGGAATGACCACGTGGGCTCAGTAGTAGGTAAAATATAGGGTAGACTTCGGTTCTTTTCACACTGGAACAGGAAGAAACCGTTACGTGTGGCTCTATGCTGAGTATCCACTGCCACGCATTTCATACTAATTGGGTGTCCACTACCATTCACTTCATACTAGTTTACGGCAGAATCAGACCAACAGAAGTGACGTCAAAACGACTTGTAACTGTATGCGGCACACGCCATATTGATGTGGGCGTATTTACATGTTTTTATAACCTGAAGTGTGACGTTTCAAGGCAACAGGGCATTAAAGATTTATCACAGACACATCACCCTTGTAATTAAATATCAGTTAATGACGCATCAACGTCATAAGCCTTCAAGACAAACTATGATAACCGACGCAAAAGACGAATATCCATGTCTTCGGCGTAGGATAGTGGAAAGGATGTGGATTACAGAGGCAATGGAAGTAGGTTCGCATTCACTAATACGCTCATTTTCTTTCAATCTTAGCGTTTTAACACATTCTGGGACTTGTTTACGAATGTAATACAAGTATGTTCTGGAGTAGCAGATATTATTTACATTTACGTCTGATTAGGAAACGAAGGATATTTACACTACTGGCCATTAAAATTGGTACACCAAGAAGAAATGAAGATGATAAACGGATATTCACTGGACAAATATACTATACTTGAACTGACATGTGATTGTATTTTCACGCAATTTGGGTGCATAGATCCTGAGGATTCAGTACCCAGAAAAACCACCTCTGTCCGTAATAACGGCCTTGATACGCCTAGCCATTGAGTCAAACAGAGCTTGGATGGCGTGTACAGGTACAGCTTCCCATGCAGCTTCAACACGATACCACCGATTCCATATTCTGCTAACAGTCATTGGATCTCGACCAACGCGAGCAGCAATGTCGCAATCCGACCTTTATCAAAGTCGGTAACGTGATGGTACGCATTTCTCCTCCTTACACGTGGTATCACAACAACATTTCAACAGGCAACGTCGGTCAACTGCTGTCTGCGGTGTTCATCAAGAGTAGTGACTGGCGTATTGTGACGAGCCAGTTGCTCGGCCACCATTGACCAGACGTTTTCAATTGGTGAGAGATCTGGAGAATATGCTGGCCAGGGCAGCAGTCGAACATTTTCTGTATCCAGAAAGACCCGTACAGGACCTGCAACATGCGGTCGTGCATTATCCTGCTGAAATGTAGGGTTTCGCATGGATCGAATGAAGGGTAGAGCCATGGGTCGTAACACATCTGAAATGTAACGTCCACTGTTCAAGGTGCCGCCAATGCGAATAAGAGGTCACCGAGACGTGTAACCAATGTCACTCCATACCATCACGCCGGGTGATTCGCCAGTATGGCGATGACGAATACACGCTTCCAATGTGCGTTCACCGCGATGTCGCCAAACACGGATGCGACCATCATGATGCTGTAAAGAGAACCTGGAATCATCCGAAAAAATGACGTTTTGCCATTCGTGCACCCAGGTTCGTCGCTGAGTACACCATCGCAGGCGCTCCTGTCTGTGATGCAGCGTCAAGGGTAACCGCAGCCATGGTCTCCGAGCTGATAGTCCATGCTGCTGCAGATGTCGTCGAACTGTTCGAGCAGATGGTTGTTGTCTCGCAAACTTCCCCATCTTTTGACTCAGGGATCGAGACGTGGCTGCACGACCCGTTACAGCCATGCGGATAAGATGCCTGTCGGTTAAATTTCGCGTCTGTAGCACGTCATCTTCGTGGTGTAGCAATTTTAATGACCAGTAGTGTACTTCCGAGTATGTGGCGATTTCCGAGTGTGTGGTCAGGTAGGAACCTGAAAGGAAACCTTATATTGCTGTGAGTGAAACGGGCGGCAATAAAATTCGTATTCTTCATTCTCACAAATGCTTGGCTGTTTATTTCCTAGTGTATGCAAAGATAGTGAGGGGACGGACAGATACTTCACCAATGGCACTTCCGGGTGGTGTAATTGTGCCAGTGACTACATGTGTTGTTTACAGAGTATGATTGTAGACGTAGAAAGATAGTACGTTCAGGATGTTCTTGCGTAACTTGAGCGTTCGATGCAAAGAAGAGAAGAGCGAATCGGAGGGGCTGCAGGAGGCGCCGTACGTAATAAACGACGCTGAGCGCTGAGCGGGGTGCAGCCGCTATCGATCTCGCAGCCGGCGATCATTCGTGCCCCAGAGATAAAAGGCGACTTCCGGGACCATAAGCGGCCCGTGTACGCCGGCGGCGGGGGTAGGGGATGGCGCCTGGCCTATAAAAGGGGGCCCCGCGCAGCTTACCCAGCTGTCTGCCCGGCCAATATCCCCTCCCCCCAACCCCGGTCTCATCTGCTGTGCTATACGGCCCGGATTTAAGCCCGCTCCCTTCAGCTTCCCGCCATCACAAAAGAATTTCTGTGTTTAACGAACTGCAGTTTAAGTCCTCGCAATATTCTCTCGAGGATTATGGTTTCCTTCGCGTTTTATTTCGTCATTTTTATTGCAAAATATACTACTTCTAGAAAAAGCTTTCCATTTTACTGCTGGAAAGAGAAGACTGCATTTTTACCGTGTTATGTGGGCTCATACCGGTTTTAATAGTGGTGTATGAGGAAGCATCACGACGTTGTGCTAGCGGTATGATATACATTATGACCATGTCCCACCGCGAAATTTAGTGGCGCCTGACAGCGTTGCAGGCACGTGACGCAGCAATAAAAATACATATAGCTGAGGCGCATCGTTCTGGCGACGACGCGGGCCGAAAATTACGAGATTACGATGTCTACTGACATAAGCATCTCCGACAAAGGGCAGATTGTTAGCCGGCCGATGGGGCCGAGCGGTTCTAGGCGCTTCAGTCTGGAACCGCGCGACCGCTACGGTCACAGGTTCTAACCCTGCCTCGGGCATGGATGTGTGTGATGTCCTTAGGTCAGTTGGGTTTAAATAATTCTAAGTTTTAGGGGACTAATGACCTTAGATGTCAAGTCCCATAGTGCTCAGAGCCATTTATGAGCAGATTGTTATGGACTGTTGTTTGGGAACCAGTATCTCCAAATTGGCGAATCCGGTCGGTTGTTTTCGAGCTATAGTCGTGTGCATCAGTGAAAGCGCTTGAACGATGGCGAAACCACGAGTAGACATCAAGGTGTGGACGCACAAGCCCCATTACGAAACGTAGTCCGAAGCTCACGCATTCTGGTTAGTCGAGATCTGTGGCAAACCTGACCACGGCGTGTAAGCATACCATTCAGCACACACTGTTGACCATGGGGCTTCGCATCAGGTCACCCCTAAGTATTATCATGTAGCCCGAATGGCACCATCAGTGACGATCAAAGACGGTAGAGCATCTGTGAGATTGGATTGCAGACCTGTGGAAACTTGTAACGTGGCTGAGTGAATCATATTCCATGCTACACTAGGTCGACGATCGTGTCCAGATATCGCCTTATCCAGGCGAACAGTTGATCGAAACAGTTAACATGCCATGGTCGCAGACAGATAAGGGCAGTATTACGCTATCGGGGACATTCACCTGGACTTCCATGGGACCTGTGGTAGTAATCGAAGGCATCATAAAAGCTGTGGAGGACGTGACCATTATTTCGGACGACCTGCATACCGTCATGCTTGACATTCTCTTCGACGGCGACGGCATCTCCCAGGAGCGTAAGTGCTGCCGGTTCTCAGAGGGAACTTGAGAGTGTAATGAGAAATTTTCTAAGCAGCTGTCAGAAATACTTGAACCACGTGCGTAATTTACTTTTTTAAAGAATTTATACATATTAGAAATACCTTACGCTGCAAACGTTACTGTATTTACTGCGGACCTTCTGTCACCAGCACCGCGGACACAGTAACCGGCCTCACACTACGAAAGAAGTTACGTTAACGATTTATCACCCTGTGCAGTCAAAGTTTCCGCCAGGGCATTAATCATTTGGTTAAATGTCGCACTGAGGAATGAACATGAAGATACACTACTGGCCATTAAAATTGCTACACCACGAAGATGACGTGCTACAGATGCGAAATTTAAGCGGCAGGAAGAAGATGCTGTGATATGCAAATGATTAGCTTTTTAGAGCATTCACACAAGGTTGGCGCCGGTGGCGACACCTACAACGTGCTGATGTGAGGAAAGTATCCAACCGATTTCTCATACACAAACAGCAGTTGACCGGCGTTCCCTGTTGAAATGTTGTTGTGATGCCTCGTGTAAGGAGGAGAACTGCGTACCATCACGTTTCCGACTTCATTAAATTTGGATTGTAGCCTATCGCGATTGCGGTTCATCGAATCGCGGCATTGCTGCTCGCGTTGGTCGAGATCCAATGACTGTTAGCAGAATATGGAATCGGTGGGTTCAGGAGGGTAAACGGAACGCCGTGCTGGATCCCAACGACCTCGTATCACTAGCAGTGAGAGGCATCTTATCCGCATGGCTGTAACGGATCATGCAGCCACGTCTCGATCCCTGAGTCAACACATGGGGACGTTTGCAAGACAACAACCATCTGCACGAACAGTTGGACGACGTTTGCAGCAGCATGGACTATCAGCTCGGAGACCGTGGCTGCGGTTACCCTTGACGCTGCATCACAGACAGGAGCGTCTGCGATGGTGTACTCAACGACGAACCTGGGTGCACGAATGGCAAAACGTCATTTTTACGGATGAATCCAGGTTCTGTTTACAGCATGATGATGTTCGCATCCATGTTTGGCGACATCGCGATGAACGCACATTGGAAGCTTGTATTCGTCATCGCTGTATTGGCGTATCACCCGTCGTGATGGTATGGGGTGCCATTGGTTACACGTCTCGGTCACCTCTTGTTCCCATTGACGGCACTTTGAACAGTGGACGTTACATTTCAGACGTGTTATGACCCGTGGCCCTACCCTTCGTTCGATCCCTGCGAAACCCTACATTTCAGCAGGATAATGCACGACCGCATGTTGCAGGTCCTGTACGGGCCTTTCTGGATACAGAAAATGTTCGAATGCTGCCCTGGCCACCACATTCTCCAGATCCCTCACCAATTGAAAACGTCTAGTCAATGGTGCCCGAGCAACTGGCTCGTCTCAATACGCTAGTCACTACTCTTGATGAACTGTGGTATCGTGTTGAAGCTGCATGGGCAATTGTACCTGTACACGCCATCCAAGCTCTGTTTGACTCAATGCCAAGGCTTATCAAGGCCGTTATTACGGCCAGAGGTGGTTGTTCTGGGTACTTATTTCTCAGGATCTATGCACCCAAATTGCGTGAAATGTAATCACATGTCAGTTCTAGTATAACATATTTGTCCAATGAATACCCGTTTATCATGTGCGTTTCTTCTTGGTGTAGCAATTTTAATGGCCAGTAGTGTATTAAGGACCGGCATTACTGTACGGGTGCAGTTAGAGTTTTTCGAGGTGGCAAAACTGTGACTACCGGTCGTACAGGGGCGCCGCCTGCCAGAATGCCACCCGTTAGACAGGCATCTTGAGTTGACGGACCGCACGCGTCCCTCCCCGCAGTGGTTCTGACAGTATTCGTGCGTCAAGCTAAAGTGTGGAGAAGTTGGTGGTAACGCGAGTGTGTCGCCACTAGAGCAGTGGGTGGTGTCTGGTGCGCTGCCACGCACCCACACACGCCCCTCGCACCGCGTCGCGTATATTTAGCGCGGCGCTGGTTCCGCCAGGCCGTCGCGCTCTCTAGGCGCTAACAAACGGAGGCGCCGGCAGCTGACGGCGGGGCCCTCGTAGCGACACCGCCCTCGCTTCCACCCCCGCCTCTGTCCCGTTCGTTACGGGCCGCAGCCACAATGGCTGCCGGGGGAGCGCCGAGCGCCTACGTGCCGTAATTAATTCCGCCGCCGGGCGAAAACACAATGTTAATGAAGTTTTCGGACTGCCGCGTTTCAAAATGCGTATCAGCTCGACACGTCCTTACCCGAGTGCAGCACCTGCCACCTACTGCCGCCTTTTTCCGTTCCGGGGAACGAGGCCGACGGCGAGCGCCAAATATCTGACGACGTTTACCGACACTGATTCGTTCCACGACACGGGAGGTGAGCGTGCGGCTTGGTTACTCCGAAAGTAGGTACCTACCCCGTCATCGACCCGTAGGTTTTTCAAGCATGGTTCTGTTGGAGGTAATATGGTTCTAGCTTCCTCCGATCTTCGAACAGACTTAACCAGTCGTTACAGTAGACTGAACAATGGTGCAACTTGGAATTTTTCACGTTCACAAACATTGCCGGAGGTGAGAATCGATGACAGATACAAAACCTAGAGCCGACGACGCCTCGAATCGTAGACCTTGGGATGTGGTGCGTCACCGAGGCACACGAAACAACAGCAACAGTAAAATAAGGTTTATTATTGTAAACTCGGCTAAAAATCGTATGGCTGATCAGGTTTTGATTAACATCTACATACATACTCCGCAATCCTCCATACGGTGCGTGGAGGATGGTACCTCGTACCACAAGTAGCATCTTCTCTCCCTGTTCCACTCCTAAACAGAACGAGGGAAAAATGACTGCCTATATGCCCCTGTACGAGACCTAATCTCTCTTATCTAGACTTTGTGGTCTTTGCGCGAAATATAAGTTGGCGGCAGTAAAATTGTACTGAAGTCAGCCTCAAACGCTGCTTCTCTAAATTTCTTCAGTAGCGATTCACGAAAAGAACTCCTTCTTTCCTCCAGAGACTCCCACCCGAGTTTCTGAAGCATTTCCGTAACATTCGCGTGATGATCAAACCTACCAGTATCAAATCCAGCAGCCCGCCTCTGAATTGCTTCTATGTCCTCACTCAATCCGACCTGATAGGGGGGATCCCAAACGCTCGAGCAGTACTCAAGAATAGGTCGTATTAGTGTTTTATAAGCGTTCTCCTTTACAGATGAACCACATCTTCCCAAAATTCTACCAATGAACCGAAGATGACTATCCGCCTTTTCCACAACTGCCATTACATGCTTGCCCCACTTCATATCGCTCTGCAATGTTACGCCCAAATATTTAATCGACGTGACTGTGTCAAGCGCTACACTACTAATGGAGTATTCAAACATTACGAGAATCTTCTTCCTGTTCATTTGCATTAATTTACATTTATCTATATTTAGAGTGAGCTGCTATTCTTTACACCAATCACAAATCCTGTCCAAGTCATCTTGTATCCTCCTGCAGTCACTCAACGACGATACCTTCACGTACACCACAGCATCATCAGCAAACAGCCGCACATTGCTATCCACCCTATCCGAAAGATCATTTATGTAGATAGAAAACAACAGCGGACCTATCACACTTCTCTGGGGCACTCCAGATGATACCCTCACCTCCAAAAACACTCACCATCGAGGACAACGTACTGGGTTCTGTTACTTAAGTAGTCTTCGAGCCACTCACATATTTCAGAACCAATCCCATATGCTCGTACCTTAGTTAGGAGTCTGCAGTGGGGCACCGAGTCAAACGCTTTCCGGAAGTCAAGGAATATGGCATCCGTCTAGTCATCATCATACAGCGCAAAGGTGTATCTAGTCTTTTATGGCTGCAGGGTATGGTGAATTTGGTAGTAACCTCTCGTCATTCCGACGCGTGGCCACATACACGGCGTGAAAAAGCAGCTAGCAGTGAAGTTTGCGCCCAGACAATAACCTGTGAAATTTGGGCCCAATATTTCTGGAAGCTACCTGCTCGCTAAGTCATGGCCTACTTGCACACCGGAAGTACCCGTCCATCGCAGTCGATGACTGCCTGGACAATCTCCCTTCATAGTACTCTAATTTTTGCAGTGTTCATTCCGCACACCTTGTGTGTTTGTGTGGTTATGGGTTTGCTATGGAAATGTCAACGGCAGTGTGCAGTAAGCCACGCGTCCACTTGAAGGTTACTGGTATATCGTAAAGGGAAACAAAGTACACGAGGCTGCTGTGTGGCGCTCTTCAAAACAAATCAACGTATTGCCGGTGATTGTTTAAGACCGACGATTGAAAGATGGTTAACGCAAACGAGCATCAATATGAGGCACCGGATGACTCTCGCTTAGAAGTACATAACACTCTGTCAGGTGAAGAAGAAGGCGCGAGAGGAAGATTTCTAAAATATATCCCGAAGAGTGAGACAACGTGCAAAATCGGGGCTTGATTTAGTGACATGCCAGAACAGCAGGTAACGAAGAGCACGTTGTACCACAACCGGGCCAAATAACATGATCAAGAAAATTCGTGATGCAGTCAGACAGAAAATAAAATAAATTACGACCACTTCCGATTGTAAAAAACTTGGCGTTAGAGTTCATGTTTGAGCTTCTCTAGTCCTCTTCATCGGCGTTGAGACCCCGGCTCTTGTGTCCGCCGAGAAAGTTGCGGATTTCGGACAGGGGTATTAGTGCATCTTCCCTCGTCATTATCTGGGCGCAAATTTTACTGGGCACAGTTCACAGCGCACCGGCGCTTTCGGAATCAAATCCACCATTTTGATTATTTGGAGATGACTATTAACTCGAAACCGGTTCATGAGTGTACGCAAGGAGTTTATTGTAGCACTTATAACAGATGGAAACAAACGTAATCGGATTTAATTTTACTGATGTTGAAATTGTCCTCTGGATACTGGAAAGTGCATACGTTACATTGCAAAAAGCATACTGGTATTATTCGTTGTTGTTCTTAGGAAGTTAACTGCTGGTACAGGCCACAAACAGCTCCTAGAATTCAATGGGGATGGAACTCGGACTCTCGCGATCTCTGTTCTTAAGCAGCAGTTCATTCTTCGATCTACATTTCTATCTTTACCAAACAACCCGCTGTAGGATGTGTGATTTTGTTTACATATTGTACCAGATTCATTTTTCCCTTCTCTGTTCTTTTGGAGGAGAGCGCGTGAAACGAAACATTGTCGGTTCCCCTTCTACATATGCTCGTATTTTCATAATATTACCATCGGCTGTTTGTTGGAAGAAGAATGCTTTTTGACCAGCGTTGAATCTTGGCTCTCGGCTTCTTGACAATAAGGTTCTCCCCAATGCACAGAGGTTACTGTCAATCTCGCGCTGACAAAACTGGCCAGTGACCAATCACACAGCTCATCGTTGAATTTTACCAATCTCTTCCATTAAATCAACACTGTGTATCATATGAATCAACAACACTCAAGACTTGAGTGATCTAGAATTTTACGATCAGCTTCCTTCGTGGGTGAATTGCACTATTTTATGATTTTTCCGATAACTCTCAGGCTAGACTTCGCTTCCATGTTCCTAGATTTATGTGATACTGCCACCCTAAATCGAACAAAACGAGTCCCATAAAAGGTAAACCTAGCTATTTGGTGTTTCTGACTGATTCCAGTGGCTGGTTGTGTAGTCCAGACCTGGCCAAATAGCACTGCCCTGCCGCTTAGCGCTCCGACCGCAGTAGCGTGTAATGGTGAAGGATGAGGAGGAGGAGGAGGAAAATGAAGGCTGCAACCGGACGCCGCCAGAGGAAGGCAGTCGCCTTGTCACACTCCTTGCGGTTTTCCAACAACGCTACTTTAGTTAAATAAGATTTACGCCCTGCTTTAGGAATACTATGGCCCCTTCGCTATTGTCCAAAGAGTAAGAAATGAAGAAGCCACGTCGTTCAATGCCGAATTGGAGTTGCTTTACTTTTAGTATCGTTTGAAGGCTCTGCGAAGTGCTTACGAAGGCATCGCACTATTATCAGCTGGACAAACACTTATTGGAACGTATTGCGACGCCAGCCACAAAGAAAATATAATGTGATGTGAAGGTGGCCATTAACGAAAAGACTGAGTTAAGGGTACGTAGACGGGAGACAAAATGTACTATCGTCGACATCAGCAATTATTTGAGTTCATTAAGTGTCTTAAAGCAAGGTAGAACCATTTGGTTACAGATATGGCGGACGAGATGAGGCAATCAAACAAGAAGTAATTCTATAGAAAAATCAGCTTCAGGCTAATGACATAGATCATTTCCCGAAACTCGGGGCAGTCTTTTGTAGACCTGCAATGAGTGACTACGTTTCAGTAACTGAAACACTTCGTCACGAGTTCTCAAAGAGATTCAAAACGTTGCACTATTGAAGACAGATTTCGGTTTATTTCTCAGGGCGTTCTGTCTTTAGGCTGCCGATGCACCTCATTTCTTCGAACTTGAACTGACAGACATACAGTATAGCACCAGGTCAATGACCTGAATTTACTAGACTTACAAAATTTTACTCCAGGTGCAACATCCTCGACTGCACAGACAAGCCTGCTAAAGTTTTTTTCAATATTTGGTTCAACACATGTGTGCGAAAGCTTTTCTTCTGTTATGAAACTGACAAAGTCTCGCAAAGTTACGGATTTAACAAATTTTAATCTGCCTCACTCCATGTGCCTGATTGTATCACAAACTATAGTGCTCGATATATTACGTATTCTAAAATCGAAATGTGTATGAATTTAGAAACATCACTAGTTAGTGTTAAATGCCTGTATGTAAAGCTTCTTCTACTTTTGCTATTGCTTTGGTAGAAAAATAAAAAGTTGAAAATAAACACACGCCATAAAATGCAGATTACGAAGGTAGCCTGCAATATTCGTCTCTTAAAAGTAGTCGTGCTGTGTTACAAAAACGCCTTCCTGAGTTTCCCTCAGCGTAGAGCCGTCTCACTCACTTACCTTCCAGAATAGCGCAGTGGTGGGGGAAGCCGGAGCGCTGAGTAGAATCCGCTGCACTCGCGGAACCTTGGCCAGGCCTGCTGTAGTCAGACGATATCGAGTATTTTCTCTGTTTCCGCTTCTAACGTAAAATTCGTAAATGTTCAGGGTCGTTTGCTATCCTTTGACTAAGAGTTGTTCGTGTAGAAGGCTTCCAGCATTTCGTAACATCTTCGTAACGAGATGATGCGTACTGATTTTTTAGAAGTGGTTTATTTACGGCCCAATCATATATAATGTCAACAAGAAATTTAGCCGCCTCCGAACACCTTCAAATCTTAAGAAGAAATGAGTAGCCTTTGAGAAAACCACTGTGCCAGAAAATAAATAATTTAAAAAGGGATTTCAAGACTCACTGACGTTTCCAGGACGACCGAAATGTTGTTATTTCCAAAAAGTGACCTAAACTGTTTGCGAACTGCGTTAGAAGACTGTGCCCGCCAGGTCGTGTACACACCTCTTGGTTATAATTAAAGTACAGCTACTCACAGAGGATCGCTATGGGCTGCAATCATCGTTTGGCAGCAAAATTTGATAGATATTCTAATGCGCTAATCCGGAAACCATTTGCATCGGAAAAAAATAGTTTCAGTTTTGGCCACCAGGTGCAAATCTGCAACAAAGACGTATAGAAATGTTTCCATATATAATGGATTATAAATGGGGCGTGGGCAGGAAAGATCAAACAAGTAAGAAAAGTATAATGTTGATTTTATTATTAACTGCAGCTTATACAGTTATGAACATTGGAGAGATCGACGAAATGCTGCACAGCGCTAGATTTGCACCTGGTGGCCAAAATTTCAACTATTTTTTCCAGTGTAAATCGGTTAAACGTTAATGCATTAGAGTATTTACCAAGTTATGCTACCTTCATAAGAAGATGCACTTTAATTGTAACCACCCTGTATATTATGAATAGAGATGTTCCTACAACGCGTCACTGAGGTGTACGCGACACATATTATGTTTTTGACGTCATTCTCAATTTGACTTACGTTCTGGGTTCTTTACCTAGACAATTACTAACCCAATACCATTGTTGTTCCGACATTCCCATCAGCACGTAATTCAGTTATTAGGCCACACTGCGAAACTGTATCGAAGCCTCTCCAGAAGTCAAGAGAAGCCTTATCTGTATCCCGCCTGGGAGGCGGCGCTTGGGTAAGGAACAGGAAAAGGTACTCATCTCTCGGTACTGCCGATACTGTTAAAAGCACCTTTACTAGTGGATAAACATGTTGTTGTTGCTGTGGTCTTCAGTCCTGAGACTGGTTTGATGCAGCTCTCCATGCTACTCTATCCTGTGCAAGCTTCATCTCCCAGTACCTACTGCAGCCTACATCCTTCTGAATCTGCTTAGTGTATTCAGCTCTTGGTCTCCCTCTACGATTTTTACCCTCCACGCTGCCCTCCAATACTAAATTGGTGATCCCTTGATGCCTCAGAACATGTCCTACCAACTGATCCCTTCTTCTATTCAAGTTGTGCCACAAACTCCTCCCCAATGCTATTCAATACCTCCTCATTAGTTACGTGTTCTACCCATCTTATCTTCAGCATTCTTCTGTAGCACCACATTTCGAAAGCTTCTATTCTCTTCTTGCCTAAACTATTTATCGTCCACGTTTCACTTCATTACATGGCTACACTCCATAAAAATACTTTCAGAAACGACTCGGATAAACATGTGCAAACATATTACATAACTTGCAAAGTGGGATGCTGAAGCGAAATGTCCTGGCTGGCTGCACCTGATGAAATGGGGAGAATCTGTAGCGGAGCTCGTAGAGCTGCACAGCACCAGCTAGAGGACGCTGCCGTCGGTGTCTCGTGGTAGTGCCAACTTTTGAAACTATGTGGCATCGTTACTATCATACCACATTCTGGATCTCGCGCACCACCTGAGAAAGCTGTGCTTATCGTGCTCGGTGCTCGTATAATCTGTACGGAATTCTACAGAAGAGTGGTGCTATCTTCGATCCTATGGGCGCAGAAAGTTGGTGCAAGTGTGGTGCCATCAACAGCGCGCGCAGACGTCGGACCCGCGGAGGTGCATACAGGTCGCGGTAAGCAGGTAGGCGGACCGCCGCCCCTCGCGGCAGCCACTCGAGGCGCTCGGGGGTGGCAACAGTGTTTACTCGGGGGGGATTACGCTGCCGGAGGTTGGCAGCGGCAAGGTGGGCGCACCGGGAGCTGAGCGGGGGCCGGTTGCCATGGCAATGCTGGGTCGATGCCCCGGTCATAAACGTTTATGGGGCTCGTTACGATCCCGCGGCCACGGCCGCCCCCGCTCCTCCGCCTCCTCACCCCACCATTGTTCTGGAGCTGCGCACTCAGACCTCCTCCCCCCGCGCGCAACAATAGCGCGTCTTCTGGCCCACCGCGACACTCGAGCGCCTAGTAAGGTGACGTTCTTGGGGCAGCGACGCCCTGCGTCTACATCTAAATACGTACTCCGCAAGCTACAGTATGGTCCGTGGCGGAGGGCACACTGTACCACTACTGGTCATTTCCTTTCCTGTTCCACTCGCAAATAGAGCGAGGGAAAAACGACTGTCTACACTACTGACCATTAAAATTGCTACACCACGAAGATGACGAGTTACGCACGATGCTGTGATTAGCTTTTCAGAGCACTCACACAAGGTTGGAGCCGGTGGTGACACCTACTACGTGCTGACACATGAGGAAAGTTTCCAACCGATTTCTCATACATAAATAGCAGTTGACCGGCGTTGCCTGGTGAAACGTTGTTGTGATGCCTGATGTAAGGAGGAGAAATGCGTACCATCACGTTTCCTACTTTGATAAAGGTCGGATTGTAGTCTATCGCGATTGCGGTTTATCGTATCGCGACATTGCTGCTCGCGTTGGTCTAGATCCAATGACTGTTAGCAGCATACGGAATCAGTGGGTTCAGGAGGGTAATACGGAACGCCGTGCTGGATCCCACCGGCCTCGTATCACTAGCAGTCGAGATGACAGGCATCTTATCCGCATGGCTGTAACGGATCGTGGAGCCACGTCTCTATCCCTGAGTCAACCGATGGGGACGTTTTCAAGACAACAACCATCTGCACAAACAGTTCGATGACGTTTGCGGCAGCATGGACTATCAGCTCGGAGACCGTGGCTGCGGTTACCCTTGACGCTGCATCACAGACAGGAGCGCCTGCGATGGTGTACTCAACGACGAACCTGGGTGCACGAATGGCAAAACGTCATTTTTTCAGATGAATCCAGGATCTAATTACAGCGTCATGATGGTCGAATCCGTGTTTGACGACATCGGGGTGAACGGACATTGGAAGCGTGCATTCGTCATCGCCATACTGGCGTATCACCCAGCTTGATGGTATGGGGTGCCATTGGGTACACGTCTCGGTCACCTCTTGTTCGCATTGACGGCACTTTGAACAGTGGACGTTACATTTCAGATGTGTTACGACCCGTGGCTCTACCTTTCATTCGATCCCTGCGAAACCCTACATTTCAGCAGGATAATGCACGGCCGCATGTTGCAGGTCCTGTACGGGCCTTTCTGGATACAGAAAATGTTCGACTGCTGCCCTGGTCAACACGTTCTCCAGGTCTCTCACCAATTGAAAACGTCTGGTCAATGGTGGCGGAGCAACTGTCTTGTCACAATACGTCAGTCGCTACTCTTGATGAACTGTGGTATCGTGTTGAAGCTGCATGGGCAGCTGTACCTGTACACGCCATCCAAGCTCTGTTTGACTCAATGCCCAGGCGTATCAAGGTCGTTATTTCAGCCAGAGGTGGTTGTTCTGGGTACTGATTTCTCAGGATCTATGCACCCAAATTGCGTGAAAATGTAATCACATGTCAGTTCTAGTATAATATATTTGTCCAATGAATACCCGTGTATCATCTGTATTTCTTCTTGGTGTAGCAATTTTAATGGCCCGTAGTGTATATGCCTCCATACGTGTTCTAATTCTCTAATCTCATCGCCGTAATCCTTAGGGGAAATGTACATTGGCGGCAATAGCTTCAATTCGGGTTCTCTAAATTTTTTCAATAGTGCTCGTTCAAAAGAGCGTCGCCTTCTCTCCAGCGATTCCCATTTGAATCCCGAAACATCTCCGTACTACTCACGTGTTGTTCGAACCTATTGGTAACAAACTCAGCAGCCTGCCACTGAATTGCTACGATGCCTACCTATAGGCCTACCTGGTACGGATCCCAAACACGCGAGCAGTACTCAACAATGAGCCGCACTAGTGTTCTATATGCGGTCTCCTATACAGATGGACTCTACTTTCCAAAAATTCTCCTAATAATAGTTAAGTCGTGGCACGTGACCATGTATGCCACATACTCCTCAAGTTTAAAATGATGTAGCACCTGGATGTGATAAGCCTTTTTCTTCAGTACGAAGCGCTCGTTTTGCCATACAGTTGACTGCAGGCTGCCGTGTTCCTGACTGAAACGATGATGTGTCGACGCTTTTGGACTCTGACGGTAGTCTGCCGTATAGTCTCTACAGTTTCTTGCGACGCCGATGGCAGCCCAGTACGTTTCTCGTCGCAAACCTTCTCAGTTCGTTCGAACTTTTTGACCAAACGTCTACGGAATTCGTCGGCCGCGATCTCGGTGTAGGCAGTTTTATTGTTCCAAAATCCCGGTTTCAACCGCCTTACGCTGCCATCATCTGATCTTATGGAACTTGTTATAAAATTGCCATGTTACATTACATGAAGTTAACACATAAAGGCCCTCGCCACGTATACATATCGTGATAAAAATCCAGTAAGATCAGATGATGGCAGACTGTTGAAACCGGTAGTCTTCGTACAAAAACAGTTTCCACACTGCGATTTCTACGTATGAAGTGTGCCAATTTTCAACCATACCGATCGCCCCACAGCAAAGCATGTGTACCTTACAAAACCTCTTCTGGTTGTCCTCCCTTATCTGTCGGCTGCCCGTGTTGGGTCCTCTATAAGGTAACGTCGCCGGAACCGTTCTTTAATCTAAGCAAAGGGAGTCCATTAAGTCTCCATCTAACGACGTTGATTCTTTTTTCTGTCGTCAACGTCTTTCAGATTACCTGCAACAAAGAAACAAAAAATTGACGTTCTCACGGAAGTATTTAGAGACTTTTCGGGCACCTTCCCCCCCCCCCCCCTCCCTCCCCTTCCTAATCCTCCACACTTCAGTCCATTACCAATACCAAGTTAACATTCCGTTGATATCTAAAGGAGCCTACACACCTTCTAACTGTGCAAATCATGAAACATGACGTCATTTCTGAGCTATAAACTGTACGAATACTGGAGACAACTCCACAATTCTGGGTGACTGAAGCTGACTAGGGCTATAAATGCTTGGAATCATATAAAACATGGAAAGATGTTTTGAAAGTTTGGGCAGAGTTTGATGCATTAGCATGATAGTTTTATTAAATACCTGTTGTGAGGGACGTGAGGATAATTTATGCCTTTGCGAGTGGAGGCGTTCGCCGTATTGTCAACGCGATGTTGACCAATGGACCCAGTGATAGGTTAGTATGAGTACCATTAGGAACACGCGAAGTTAGGAAAGTTGTTTACATTGCAGTCGTGCAAGTTGCTGGCGATTTAACAGCAATATATTCTCCAGCTATGGAGGAATGGATGTATTTACTGCTGGAAGAGGGTACGAACATCCTAGCGTTGAGCTATTGCGGGTGCCACTCTTTTCAGACCTGCTTAATGAGGTTCGTGCCTTCGGAAGAACGTGCTACAGAGTTCTAAAGTATGCAGGAAACTGCAGTGAATGGAAATCCGCAGATATTTGGAGGTTTCCGACCACCGACCAGATGAGTTCGTTAGACATTGTTGGACGCAACAGCAAAATTGCTTCCACCTGTAATGAAACTTTCCAAAGTTTTGGCAGCGAATCTAAGAGCGAAGAGAGAAAAGCAGAGAGAGAAGTGAGTGAAAGAACCTAGTTTTGCGGCGCCCACTGGATGTTATTCAACGCACTCGTCATTCAGCGTCTGCTCCGTCGTTAACGGTGCCGTTCGGTATTCACTGGCTGTCCTCGAATGTCTGGCACGTCACGGCATAATGAAGACGTTTTGAGTGATGTAACTGTCACTCGGAATGAAGCTTCGAGGCTTTTATCAGTAACGTGGTATCCTGAGTTATCTGAAACTACAATACCAGCAGATGAAACTCAAAAGCAAAATATTGTTCCTTATACGAACGGTTAGTAAGACAAAACGCAGCCATATTCAAAGACGTTTTATTATGATGTCGTTTTTTCGTTCTATAAGCTTATTTCGGCTCCATGTCCGCTATCAAGCTATTTGCATAACAAACCTTTAACGCTGTCGCTGTATGATACGTTGTACTGCAGCGTGTCATCTGTGTAGCGCAGACGGAATCTAGATACGCGCATATAATGTCTCATCAGTAGAATTTGTTGCTGAACAATATTCTATAAGACCTGTTTAATATTTTTAGTAAGTTTGACAGCTTTAATTAACAGCTAAGTCAAGCGTAATTATTGGCCGAATTTAAAATGATGTCATAATGTACTCATTAAGAGGTATAACACTATGTTAACGGTTTGACACAAGAAGACAAGTTGGCCTATTACAGTTATAAACCACATATTTGGCGTGAGACAGCGGGTAATTAACAGCGCACAGATTACCCAAATTATATTCATCCAGTATTTGGAAATGAAAGTACTTAGCGCCTCACAACAGACTTTACACATGATTCCATACCTTTATGAAATTTTTTCTCCCTGACGCGCCCCAGAAAAGGATGAAAGGAAAAAATTTTATTGCTGACTGTGTTTTCGTTGTTCATGCAGTAAAACTGTCGGTTTAAGCATGACGCTTTGATTTATTACTTCATTACTGCTATATTCGCAACAGATTTTGCACACAGTATCCACATATACCACTGAATGTACCCGCAAAATCATGCAACTGTACTACACATAGTTCAGGAGATACAGCGTCATAAACAATGCTTAAAAGGGAGCGCAAATTACTCTGACTACACTGCAACAGTGTTTGATAATGTGAGTACTTGGCAGTTTTCAACTGACTTTCAACATGGTTTCAAAGTTTTTCTCGTTTACATGCTTAAAGTGAAATATTTAACACACTGATAGTTTGTGAAGTAATCAGAGGCTTGCATCTCTTTTATATAGACTATGGAAGTTCATTTCTTTCAACAGTTGGAGATACGATGCGACGTACTCAAGATGTTCTCCATTAATCTTGTAAGCTGATAATACTGGATTGTTTCTCACTGTTATTCTAGGTCCATCCGCCATTACACTAAGCGAATATCTTGTCCATTACACCAAGCGAACATTTTGTCCAAACCTTTCTGCATTTCCTTGCGATCTTCAAACGATAATACTTCCTTGTATCCAACAGCGTCATCGGTGAACAGTCTTACAGTATTGTTGAAAAACGATGTAGTGACACGCACAGTAAAGATACATTAAAAACCGCCGACCAGTCCCGAGGCGGGAATCTACAGCCGGTTTCACACTCGCAACTACACTGACGCCACAGCAAGTAGCATATACTGCAGTGGCGCCGCAGTTGCATGTTTCAACACCCAGTGTTCAGTATTGTCACTCAAGAGACGGAACTTTGTCATGCCACAAAAAATCCAACTCTGTTGTACTCAGCCTTCCCCCATCACTGAATAGCATCATACGTCTGCTCCCTGGTGGCTGTACAAACATTCCTTCGTAGTTCTCGTGGAATAATTTGTGCTGTACTCCATTCGATTTCAGTGTGTTTGCATTTTCTTGCTGTAAAACAAGTCGAAAGTGGTCTTTAGGTACATTTTCGCAGTTTCTGGAACAACAAGAACAACATGATTACCGTTAGTTGGGAGCAACTCCTTGTGTGTGTGTGTATGTGTGTGTGTTTGTGTGTGTGATACCAAATGAAAGAAGTGTCCCACAATCTTGAACGATTTTTCGAGGAATAAATATATACACTTATTATGTGCCGTAACCAAAAAAGCGAATTGTACAAATTTCGAGCCGGCCGGGGTGGCCGAGCGGTTCTAGGCGCTACAGTCTGGAACCGCGCGACCACTACGGTCGCAGGTTCGAATCCTACCTCGGGCATGGATGTGTGTGGTGTTCTTAGGTTAGTTAGGTTTAAGTAGTTCTAAGTTCTAGGGGACTGATGACCTTAGAAGTTAAGTCCCATAGTGCTCAGAGACATTTTTTTACAAACTTCGTAGTTTGAGAGGCCAAGCACTGTATACTCTGTGGACTGTATGTGGGAAATAGCCCCGAGTGTGATGTGGCTGGTATGGAACTAAAAATTAAAAATACAATATTCGGAATGCTTACATTAACGAATATAGTAAAATTCTAAAATCTTATTTACATGCCCCTGTTGGCTACTGTGCCGTAGCAGACAGCTTTCTCGCCTTCTGTGTTATTTATTTTATAAATATGTTTGTTATCCCTGTTTCATTCTGTGTGGAATCTGTTTTCGGGTCCGACACTTGAGTTTCCTTTCCCTTGTATTTAACTCTTGTCACAGTTCTAATGCTATAACTTGTACTTTAATATTAATACCCGCTTCTATAATTTCCAGCGATGGCATATTGAAAACTATGCAAGTGTGTAGGATTTGTTGCATACTGTGTGAATGGTAGCTCACGGTGCCACTACAGAATGCCACGAGCTGTGGCATCACTTTAGTTGCATGTGTGAACCCGCCTCAATTCACAATTTCTGCTGTACATTTTAGCTACGGGGGCTGCGGATGGTGACAACAGTACAACGTCATACGTAATTTATTTAGGAAGCTAGTTCGCAGCACTGAAAATATTAGCACAAGACAGAGAAATTGATGAAGGCAACCAAACACTTTAAAGACTCAACGGGACAACAGCTGACGCAAATGTTAAGATCACATTGCTCTCTGTAGCAAAGAGCGCCTCGGGCTGGTGTTTTGTCAGGCAGGATGCAGTGCGAGTAGCGGGGCAGCCTCCCTCCCGACGCCTTTTATGGCGTCTGCTGATAATTTGTAGCATCGGGCCGTCCTCTCTGCCTGTCTCCCCAGGGCCGTTATTGTAGGCATTAGACGCCGCTCGACCGTGAGTCAGTTTCCCCGTGTGAATCACCAGCCACCGGCTGGGATTGGGGCCGTTTCGCTGTGAAATGGCCGGAACCACCCTGTGCGTGCAAACGGCCGCTTCAGCAGCAGCACGCCTATCGCCGCACGGGGTGGGAATTCGGTGCGCCCTTCTAGGGGTGGAACCATC
This sequence comes from Schistocerca piceifrons, assembly GCF_021461385.2. Lineage (NCBI taxonomy): Eukaryota > Metazoa > Arthropoda > Insecta > Orthoptera > Acrididae > Schistocerca > Schistocerca piceifrons. The sequence continues at coordinate 514,705,792 of NC_060141.1, forward strand.
ACACTGTCTCCGAGCACGCTGAGTGGGTCACATTTCACGATACACACGCCTAGAGTATCTGACTACTGCTCCCCCGTTGTTCACCTGCCAGTGGAAAGTTCTCAGCTCCCTCCACATTGGGTTGTACAGCAGCATGCGGAATGTACACGGTCCACTCACATTAATGTGACCAACGCATTTGTTCGACATGTGTTGAACAACGCCTCATGCGGCGGTACTAACAGTGAAAGTTAAGTAAAGCGTTTCAGAGGGACGCGGTAAACAGTACAGTTGTTGTCGTAATGCGGAAACGGAACGATTTATCTGATGTCAAAAAGGGAATGATCATTGGCTTTCGGACGGAAACATTTCCGAAATGGCTACGTTTGTAAACTGTTTGCGTGCGGCCGTGATTAAAGTATTCTGTGCATGGCAAAATGGTGCTATCGAGTAAAACAGAAGTGATTTCAGCCGTTCCCCAAGGTAGTGTTATAGGCCCTTTGCTGTTCCTTATCTATATAATCGATTTGGGAGACAATCTGAGCAGCCGTCTTCGGTTGTTTACAGATGACGCTGTCGTTTATCGACTAATAAAGTCATCAGAAGATCAAAACAAACCGCAAAACGATTTAGAAAAAATATCTGAATGGTGCGAAAAGTGGTAGTTGACCCTAAATAACGAAAAGTGTGACGTCATCCACATGAGTACTAAAAGGAACTCGTTAAACTTCGGTTACACGATAAATTAATCTAATCAAAAAGCCGTAAATTCAACTAAATACATAGGTATTACATTACGAACAACTTAAATTGTAAAGAACACATAGAAAATGTTGTGGCGAAGGCTAACCAAAGGCTACGTTTTATTGCCAGGACACTTAGAAAATGTAACATATCTACTAAGGAGACTGCCTACTCTGCACTTGTCCGTCCTCTTTTAGCCGGCCGAAGTGGCCGTGCGGTTAAAGGCGCTGCAGTCTGGAACCGCAAGACCGCTACGGTCGCAGGTTCGAATCCTGCCTCGGGCATGGATGTTTGTGATGTCCTTAGGTTAGTTAGGTTTAACTAGTTCTAAGTTCTAGGGGACTAATGACCTCAGAAGTTGAGTCCCATAGTGCTCAGAGCGATGCGATGTGATGCGTCCTCTTTTAGAATACTGCTGCGCGGTGTGGGATCCTTACCAGGTAGGACTGACGGAGTACATTGAAAAAGTTCAAAGAAAGGCAGTACGTTTTGTATTATCGCGAAATATGGGAAAGAGTATCACAGAAATGATACAGGATTTGGGCTGGAAATCATTAAAAGAAAGGCGTTTTTCGTTACGACGGAGTCTTCTCACGAAATTCCAATCACCAGCTTTCTCCTCCGAGTGGGAAAATATTTTGTTGACACCGACCTACATAGGGCGGAACGATCACCACGATAATATAAGAGAAATCAGAGCTCGTACGGAAAGATACAGGTGTTCATTCTTTCCGCGCTCTATACGAGTTTGGAATAATAGAGAATTGTGAAGGTGGTTCGATGAACCCTCTGTCAGGCGCTTAAATGTGATTTGCAGAGTATCCATGTAGATGTGGATGTAAAACCGGCGCCGAGGCAACAGTGGTGCGCCACTGGCCATGGATGAGAGGGCTGAATGACGAGTGCGGAGATGTGTACGGGCGAATAGACGTGCAGCTGTTGAGCAACTTACCGCCCAGATCAACCCAGGGACTAGCAACAGTGTCTCCTCAACGACCATTCAGCGGTCGTTGCTCCGTATGTTCCTCCTGAGCAGGCGCCTGATTCATGCTGAATGCTAGTCATCGGCGACGAAGGCTGGACTTTGCACGCCAATAACGCAACTGGACATCCAATGGTCCGCAGCTCATGGTCGTGCGGTAGCGTTCTCGCTTCCTGCGCCCGGGTTCTGTTCCCGGCGGGGTCAGGTATTTTCTCTGCCTCGTGATGACTGGGTGCTGTGTGCTGTCCTTAGGTTAGTTAAGTTTAAGTAGTTCTAAGTTCTAGGGGACTGATGACCATAGATGTTAAGTTCCATAGTGCTCAGAGCCATTTTTTGGACATCCAATGAGCGGCATCGGATGGCTTTTCAGATGAATCACGTTTTATGCTCCTTCAGGCAGATAGCCATTGGCATGTACGGTCGTGCAGCAATACCTGGAAGGGTCCAGGCAGGAGGAGGGAGCGTTATGGTCTGGGGAATGTTTTCGTGGCATCCCCTGGGTGAGCCTCTCATTCTGGAAGGCACTATGTATCAACAAGAGTTTGCGTCAATCCTTAGGGACCATGTCAACTCCGACACGTAATTTGTTTTTGCTTGGTATAATGGCATTTACTAGCAGGACAATGCAACACGTCACATAGCTCGCAGTGTGCGTCCGCGATTCGAAGACTACCAGGATGAGTATTCACAATACTGCCCTGGCTACGAAACTCCCCAGAATTAAACCCAATCGAGAATTTGTGGGACAACCTCAATCGGACTGTTCGCGCTATGAATCCTCAGCCGAGGAACCCAGCGCACCCCGTACTGGAATCAGCATGGGCCTGCATCCCTGTCCGTACCTTCCAGAACCTCACTGACACACTACCTGCACGAGCGCGCTTCAAGATGAGGTTATTCAGGCGTTTGACATGTAGTCACATTGCCGGCCGGAGTGGCCGTGCGGTTCTAGGCGCTACAGTCTGAAACCAAGCGACCGCTACGGTCGCAGGTTCGAATCCTGCCTCGGGCATGGATGTGTGTGGTGTCCTTAGGTTAGTTAGGTTTAATTAGTTCTACGTTCTAGGCGACTGATGACCCTGAAGTTAAGCCGCATAGTGCTCAGAGCCATTTTTTGTAGTCACATTAATGTGACTCGACCATGTGGCTGCAAAAGTAGTGGAGTAGTCATAAACTTTTAATTATCTCCTAGAAAATAATCATGTTGCAACCACGAAGTGTGGTGATGGTTTTAGACCTTCTTGCGTATTCACTATCAGTGCGATACGTTTGCCAGTGGCAGATAACTTGGCGGAGACCTTGGTTGTAGGAGCCTGCATTTTGGCTGTCGGGAAACGTTCCACCTTAATAATCACGTTGTTCTGAAAATGCCTGCCATGCAATGGTTTCTTCATCAGAGGAAAGAGGAAGAAGTCTCCGGCTGTTGTGCGAGGGGAATACTGGGGTGAGATAGAATTTGACAACTCAAAGAAGCAGAAACCAGTGGGCTGCGATCTGTTCAGTGTTCAGAAACGGGCAAGATGTTAAAAAATATTTCATTTTTTCCATGATCGCTTCGAGTGTGATACGTCGATCATCGAGCACCAGTCCCTTCAGTTATCTTCCGATTCCCAGTTTCTCACGTGGAAATGGACTGCCACTTGTTTCTTCGTCATTCAACGTTGTTTCACCACAACTGGAAGCGTCTGCGACTCGTGGCCATTGTGTGACACGGGGGTCCGTTGTTATGGATCGAGAGACTTCCTTTGCGTTTTTTAAAAGTTTTAATGATCTTCTCCAAAGATTAGTGTGCCTTTCTCTAATCATATGCAGCAGTACTATTTTGCTAAATAATTATTTAAAACTATAAACTATAAAAACTATAAAAGAAGCGCAGATGCCTTGTTCAACCTGTTATACTGCAGCTTCTAACTGTCGAATTGAATGACGCCAAGTATCTCCACATGCTATAATACGTTTCCATGATTACTTTTAAACGCCGCTGTCGGAATAAATAGGAGGTAATATAGTTATTTTATTAAAGACATTTTTAATGTAAAGACCTTCTAATGCGTAGACCGCAATGTTACTATTACAATTAAAGTACGATAACTAGTTTCGGATGCTTCCTGCAACCATTACCAGATCGCTCACAATTAAAAAAAAAAAGCGGTCAGCATCCACTTGAAAGCATCATTAGCTGTAGTCATGCAGTGGCATGCATTCGTAAATACCAAGACTATGACAGTACAAAGTTTAAAAACATCACCGCAACGAAGCCAGGTTGTAGACCGTAATCTCTCAGGATGATGGTAGTAATGAAGGAAAATGGCCAGCTGCATGAACAATTTTTACTCATGCAATTAGCTATTCTCCTTCATTGTTACCGTCATCCTTCGAGATTACGGCCTACAACCTGGCTTGCTCATGACGATGTTTTTAAACTACGTACTGTCATTTTCTTGTTGTTTATGAAGGCGAGTCATTTGCATGACTACAGCTAATGATGCGTTCCAGTGCATATTCAATGGTGTTTTTTTTTTTAATACATTCTGAGCGATCTCAGTATGGTTGCAGAAAGCAACCGAACCCAGTTATCGTTCTTTAATAGTAACATAAAATTGCCATCTGCGCATTAAAAGATTTTTACTTTAAAAATGTAATAAACTAAATTAAGACAGTCGTTTCCTCTCTGACAATGTCAGGGTGTACTAAAACAGTTATGTTGCAAAGAACTTCAACACTACTGGATACATTGTAATAGTGCTCAGAGCCATTTGAACCAGAATGCAGAGGCAGTATCATTAGCTTGAAAAGTTATGACGATTATTCTTTAAACAGTGGAGATTATCATATACACAGACTTCTTGGAAGAAAGGAAAACGATCACTGGGTTACACTACGAACTGGTACTAAACCAATTCGACAAGAAATTGTAGGAAACACTAGCCCATTTGGCGTAGAAAGAGTGCTTTTTCCCCACGACAACGCACCAACACGTTCATCTGGAGCTGTCACAAAATTGCAGGAGTCGATACTGTAAAGTTCTTCTCACTACCTCCGGAGGATTGTTGTGTAGGTGGTGTCTTTCCAGACATCGAGCGATTTATGCGACTCCCAGTGTGAACGAATATGGCGTTTTGGTTTTAACTGCATCAAAATTTTTTTCCGAAGTGTAATGGGATGTACCCAGCTAATAGCGATAGTTGACTTTCTAACATATGCTTGCTTATAGATGAAGAGATGAACTTTATAAAATTCTGTTCTACTTATTAACTCGTGACGAGTTACTACGTTTATGAACAACTCTGTATCTATGACCTACAAAGGTTTTTCCCCAGATCGTTTGCGGGAAACCGATCGCTTCCTTTAAAAAGATTAACGTTTCCTATATTGCTTTATCTCTTTTAGGATATATTCTGGCGCCTTAATTACTAACAACAGACTAATTCAGTTTTATGTTTCAAATAGAATGTCCTTCTTGTTTGTGAGGAACAGTAGTTGTTGACCTGAGGTCGATGTCTGTGGAACTCTTCAAACGATTTCTCTCTTCGTCCCATAGATCACAAAATCCTCTCCTTCCTCCGTTTGCAGAATTATTTAGCTCAGCTTGTTGTTTAAAAACGACGAAAGTATTAACTTGCTGATATAGTAATTCATTTCGAGAGCGAATATTCGTATTTGTACAAGATATACAGATTGTCTATCGTATGGTACAATTGTTTCCATCAGCCGTGTGCGGGGAAAAGGATGTGGTGTCTACGAAGATGATGTTCATCGCGAGGTTCTTCAAATACTGGAGTCGAGTATCATGACTTTCATTCAGCAAACATAACATAATCCACTTTTACAAGTACTTCAACTTGAGGAACGTTCTTATCAGTAAGTAAATTGCTCCATTTCATCATGGAGCTCCTCCATACAAGGACCCTTGCACGGGAAATGCTCCTTGGCAGGACTTTTCTTTGAAGAGTTGAGAACGAGGGGAAGGCATTTGGCAGGAGGTAGCTTTTTACATTCCCCTCGCAGCTGAATTAAGATTTCTACTTTCTTTTGGTGTTTACTGCGCCTTTTACTGGGGACGACAAATATATTTTGCAGCGTAAACGCATTAGCAACGGCCCGCGCAGGCGGGGAACGGCGCTGAGTGTCATCTCGGTAATGAGATTCTAAACGCCGTGAACGTCGTTGCGCTTTACGATGCTGTTTATGTACCTGAGCAACGCTGTTCGCCGCAGTGCCTGCTTGTTGTTCCCAACATGCGCATCGTTTGCTGTGTCTGTTATGACTCATAATACAACCAGCAGCCATCGCTTATTCGCGCCAATATCGAAATTTTCTTAACCTGTCTCGGAAGAATATTAATTATTACAAAATTGTTACAGCTTTCGTGGCCACTTGTCAAACTGCCTATTGGCTTCTGTCTCGGGTTCTTCGGCCGATGTTCGTCTGCTGATGTTATTGACGTTTCGCCTGTACGAGTGGCTGGCATTGTCAAAGCTTCAACTTCCATTGCTGGTAGTGAATGGAGGGTGAAGCTTTCACAATGCCAGCCATTCGTGCAGGCCAAACGTCAGTAAAATCATTAGACAATCTTCGACCGAAGAACCCGAGACAGAAGCCAATAGGCAGTTTGTCAATATTAATTAGGCAAAAAATAACAAAAATAGCGACAGCACATGGAAGTATGAGGAAATGACATGAAACTGAATCCGTTATTCACGCAGCAGTGTCATACAAAAATTTCACTTGCGGGCAGGTGCGCTGATAGCCATATGCTTCATAGGTTATTATAAATGACTGACAGGATTAGGTTAATTCACTGTACCTACATTAATTAACATATTATCGCAAAACTCAACACTCACATAGAAAATTTTGAGTTTTGTACTGTTGCAACCGCACTTCAGATTTCTGCCACGAGAGTGTAGGCAAGGTGGCGACAGGCGCCGGGAAAGCGTATGTCACGCTTGAAATGCATTCGCGTCAGTCTGCCGTAACAGTGCAACGACACTTCAGAGCGAAGTTCAGTAAAGATCCAGCAACTGCCAATCCATTCGGCGATGGTATGCGCAGTTTAAAGCTCTGCAAGAGTAAATCAACGGGTCGGCCTGCAATGAGTGAAATGGCTCTGAGCACGATGGGACATAACTTCTGAGGTCATCAGTCCCCTAGAACTTAGAACTACTTAAACCTAACTAACCTAAGGACATCACACACATCCATGCCCGAGGCAGAATTCGAACCAGCGACCGTAGCGGTCGCGCGGTTCCGGACTGAAGCGCCTAGAACCGCTCAGCCACACCGGCCGGCATGCAGTGAGTGAAGAAGCGGTTGACAGCGACGGGCGAGTTTCGCACGTAGCCCACAGAAGTCGACGAACAGAGCAATCAGGGAGCTGAACATACCACAACCTACCGTTTGGAAGATTTTAAGGGAACGACTGTAGCTGAAGTCTTAATTCTTGCAAATGCTACAATCTCTGATTCTCGATGACAAAGTCAGATGTCATCCACAGCATAATATTGCTCTCAGCGGCCTGCGTCCGTAGCTCCTTCAAGATAAGAGGAAACGTGATTCTCCCGAGCTTTCAGGGATGAACTCACAGTTCGATGATTTCTCGCTCCCTGCACTTGTAAGCGACAAAATCGTTGAGTCCACGCGGTGATACGTAAGGGTTACTTTGAATTTTCGGCATAGCTGTAATAGCTTATGGAAGAGGATGGGTTTTATCTCGCATTTTATAGTTTAAGGCTCCTTTTTCTTCTGCGAAAAGACCGTTACAGGGCAAGTGCAGCACATGCTGAAGAATTTGGTCGTGCCAGAACTGGAGACCGACAGTGTGGACTTCATCTACCAAGAGGATGGCGCTCCAACCACTTCCATCATTATGTTCGTGAATTTCTTAAAAGGAAACTGTGAAACAGATGGATCGGTCGTGGTGCGGTTGATGATCATCATTTCGCGGTCTCCCGATCTAATCCCTTGTGAATTTTTTTCTGTGTGGGATTATGTGAAAGATTCAGTGTTCACACCCCCTCTAACAACAAACTTACCAGAAATACGAGCTCCTATCAACAGTGCTTTTGAACAGACTGACACATATAGACAGACACATGCTGCGCTGAACGTGGGAAGCACTTGAGAAATGCCGGCCTTTGTGGTGCGGTTCTAGGCGCTTCAGTCCGGAACCGCGCGACTGCTACGGTCGCAGGTTTGAATCCTGCCTCAGGCATGGATGCGTCTGATGTCCTTAGGTTGGTTAGTTTTAAGTACTTATAAGTTCTAGGGGACCGATGACCTCAGATGTTAAATCCCATAGTGCTCAGAGCCATTTGAACCATTTTTTATGTTTATGCTAGTAGCTTTAAACCTACTACGCAATCTACAGCTTGTCATAGTTTTTGCCGTTGTGGTGTTTTTACTTCGTTTATGTCGAGGTAACACCCTTATTTCTTGTGCTTTTGTCGTTACACACGCGTTTTCTAAAATTTGTTCGGCAAGTACAGAGTTTTCGCCGCCATTACAACAACAACAGCAACATGTGAAAAGTCTGTGCTTGCCTAACGAATCTTAGAAAATGCGTATGTAACGACAAAAGCGCAAGAAATAAGTGTGTGTTACCTCGACAAAAACAAAGCAAAAACACCAAAACGTCAAAAATTATGACAAGTTGTAGATTGCTAAGTAGACCTAAAGCTACTAGCATTGTCATCTAATAGCTTCATGTAAGGAGGAAAATAAACCCAATGAAAATATCACAGAAAGTGCTGAGACTTGTCTGGGTAAAAACAATACTACAAAGGTGTCTTACATAAGGCGGAATTGCTTTCCATTGACTATAGTAAGCAACGAATACAAGAAGGAATTGGCAAAAAGTAAACAATCAATCGTTCTGAAATTGTGGTTTCACTTTTGAACCACTAGGACATACATATTTCAACCACCCATCATTTCATATATTTGAAAGCAATTTCACATTTTTTCTATGCATAGTCCCACATTTCGAAGCTTCCATGAGCTCATAATGCCTAAAACAAATTATAGTCCTAAATAACAAGCAAAAATGGGCCTAAAATTTAGTGAATTTGTATCAAAAGTACATAGTACTCCATTGGTTTCATTTCGGTTCCACTCATAACGGCAGTAGTACGAACTCAAATTTACGCTTTTTTTTTAAAAAAAAAGGGGAAAAAAAAGAAACACGAATCACGTAGCACAATCTCCACGACGACTGCAGCTTTGACCGCTGTAAGTGATTGCTACAATGCACTACATTCGTACCCCAGTCTACCACGAGAGACCTCATCTTGCAACAGCATCGTTGGTTTCATGCGAAAGGCGCTGGTACTTCAGGAAATTAATAAAATGGTGGTTTCAGTAGGAAACTACAGACACTCAAAGGGTTAAGGGGGCTAAGAGGCGACGGGCGGATCATCCGAGGAAGCAATGTTCGCACTGGGAACGTTAAAGTGGCGTACGCTTAAGGCTGCAGATGAGCGGGGCTCCATCTGTGTGGATAAAGTTTGGAAAGTGATGGCAGATCTTAAATCAGTTATAAACCGAAACCTACTACCACCAAAGGAAATCCGCGAAAGGGATGAGACCATGCCTCTTTGAGGGATGGTGTATCTTTACGTGAAAGGAAAAACTCGCACTGCGCGGATCAACAAATGTGATGCATACGGATGACGCGTCCACACGCCGCAGCGATACGTCACAATTTCGTACTCGGACAAACAACGTTCATCACCCGGACAAATGGGAGGGTGCTGTTTGAGAGCCGTGCTGCTGGCAGCACACGTCCTCATCATTAACATTATCGCATGTCAGCTTAGGTGCTGTGTTTCGGTGCGGCGTATTCGCAGCCAGTATAGGCTTAACGTCAGCATGTAAGTGTGGTACTTCCGGCTTGAATGACTGTCTGTGACTGAAACTGTGTTTTCATATTTCATTAATACTGACTCATGTTTTTTGCACGTTGGTTATGTGTCGTTAATACTGGACTTACAGAATGACCTTTTTTATGAGTCTAAAATAATCGTACAGTGAGGTGAAAGGAATTAGAAGAAGAGGTAGTTTTACATATAAAAAAAAAAAGGAACCCAAAGTCCTTCAGTTTTCCTCGTTTCGTACTGTAGCTGTCGCGTCTTCCTACCACATAGCTCTGCACTCGGCGAGTCACGTTGCAAAGCGGGCTCGTAAGTACTTAATTTACCTTTTTTGTAGATTCACGCAAAATACCGGAGTACGTTGAGTCGGTGATTGGAACAGACGATGTAAGTGTGCTTGTTATCTTACAGTGTAATCGCCAAGCAGCCCTACCGGATACGTACATAACCCTACAAGAGTAGTATTATGTGTACTGCATATCGCTTGTGACAATAGCCCAGCTGAACATGCTGCTTAAAGAATGATCTGAATATTTTATAGTAGACACCAGATAGAATTACAATCTATCTGAAATGCAACATGTATGCATGTCGGTTGGTTGTAGCAAACTCAGAATCGACGTAGTTACCTACATCTCTTTCGTTTCGGTGTCGCATTCTTTGACATACAATGAAGACAAATGTTTTCGTGAGAACAGATATACTAGTCATTTGCTGAATAGAATTCAACAACCTAAAAACAATTATAGCCAGGATTTTTCGCCAAAAGTAGAAAATAAAAGACGCCGTTAAAGTCAAAATACTGGACAACGTCCTCAATAACGACAGAGGCGGGACGTCGACAACAAAGAAAGTTATTTTTATACGACGCAAAGATTTAGTAATAAAGAACTCTTGATTTGGAACCGGTGTCCATCTGTCTGGTCGTTACAGGCAACATGAAAATTGTTATTGCAGTCTATATGGCATCGTTACTGCTGTAGCATCAATAATAAATTTAAGAAGCCATTGCGCAGTAATGTTATTTTTATTGTTTACCCGCAGCGGTAATGATGCCATATACGCTGCAGTAACAAGCTCATTGTGTTACATAAAACTGATTTTTTAAATTTTTACTAGCTGTGATGCACCGCCTGCAGTAAATTTGTGATTTGATGATAGACTGAGGGTCACTGTCGTCAAAGCCTGTAGCATGATTACACGGGGTGAACCCGACCTACACCGACAAAACTTCGGATATTGACCTGGGATATTTTCTGAGTATCTTGGCATAACGGTCTCGTGGTCGGTGGCTCGTTACATAGTACTTTCACTTCGTTTGATTTCCTATTCCCATTTATCTCTATATCCTTATCGCTCTTAAAGAATCTGCACAACAGTACAGAGGTGGGCGGTATGCGTTGTATATCTTATTTGGGAAGAAACCTGTTCCATTCACTCGCGTTACTCACTGCACTATCGTTTAACGTCTGTAGCTCCAGATCGGTGCGTTTCCGATCCGTAGTAATCTGGAAAATTTTGATCAATTCGACGTTCCTACCATGCTCTGGTTTTGTTATTCTGTTGCTTTTTTTTCCCACCCTTTATACTCACTGCTGAGGGCAGAGCGTCCTTACCCGTTTGATGCATCACGATTTTAATTACACTGATGTGACAAAAGTCATGGGAGCCTCTTAATATCGTGTCGGACCTTCTTTTGTCAGGCTTAGTGCATCAACTGGAAGTAGCACGGGCTCAACAAATCGTTGCAAGTGCCCTGCCTCTGTAGCAGTCCATAGTCGTGAAAGTGGAGCAATTTGTGTTTCCACTGACCTCTCGATTACGCCCCATAAATGTAAGATGGGATTCATGTCGAGCGATCTGGGTGGCGAAGTCATTCGGTCGACTTGTTCAGAATGTTCTTCAAACCAGTCGCGAACAATAGTGGGCCGGTTGACATGGCGAATTGTCGACCATCAAAAATTCCACCGTTCTTTTGGATTACGAAGTTCATGAATGGTGGCAAATTCTCTCCAGGTAGCCGAACATAATCATTTGTTGGACCAGAGGACCCAGTCCAGTCCATGTGAACACACCCAACCACCAGCTTGCACAACCTGCGACCATGGGGCTGTGGGGTCTGCGCCACACTCAGACCCTACCACCAGCTCTTACCAACTGAAATTGGGACTCATCTGAGTAGGCCCCGGTTTTCCAGTCGTGTAGGGTCCAACCGATATCATCACGAGCCCACGAGAGGCGCTGTAGGCGATGTCGTGATGTTACCAAAGGCACTAGCTTCGATCGTCTGCTGCCATACCCCATTAACGCCAAATTTCACCGCACTGTCCTAACGGGTATGTTCATCGTACTATTTCCATTGATTTCTGCTGTTATTTGACGCAGTGTTGCTTGTGTGTTAACAACTCTACGCAAACGCTGCCGATCTCGGTCGTTAAGTGAAGGCCGTTGGCCTCTACGTGTTCGTAGTGAGAGTTAATGCCTGAAATACTGTTGGACCATGGCATATTGAATTACCTAACGATTTCCGAAATGGAATTTCCATCGTGCGGCCGTAATCACTTCTTAAACCTTTTCACTTGAATCACCTGAGCACAAATGGCAGCTCCGCAGGTGCATTGCACTTTTATACCTTGTGTACGCAGTACTACCGCCACCTATATATGCGGATATCGCTATCCCATGACTCCTCTCTCTCTCTCTCTCTCTCTCTCTCTCTCTCTCTCTCTCTCTCTCACACACACACACACACACACACACCTCAATGTATGTTGACTCTGGCAGTCAGATTAAAGCTAACAGAAAATAGAAGTTTGTTTATTAGCAGCTTATTGACTTACATAATATAACTTTTTAAGAATATTTCTAGTTGTGAGGCACATTATGCCCAAAATATACGAGAACATTGCCTGATTCCGCTACAGACAGGGTCACAGACGTCAAAGACGTCAGAATGGTTCAAATGGCTCTGAGCACTATGGGAGTTAACATCTGAGGTCATCAGTCCCCTAGAGCTTAGAACTACTTAAACGTAACTAACCTAAGGATATCACACACATCCATGCGCGAGGCAGGTTTCGAACTTGCGACCGTAGCGGTCGCGCGGTTCCAGACTGAAGCGCCTAGAACCGCCCGGCCACTCCGGCCGGCGACGTCAGAATGGTCAGTAAGGGAGGACCGAACTACAACGACAACGGATTTCTGAGTATTTTGGTATGTAGGTCCCGTTGTCGGTGGCTCGTTACACAGTACTTTCACTTCGCTTGATTTACTATTCCCATTTACCTTTATATCTGTATCTGCCTGTGTGTCTTGTTCGGAATTAAACTTTTTGATTTTCGACACTCTCTGCACTTGCAGTTTATTGGCTGTCGCTCCACAACGCTGCATTTCCGAACTATGGTTATCTGGAAAATTTTGTACGATTCGGCGTCCCTACCCTGTTCTGTATTATCACATTGGTTTTTCCACCATTTATGTTCATTATTTAAAGGCAGTATGTCTTTCTCACCTGGTACGTCACGATTTTATAATTTGAAAATCGGGAAAGAGCGGTCTGTTCCAACAGGAAGAAGTCAGTATGTGATACTAATGGCGAAACAATATCAGGAGGATCGAACGATCATGGCAGTACCTACGAAGTCAAGGCCGGGAATAGGTGTGTGTCCTTTCTTTGTGCCGAGCAGCGCCGCAGCCTCCAGTGGCAGCCGCTGGCTGGCGTCGGCCGTGCTCCGCTTATCGGCGGGTGTGGGCCGCGCTGAGTCACGGAGAGGCCTTTCATTAATACGAACCACTGGCGCCCCCGACCCCCGGCCGTTACGACCCCCGGCCGGGCCATAACCCGCACCCTCGCGCACTAAGACGCCCCCCAGCCGACAGCCCGCAGACTCAGCTTGCAGCCGCGCATTGATTCGGCGCCGTCTCTGCTGGTGCAGACTCGCTATGCGTTTGCGAGAGTCCTTACCGCGCTCCTGCTTTCAACACCAGTAGCGCCAAATGAGTAGCATTTCAGCGAACCTGTTCGACGTACGTACGAGGGCGTTCAATAAGTAATGCAACAAAGTTTTTTCCTCAGCCCATTTCAGTTGGAAAAAATAGCGAATTTGTTGTGTGATATCCTGGAATATTCCCACTTCAGGCCTTACAGTTTCGTGAAGTTCCAATAGGGACGGCGCTATGTGTAGTCTTCAAAAATGGTGTCTGTAACGGAGCTGCATTCCAAGCAGAGAGATGTCACTGAGTTTCTTTTGGCGGAAAACCAGAGCATTCTAAATATTCATAGCAGAATATATTCCTGGCAGTGAACAAAGCACGATGAGTCGTTGGCCGAGGCGTCTGTCATCATAGCAAGGCCTCGCAAATCTGTCCGATCCCCAACGTGCCTTCCTCAGACAGCGGTGCCTCCTACAATGTTGGAACGTGAGGACACTCTCATTCGAGGTGATGGACGGACCTCAATCAAACACCTCGCTGCACAACTGGACATCTCTGCTGGAAGCGCTGATAAAGTCGTCCACCAGTTGGGGTACGCAAAGGTGTGTGGCCGGTGGGTTCCTCGCCACCTAACAGAAGACCATAGAAGTAACGAAGAACTGTCTTTGAGAACTGCTTGCGCGTTACGAGGCTGATCGTAACCGTTTTTCTGCCGAACATCGTCACAGGCGGTGAAACATCGTTTCATCACTTCAGACCGGAAACAAACGGCAATCCATGGAGAGGCGCCACACCATCTCGTTCTGGGACTCTCAAGGGGTTATTCTGTTTGATATCCTCCGTCATAGTCCAACGATCAGCTCTGAATTGTACTGTATTACCCTCAGGAGGTGAAGAAATTACTTCATCGCGTTCGTCGCCACAAAAATGCAAATGAACTTCTCCTTTTCCGTGACAACCCAAGGCCTCAAATAAGTCTCCGCACGCGAGAGGTGCTTATAAAACTTAACTGGACTGTTCTTCCTCATCCACCATACAGCCTGGATCTCGTACCTTCGGAGCAGTATGTGGATGATAGAGAACTAATTGATACATCAAGATGTTGACTCCGACGTCAACCTGTAGAGTGATACCATGTGGACATAAAGGCGCTTCTAATAAGGTGGCGTAAGGCCGTCGCATAGAACGGAGATAATGTTGAAAAAGTGGTTTAGTAGCCAAAACAGGGGGAATAATATAGTGTATTGGAATCCCGAGGAATCCCGAGTAACACCAATATTCTTTCAGAAAAAAATGTGTTGCATTACTTATTGAGGTCCCTCGTAGGTGTAACGCCGTAACGCTGTGCATATAAGAAAAGATTAAAAAGTAAATTTCTCAATCAAAAATTGAAGGTTTATTGTATGGAGATCGTGCGAAGACTCGTGTAAGAAAGAGAAACGTCTAGTGGCATATCGAGACTGCGGTTTATAGGTTGGTTGATTTGGGGGAGGGGAGCAAACAGCAAGGTCAACGGTCCCAGCGGATTGGATGGAGAAGGAAGTCAGCCGTGCCCTTTCAAAGGAACCATCCCGGCATTTGCCTGAAGCGGAAAACCTAAATCAGGATGGCCGGACGCGGGTTTGAGTCGTCGTCCTCCCGAGTGCGAGTCCAGTGTGCTAACCAGTGCGCCAGCTCGGTGCAGTTTATAGTACCGTGATATTGCTGCCCGCTTTGCTCTGCATCTCACGACTCTCGTGCGTGGGTTCAGCAGAGCCATGCTGTACGCCAAGTAGGATGTCAGAGGCCCCACGCGACCAGCACCTGAGAGGACACTGTTCGCTCGGCCGTGTCGGATGCACAGCCACGCCACGTAGCCTGGGTCAGGACATGAGCTTGTTTGCAGCAAGACAGATATCCATCCGCACGCACGGTACGACAACGCCTGCAACATCCAATGATTGACAGTACGCCGATCGTTGCTGCGGCTTACCTTGGCGTGACAGCAGAGGCAGACGCGCCGACACTGATGCGCCCAGCAACACTGTGCTCAGGAGCGGCAGCACGTCGTGTTGTCAGACGAGCCACAGTTCCGTGTATGGCATCGAATTTCGGTTCTGCACGAGGTATCACAAAGGACTTTCCCGTTTGTGGAGACACGAAGGAGGAGGAACGTTGCTGTATAATCGTCACAGAGGACCAGCGTGTGGTGTCATTGAGTACACAGTACGATCACCCCTGGTCCGCATAACTGGAAATTTGCTCGGCAGACGTTACATTTCTGACTTGTTAAGGACGGAGGTTGTGCCCTGTCTTCGTAGTACTCGTAACGTTATTTTTCAACAAGATAATTCAAGGCCGCGTGTTGCCTGTGGTTTCAAGACCTATCTCTATACGGAAGGTGTTCGACTGTTGCGCTGGCGTTTCACAGACAGTAGATCCCTCACGTACTGAAAACATCTGGTCATGAGTTGCCGAGAGATTGGCACGCCAGGACTAGCCAGGTGCTATGGTTGATGAACTCTGGCGCGGAGCTGAAACAGAATGGTACCCCAAGAAAATTCATTATAATTTTTGGTTTCATCATTTATAAACTCTACTGTCATTCCTAATTCGTTAATTCTGTTGCTAATTTCGTCTTTTTGGTAAAATGATGGTCTGCGGTAAACATTAACGATCGCTGATGAGTGAGCAGAATGGGCGCGGGACCAATGCGCCAGCGATGCTGCAGTAGACTAACTTGACACGAGTAGTCGGTTGATAGAAGAAGACGCTGTTGTAGAACGGCCTTACATTTACAGCTACGTAACTGGTCTACATGTCACATTCAAGTGCTTAGCAGAGGGTTTATAGAACCACTTTCATACTATTTCTTCACGCGAGAAAAGTTAATATCTAAATGTTTCCGTGGGAACTCATTTGTCTTATTTTATTACAATTTTCATGTCTCCCTTTATAGAAATGAGTCAGCAAAACATTTTCGCATTCGGCGGAGGAGACTGGTGATTGATATTTCGTGAAAATATCCGCCTTGTCGAAAAACGCAATTGTTTTAATGATAACCACCCCACACGCATATCATATCTGTGACATGAAACGACGTTTGGTTTATTGATGTCCTCCGTCGATCCTATCTGCTAAGGATCCCATCTTGCCCAGCAGTACGTTAGCAGAGGACAGAAAAAGTGTTTAATAGACTTATTGCGTCTTCTATGTGTCCTGTCATCAAAACGCAGTCTTTGGTTCACATTAGCCGCAACATATTCTATGTGATGATTTCAGTTTAAGTTGTAAAATTTAATGATTTATTTTTTTACTCATTTGAAAAACATCACAGTTTTTACTTCGGGTGAATAGCCGATTTTCGCACTATGCGGATGACCTGTATAAATCATTTTCAGGTAAGTTTTAATCTTTTAATGATTTTACTAGATGGTAAACGACAACATCTGCAAACAGCCTAAGGTGTTTGCTCAAATTGTCTCGCAAATGGTTTACATAACCGAGGAAGAGCAGAGTGCTTTTAAACTTCCGTTTCAGTTGATGTCTTCCCGTCAGTTACTACGAACTGTGTGCTTTCTGACAGCAGACAACGAGTCCAGTGGCACAACTGAGACGATAGGCCAATATGGACGCAATTTGATCAGAAACCACTTGTGAGGAACAGTGTGAGAAGCCTTCTGGATGTCTAGAAGCATGGAATCAACTTGAAATCCCCTGTCGATAGCTCTCTTTATTTAGTCTGAATAGAGAGACAGCTGTGTTTTCCTAAGAATGATATTTTCGGGATCATTGGTGGTTGTGTGTCAGTAGATAGTTTCCTAGACTTATTTCATCATTTTGGATGACAGTACATGTTCTAGAATTAAAAATTTGTGTCAGTGATATGGGCCCATTTTTCATTACCTTTTTAGTATACTGATGTGACCTGTGCAACTTTTCAGTTTTGTGTACGGATCTGTCTTCTAGCAAGCGGTTGTGTATGATAGCTAAAAACGGAGCTATTTCAGCAGCGTTTCCGAAAGAAAAGTAAGTGATATACGATATAGAATGGAAGAGCTTTCTTAGGAGGCGTGCTGCTTCGGTGTTGTAGGTCCGGAGCTGTAGAGTATGGAGAAAAATTTGATAAATTTTCATTTTGTCCGTCTCAGTTGCATGAATGTGCATGTTATTGTTGCAGTGGTTACCAGTTTCGGAGAGACTCGCCCATTCTCAAAGCACATATCTTATGTTTAACCGCAACTAGTTACACAACGTGGCACCAGAAGGCACGAACTACTTGCTACAAGAAAGTGAAACTGTGAGCAACGAACATGCTCATTGATATGACAGCCTACGTGTCTATTGTTTCAAGACGCTAAAAAAAACTGTTTACGGAGGGTCTGTACAAAGGAGTTTTTTTGGTTTCATTGTGTCGTTCAAGTGACACACAGGCTATCATGTCAAGGAGCGTATATATTGCTCACAGTTTGACTTTCTTGTACTAAGTAGTCCGTACCTTCTGGTACCATGTTATGTCACTAGCTACGGTTACTAACAAAGTGTGTGGTTTGAGAATAAGTGAATCAGCCCGAAACAAGTAACAGCTGCATCAATTAATTACATATTGATGCAAAGAAGATGGACAAAATAAAAATGTATCAGATTTTCGTCAGAGCCTCCTGTGTTGAGCTGAACGTTCCTTTCGTCAGTCCTCGAGACTT
Organism: Schistocerca piceifrons; assembly: GCF_021461385.2. Classification (NCBI taxonomy): domain Eukaryota; kingdom Metazoa; phylum Arthropoda; class Insecta; order Orthoptera; family Acrididae; genus Schistocerca; species Schistocerca piceifrons. The sequence continues at coordinate 514,723,983 of NC_060141.1, forward strand.
GCGAGGCATCGCGCGAAGCCACACTCGCGGGTGCGACCGGAATCTGCGTCCTCTTGGCAGTGTGGGACGCACCATACCAGAGGCGCGCCGCTCTGCTTCGCTGATTTAATCGGAAAAGTTGTTGGCGGATCCGGATTAATTGTCTACTGTACCACACTACCCATTCAGATGATATATGGGTCGCCAGCCTCGCTCTAACCCGCGAGACAGGGTTAAGCTTCACTAAAACTGTACCACGCGACTCCCAAATGGCTCGATGTTTCCTCTGGGCGCTTAATTCATCGGAAAAAAACCTCGCACATTATTATGCAAACCTCACAGACAAAAACAGGAAGCCTCGTGATGACTGGGTGTTGTGTGATGTCCTTAGGTTAGTTAGGTTTAAGTAGTTCTAAGTTCTAGGGGACTGATGACCGTAGATGTTAAGTCCCATAGTGCTCAGAGCCATTTGAGCCAAAAACAGGAAAGTGCCTGCGCGATAACCGACACCCGCGCTCGAGAACACACTTTCGAACACTCTTTCGACGTTCCGTATCGGGAACGTGCCTACTCTGATAATGCAGTCGAGAACTCCGAAATGATAACCACTGTAAAACACAAATCCGACGCAGAGGCTTCACTAGTTGCCACCTCAGCCCCACGAGTTCTGCGGCCGACTGTCGCGATTTCGTGAGCTCCCCACCACGTCACGACGTTGTTTAAAATATAGGCCTTTCAGCAAATCATATAACCAAAGCAAAAAGTGGGCATTGTCATTGGCCATTCCCCTGTCGCTGACCACAGCGCTCCTAACAGCATATTGAGAACCCTTTCTGCAACGGCCGTCACGGAGAAGCCTATCCAGTCATCTCCAAACGACCCACGTTTACCAGGATTAGGGAAAATCCATCCCATTTTCTACACGCTGAACCCTTGACCCCCTTCCCCCAGCCGCCGGAAACGGGCCGGGGCGATTGCAGTAACGATCTCGGGCCCAGCCGCACAGCTAAGTCGCTACTCGGTAGGCATGCAGCTTGATCGGAAACTGCTTGTGGTGCTAAGACTGTGTTCAGAGTGGCACCGATAACGGTCGGCACAAGCGGTCACCAGAGGCTGACTGATAACACCTGCCGACAGCTTGACCACAGTGCGTCCGTTTCGTTTCGTCAGTTTTTGGCGGGATCACAGAGGTTAGGATAGACTGTAATCTATTTATTCTATCAAGGAGGTTAGAATCCATTTTAACGTCCTTGGGCGAGATGAATGTCACGACGCCTCTGTACTTAGAGCTGTATTGCCCAGAAAACAGGAAAGACATACACTACATTTGTAAACTGCCTCGTATACAGTAACAAGAACACCATGGCACTACTGACATACAGAGACCTGTAAGCAATAGTAATAATTCGTAGACAGTTAATCCTCAACTATTACAAACAATAAGATCCACAACAGTAACTTTTAGCGTAAGATACGTCACCGATTCTCTCTCGAACAAATTACTTTTTGCGGTTATAATTTACGCCTAAAATGTTATATAATAAATGCGAAAGTTTGGCTTCAAAATGGCTCTGAGCGCTATGGGACTTAACATCTGAGGTCATCAGTCCCCTAGAACTTAGAACTACTTAAACCTAACTAACCTAAGGACATCACACATGTCCATGCCCGAGGCAGGATTCGAATCTGCGACTGTAGCAGTCGCGCGGTTCCGGACTGCAGCGCCTAGAACCGCGTGGCCACCGCGGTCGACTGCGAAAGTTTGTTAGTGTGTGTGTATTAGTATGTTTTGCTCTTTCACACTGAAGGAGCTGGGCGGATTGAATGAAATTTTGAATGGAGATAGCTTATACTCTGACTTAACACATACGCTGCCTTATATAAAGCTATCTTTCAAAGCGGTAGGGATGGGGATGAAAAGGAAATGTTGCTCACTACGCTCGAATATCCACACTTCATTCACCCAGTATTTGAGAGTGAGAGCACTTGGTGACTCGGAACAGACTTTACACATAAACCAAACCCTTACGAAAATTTTATATCTGACAACCCCCATAAAATGATGAAAGAAAAAAGTTTATCGCTTTCTACATTTTCGATGTTCACGCAGTAAAACTGCCGCATGAAGCGTGACGTTTTAATGTATTACCTCTTTACTACTAAATCTATTAGTGACAAATTTTTAAGACAGTTTTCACGTATACCACTGCACGTACTAGCAAAATTATGTCATTGTGCGACTCATAGTTCAGATGATAGGACGTTACAAACATTAAGAGGCGTGAAAAACTGCTGCGTCATGTATGGCTTTTAAGTTTATTACTCCTTTACTGCTAACTCTAGTCAACAAGATCTTTCGGATGGAGTAGGCACATATGCCACTTAACGTACCTGTAAAATTATAACTTTGTACGACACATAGTCCAGGGGACACAAAAAAATGTTCAAATGTGTGTGAAATCTTATGGGACTTAACTGCTAAGGTCATCAGTCCCTAAGCTTACACACTACTTAACCTAAACTCTCCTAAGAACAAACACACAAACCCATGCCTGAGGGAGGACTCGAACCTCCGCCGGGACCAGCCGCCCACCTTTTTTTTAAAAAAGCGACGGGTCTTGGTTTTTGAGAAAATCGATTTTGAAGTTCATTGCGCGCTTTGTATACCCGTAACATTACATATATTCCGAACAAGTCAGCGTAGCGCAGCGGTAAATGTTCACGGTTACTTTGCTAGAGGTACCGTGTTCGACTCCTGCTCCCATATGTTTTTTATGTATGCAAGAACTGTCCGGAAAATTTGGTCCTAACGTTCAAAAACGAGTAGACGAATTAACTGGGAAATACAGAAATGTAGTCGTGCACGAAATCCGGGAAGTTCTGGAAACTGGTGTACAAAGAACTTTTGCATTCTGTAATTCTTCCGTACGTTGGAAAGAAATTTTTTTTCTACATTGTCGATTCGTGGGGAGGGCAAACCGATTAAACTTTATACGATTATCTGTTCACTGACGAAAAGAAATCGAGCACCTGCACCCTAAACGTGGTCCCGCCAAAGTGCACTCCTTATTGCCAACCCTGCGACGTTTATTTTTGCCTATGGGTGAAAATCTTCGCGAAAATTATTCAGAATGCTCCCAACTTGATGAAAGACAACAGAGAGATCGCTTCTAGGTATTCGCTAATCCTACATACATTCAGTGCACCTAATTTTGAAAGCATGATTAGATACGCATGGTTCGCATCGAAATAAGTGGATGAAAGAGAAATTTTTTGAATGCAAAAGAATTGTGTTTCCCGGTATCGCTCATGAAGAAACCGTGTGCCTGCAAGACTGTTGCTTTCATAAAATGCGTGTGGTGCTGCGAAAATTTGTGCTTCGGTTGTTTCTATGATAGGTTGGTTGGTTTGCGGGGATTGAAGGGACCAGATCTATGATAAGTATCACTCACAGTATTGTTCTGGCACATCAAGCAATGTGGACGATGAAAAATAAGATTTTGTAATATTGTGTGACAGAAAAAAATTAATAACTGAATATATCTTTATAATTTCGCGCACCTTACACTGTTTGTTGATATGCTTTGAAATAAAATTGAATAATTCGGTCGATTTTGAAAAAAAAAAAAAAAGTCAAAAGTACACGAACAGGATTCGAACACGGTAGCCCCATCGCGGTAGCCGTGAACCTTTACCGCTGCGCTACGCTGACTTGCTCGGAATATCTGTAATGTTACGGATATACAAAGGACGCAATGACCTTCAAAATCGATTTTCTCAAAAACCAAGGCCCGTCGCTAAAAAACCAGATAGCCAGGTACTCAGCATAAGTGCGTCTACAACATATTTGAAGCACATCAAAATCCGCACCATTTTACCGTTACATTGATTTACACCTACTTGAAATCTATGTATAAATACGTGTGAAATATGTTAAACACATGTGAAATGTATTTAACATATGCGTACGCAAGCAAATCCACAGGTCAAAAGCTCATTCTAAAACCCGGGAACGATTTGAACCAAAGCTCGTACACATATTGGTTAATATCTGGACAGAAATGGCGTGGGGGTAAGAACCATCAGCTTTCTATTGGGGTAGGAGTGATAGCGTAGAGAGAGGAAGGGGAGCAGCAGATGGACACAGATCGGGGGGAGCAGATATACAGAGAGAGTAGGAGAAGAAAATGGAAAGACAAAGGAAAGAGTAGGTGATGGACAGAGAGAAGAGGGAGTAGGATTTGGACAGAGAGAGCGGGAGAAGATGAGCGAACAGAAAATTTTAATAAACACACACCCAGGGAATTTTGTATAAATATCTGTTTAACCGTTGGCAACATCGCGGGTCGCAGCTAGTTTCCGATCAAGATTTTTCCTAGTTGTGATTGGCAATAAACCTGCGATTTCAGTTGTAAGATTCTCAGCAGCTGATTATGATATTTTTCATCCAAACTCTTGCATTCTTGAACTAATCAATTTCTCTCAGCCCATATTTCGTGTGACAACGTCGGTTGTTTCGATCGAAGAAAAAAAACTGAATTGAATTTCATCGACTGTCGTCCGAAGTACAGGGTGATCAAAAAGCCAGTATAAATTTGAAAACTTAATAAACCACGGAATAATGTAGATAGAGAGGTAAAAATTGACACACATGCTTGGAATGACATGGGGTTTTATTAGAACAAAAAAAAAGTCCCCAGACCTCAGTCCGTGCGATTATTGGCTTTGGGGTTACCTGAAGTCGCAAGTGTATCGTGATCGACCCGACATCTCTAAGGATGCTGAAAGACAACATCCGATGGCAATGCCTCACCATAGCTCCGGACATGCTTTACAGTGCTGTTCACATTACTCCTCGACTACAGTTATTGTTAAGGAATGATGGTGGACACATTGAGCATTTCCTGTAAATAACATCATCTTTGCTTTGTCTTACTTTGTTATGCTAATTATTGCTATTCTAATCAGATGAAGTGCCATCTGTCGGACATTTTTTGAACTTTTGTACTTTTTTGGTTCTAATAAAACCCCATGTCATTCCAAGCATGTGTGTCAAATTGTACCTCTCTATCTACATTATTCCGTGATTTATTCAGTTTTCAAATTTATACTGACTTTCTGATCACCCGGTATGTACGTTCGGGCGATGAGATCGGCTGTTCGTAATCGCGCACCTGGTGGCGTGCGGATTGAAAAGATGAGCCGACGTCGGTCGTCGGCGGAATCCACCGATATCGGTGCCACTGTGACCGCAGCCATAGGTGCTCGACGGTGACAGCTCTGAGAGCTGGACGGCAGAGCGAGCCGAAGCCGGCAGCGGGGCGTGTGGTGGGGCTCTCCGGCGGCCTGAATGGCAGGCGCGGACAAAGCGAGGCGCAGCGCGGCTCAGCGCAGCCGGCGCGCCGCCTCGCGGGCCGTTTGAGGCGCGCCCGCCTCGGAGCGGCCGACGCAAGCCGGCGGAAACACCGGCGCGCCGCTGAATGCAGCAGCTGAAAGCCGCAGCCTGCGCAAACAGCTATTTAGCCCCGTCCCGTCCCACCGCCTGTCCCGACTTGTTTTAATACTTTCCTCGCCGGGGCTTGTTTGCTGCCACGCACTTTTACCGTAATTGTGAGCTGTTCTTCCGGTTGAGGAGTAATAAGCTAAAAGGGTTCTCTTTTACTGTCGAAAATTAGCCTATTGTGCGACGTTTCAGGCAACGGCGTCGAAGCCGCGCACAAACGCCCGTTTCGGGAGTGAGACCTCAGCTCGGCGGCGCAAGACGCCGGAGATAATGGCTCGCGCCCTGTCGCGGAGAGGAGACCCCTTTATTTACAACTGTATTGTCCGACCGAAAAAGAGATAAAAGCAGAGCGCCTGTTTGTACTGCGGGGAGCTGACTTCTGCCCGCCCGAGTTGGTTTGCCTTGCGGATTTTCTCGAGCGGATATTCCGGAGTCTGTCGGCTGGAACATTTTACCGTTACATTGATTTACACCTACTCGAAAAAAAGAGAATTAAAAATACGGTACGATACGACCGCGAAATTCTGAAAACGCTCACTATGAATCACGCGCCGCTGTTTATGGAAAGAGAATAGATTATTAGGCGTAACACCTGTCGATGATAAAGCACTCTGCATTTCTTTTGCGGGACTGCTTGTACAGTTCTACAGTCTTCTAAATTTGTTGATGCAGTGCCATATTACTACGTCAGTCACTTAAGTGCTTTGTCGAAGGCTCCAGGAAGCACGCCTTCGTGGCACTTGTTTTCCCGGGGTGCATTTTTAACAAGACTTAATGCTCTCAGGATAGAAATAATCCAGCCTTAACTTCATCAGACGTACGTATATAAGAGAGAAACGTTCATGTATGTACAGAAAATACAGAGAAAAATTGCGCAAATATATCTTAACATCGTCAGCGACATGTTTCCTTTCTTTGTTATTACCCATTTCGACTTATTTTCCCTCCTATCTCATGGAAAATCTCCCATATATGCACGTCTGTCGTACCCAGCGATCTCGATAGGATCTGTTTCACGTATTGTGTCCCCCTGTGATTTTTCCCAGTTAGTACTACCCTTTCGTCCATATTACCAAGACATCACTAATCCGTTCGTCTTCCGGCAAAGCTCTTTTCTCCTCTCTAATGAATTTGTATAACCTTTTTCCCCCTCCCTATTCTTTATAGTGCATACCTCTCTGGTACTTAATCTCTTCACTTTATTATCAGTATCCTTCTGTACCAGTAGCTAGGTATAGGTTCTGATTTCATTCTCTGTGATCACCCTTCTTCCAGATCCACAGTTACAGAAACTTCTTCCTCCACTGTATTTCAGTACGTGACAAAAAAAAAACCCTTCGTTTTTGCGTAACTTGTTATCTACTGTGGATGACTTTCTTGCTTCGACTACCTTCTGCAACAGAAAATGAACCACAACAGAGGGAAACACCTGTTTGGCCATGCGACGTATTTCACCAACGTCCAACCGCGCCGAGTATGCACTTACCATACAGTCTCCAAGTACAAGGAACACGAATTTATTTCGCTTTGCAGGCTTCAGTTGTCTCTGGCTACAGCTAGACGAAAGAAATCAGTTTCTGTGTGAGAGTAGTTTAGAGAATCATGAGGCTCACACTTGTCCGAGAGAAAGATTGTTCCCGTGTAGGAATAATGTGTAGAATCAGGACGGTCGTCCCTTCTGACCTTGCGTCCTAAAATGTTCTGTCGAAGTTCTCCAGTTATCGGTGGATCTTCTGTGTTCAGAGTATACCAAAAAATCCTGTTACACAAATCTAGAAAGCGTGGATAGGACCTAGTCTGTCTGCTACAGTTTAACATCCGGAAGAAGCCTGCTAACCTTTTAAATCTAGCGCTAATACAAATGCTTCTTACGGCAGCTGCAGAAACTGCTCTATATGCCGAGCAGCATATTTGTTGCGAAATTTGTATCTGCATCTAAATTCATGCTATGCAAACCCCTGTGAACTGCGTGGCAGAGGGTACTTCGCATTGTAGCAGATGTTACTTTCTTCTCATTGCGTTCGCGTATGAACCGTGGAAACAACGAACGCTTTCATGTGAGCGCTGTAATTAGTCTCGACCCCGCAGTCTCTACGTGATTGATTGGCCTACGTAGTGGGCTGTAGTGTCTTCCTTATTACTAACTGAAGCTGGAAGCTTTGTAAGTGGGCTTTCGCAGCTTAGTTGACGCCTGTCTGTCAGTCCGTGTTCCTTAACTTTTCCGTGACGTTCTCGCATCGCTCAGATATACCTGTGACCATTCGTGCTGCCCTTCATTGTGCACATTCAGCATCCCACGTTAGTCCCATTTGGTAGGTGTCCCATGGATTTGAGCAATATTCCAAGATAAATCACACGAATTTTTTGTAAGCAGGCTCCTTTCAGCATGATGGCATTTTCCCAGTATCCTAATAATGAACTGCCACCCGCTTCACCTAAACCTGAACATGTCCCAATAAAGTGTTACAGTAAAATATTTCTATGAGTTGACTCTAACTGCGACTCATCCATGTTGCACTCACAAGGTACTATTTTTTTTTTTACTTTTGGCGAAGAGCATACATGTATCTTTGAACGTTAAAACACGATTTCTGAATCTCATCAAGATTAGACCAGATATTTGTACAGCTTTTTCAGCTAGTTCTTCATTGCAGATAACTGCATATTCTCCATAAAGTCTGAGGTTATGTTTTTATTGTCTGCCAGGTACATAAATATGACAAATAAACTGCCTGGTCCACGCCTGAAGTTACTTCTACATTAATTGTGCGTGAATGTTTCCAAGATAACGTGGTACATCCTCCCTACAAAGAAATCCTCAAATCTGTCACAAATTTCGTTTGATGCCGCATGTGATCGTACTTTCGCTACTAATCGTTGTGTGGTTCTGAGAAATGTTTTTCTGAACTTAAGAAGTACTACATCTGCATGACTGCCTTGATGCATGTCTGTGACAAAAGTGCGAATTGGGTTCGACTTGACCGTCGTTTTCGGAGTTTGTGCAGGTTGATGTGGTTGAAATCATTCTGTTTGAGACACACCATTTCTTATGAGCTCGATCGTGTTCTAAAATAGTATGATGTATGGATATGCATAGTACTGGACGGTAATTTCGTGGAACGCTTCTGCTACCTTACTGCCATTATTGTCTGCCAGGTCTTCAATATAACAAATAAACTGCCTGGTGTACGCTTGAAGTTACTTCTACATTAATAAATTATGGTGCGTCCTCCCTACAAAGAAATCCTCACGGATGTAACCAGTGGTTTCTTCGATCCAATGCGCGCAATGTTTTTTTGGAAGGATCTACGGTGTACGAGTATTATAATTTAAAAAGGGCCTAATTCTGCTACAAATTCTGTATAGAATCTGGCCGGGATTCCGATGTGGGCATTGTTCACTTTTAGCGACTTGAGCTGTTTCTCAACGCCATTGACACAATATTTATATTACTCATATTTTCAGTGGTTCAGAAATTATTTTCGTTTGCAGAGAAACATTTGAAAACAGAACTCGGCATTTCTCCTTTTACTTTGCAACCATCTTCAGTTTCAGTTCCTTTGTCATCCATGTCTCTGTACACTAACAATCTTGACCGAAGCACTGACGTATAATAAAAATTTTCTTTGGCTTTTGTGAAAGGTCTTTGTCAGATTGTGCTCGAACGCTTCGTAGATTCCTGTTTTGAGAATCAAATACGTATCATTCGGCATCTCTCTATTAACAGCACTACCCTTTGTTTTACGTTTATTGTGCAGTAGTAGCTGTTTTTTAATAGGGCTTCTTTACGTTGGCCGTTAACTACGTAGTGCCACTCCCGTCATATCTGTTCTACTAGGTGCATATCTGTTTACTGCTCGGTCATTTATTCTTCGTGACAAACGGATCCCCAAATGCTGTAGCCCAGAACTAAATGTTTTGAGTTCCCCCTTGAGATATGACATCCCCATACTAAACTGTCACATGACGAAACGCACGCCTTGCCGGCCGGGGTAGCCGAGCAGTTCTAGGCGCTTCAGTCTGGAACCGCGCGACCGCTACGGTCGCAGGTTCGAATCCTGCCTCGGGCATGGATTATGTCCTTAGGTTAGTTAGGTTTAAGTAGTTCTAAGTTCTAGGGGACTGCTGACCTCAGATGTTAAGTCCCATAGTGCTCAGAGCCATTTGAACCATTTTTTAGCTGGACCTTCTCTATCTCTTCTATTTAACCTAATGTGGTAAGGATCACAAACTGACGAGCAACAGTCAAGGATTGGTGGAACAATTGTTCTGTAAGCCACTTCTTTCGTGGTTGAATTAAATTACCAAGAGAGTCTTTCAGTGAATCTCTGAATGGTATCCGTTTTTCCTGCAGTTTGTTTTATGTCGCTACGGATGGTTAGCTGTAAGTATTTCCTGAGAATTACCGTCAATAGTGTGTTTGTCGAGAACGCGCGCGACGTTAGTTTCAGTTACTCCCGTTGGTGAGTTACTGGAGCGTTGTCCAGCGCTCATACTTGTACCCGTCCTTTTCCCACCCTTAATGCATCTGGGAAGGGAGTGGGGGTTTTATCACAAATACCGATTTCTTGTGTGTGTCCATTGCGATCTGAAATACGACGAAAAATAATGAAGTCAGGCGTTTTCTCCTTTTTGCACACACTCATTTTAAGCTGCTTATTTTCTCTGTAAGCTACTGTAAAGTGCATAGCGGAGCGTACTTCCTGCTAATATTAGCGATTTTCTGTCCTGTTCTGTTCGGGTATTGAACAACGGAGAAATGACTTTTATGTTTCGATTCTGTCCCTAATCTCGTCTTATTCTGAATTCCCCTTAGCGAAGCGCATAATGATAGTAGCAGAACTGTTGGGTCGTCAAGGAGGGTGTGTAACTCTAGTCAGTCCTTGGAATTCATACGACTACAAAATCAGCAAAGAATCAGACTTTGAACTGAAATGATTTCAGACATGACGCAACCGATTTTACATCTAGAAAGGTAAACAAGACGTTGTAATTGTTTCTAAGAGCGGCATCCGATGCCGTTCTGGCACCCATGAAGAAAAGCCAACGCCCAGAATCGATCCAGGAATGGGAAAAGGCGGTGTGTTTGGAGAGAACAATACGATAGCATTTCATTGCAGCAGAGAACCTGACGGTAGCGTCGAAAGTGGGCGCCAGACTATCGTGTCACATAAACATTTCGTTCAGCGAGATACATAAAGGGAAACTGAGGTAAAATCATTTAACACTCTGTCGACGACGCGATCATTAGAGACGGTGCACCAGCTCGGATAGAGCAGAGACGGGGAAGGAAATCGGGTGTGCGCTTCTCAATGCAGCCACATCCCATCATTCGCCTTAATCGATTTAGGGAAACCGCAAAGAGGCTAAATGTGTGTGTTCGGATAGAGATTTGATTCCTACTCCTCCCAAAGGCGAGGCCAGGGTCCGCTTTTTCAGTCTGTGAGGGCGGGTGGTAAGTCGAGCTAGGATAGCTCAGCTGGAAAGTGCATTTCTGGCGAAAGGTAAGCTTCTGGGATGCGTACCGGTCCGGTACACAGTTTTAATGTGTCAGAACGTTTGAAAACGGCACTCTGTGACGGAGAGCAAGATTGCTCTGACGCGAGAGCAAACCTTTAGCCTGTGGTCCCGCGGAAGACAAGGTTATTGGAATGATTCCCAGTCCGGCGTGGAGTTTTAGTTTGGCGAAAACTTTCAAAATAGTGCACACTCTGCTACAGAGTGTTTATTCTGAAAAATGTTATTCGAAACAAACCTTCCTTAGTTACAAAAACGTGTCACATTGACAAGAGACTATGGGCCGGCGACCACTAAGTAATAAACGACAGGATATAGGTGAATGTCTACGCCGATGTGGATACGCGCTATTTGCGAAAATCCGTAGTATTAATTACCTTATGATTAAAAGTTAAAAGTATTAACGTTGTTGTGTATTACGTTTTATGCAACCGATAATTTAATTTTGGCTTCACTATTTTTACCCACTTGGGACTGAGTGCTGCTGTACGGGCTTCAGTGCGGTGTGTCCCGGAGAGGTAGAAGCTTTGTTATTATCTGCCAGGGCTAGAGATGGCCGAATGCTAGTCTTCCTGGTTTTTCGCACGATTGGACTACCTGTTTCCTCCTTATCGAGATCTGGCTTACGTCAGAATCATTACTCTTTGTTTACAGTGACTTATCCAGTTACTGGAATCTACCACAACATTACATAGTCTGTTGGGAGCCATGTAATGCAATGGGAGACATTCTCCTTGATTGCATGGCACCTGTGGTAGTGATCGAATACACGCTGACAGCTGCGAACCTCCGGCATCCCTTCATGCTCGATGTCTTCCCCGACGGCGATGTCATCTTTCAGCAGTAAAATTGTTCGTTTCTCGGTGTCAGAACCATGCAACAGTGGTTTGAGAAGCAATATACTGAACTCACAGTGATGTTTCAGCGACCAAATTCGCGTAATGTAAATTCTAACCGGCCGCATTGGCCGAGAGGTTCTAGGCGCTTCAGTCTGGAACCGCGCGACCGCTACGGTCGCAGGTTCGAATCCTGCTTCGGGCATAGATATGTGTGATGTCCTTAGGTTAGTTAGGTTTAAGTAGTTCTAAGTTCTAAGTTCATAGTGATCAGAGCCATTTGAACCATTTTTTGTAAATTCTATGAAAACCATCTCGGTCGCTATCGGTCGCCTTCACCGCGTACGCTAGTTACGCGAATTACATAATCTATGCGTAGACATCTAATGCCACATACCTCCACAAACGTCCCAACAAACTGTCGGATCCCTGAAATGTAGAATCAGTGATGTATTTCGTTCCAAAGACGTATAAGCAAGCTATTAAGTAGGTGGTCATAATGTTTTGGCTCATCAGTGTAAATTACATGGACCGACATCAGCAGACGAAAATGTAGTCGGGGGTAATCCTTCATCAAAGCTCCGGCGTACCGGACGGGTTGAAATAATTTACGAAATGTTAATATCTGTGGGTGCAGATGAAAGATTTTCATCTGTGGAGACCTTCACATCTCAGATTCGTTAGTAGTAGCTAGTGGCGGCAGATTATCGTTCGTTAATGCGCTAAAGTACACTGAAAATATCTAAAATTATACCATATCTCTTCGTATAAGAGCCAGAAATAGCACTAAAATTATGCCATTTCTCTTCCAATGCGTGCCGAAAATCGCACTAAACTTAACGCCATTGCGCTTCGAATGCATGCTGGCATGCAAATAAAACGGACGAAAACATTTTTTGTTGCGCTCTTTCTGCGATTACAAGAAACCAATGTCGAGTGCTGAAATGATGCTCAGTCGCACTACGATCAACTCAGAGAAGGGATGGAGCTATCTGTTTTCGACTTTGCCTGCTCTGATACGGCTTCATCCCCCGGCACTATGAGTGCTACATTGCACACAGCACCAGGTCAGTATTTTTTTTTTTTTTTTTTTTTTTTTTAGGCTGCGTGCAACGCATTGTGCAAGCACAGAGTATGAGGGATTTTTGAGGAGCGGTTGATATAATGGTGCTGTGACGGAGTGGTTGAGTTCCATTCCCAATGCTAGCATTTTATTAATTTTTTTCATTTTATTTTATTCCTCACAATTTTAAACTATGAATTACAGAATTTAAACGCATTTCAACAGTTTAATTTATATATGTATACTCTCAATTTATTTACGATTACTACTCTTGTAAGTCAAAAGGCTATACGTGACAGTAAAGAAAGCGAGTATATGAAAGTGCCGGCCGCGGTGGTCTAGCGGTTCAGGCGCTCAGTCTGGAACCGCGCGACTGCTACGGTCGCAGGTTCGAATCCTGCCTCGGGCATGGATGTGTGTGATGTCCTTAGGTTAGTTAGGTTTAAGTAGTTCTAAGTTCTAGGGGACTGATGACCACAGATGTTAAGTCCCATAGTGCTCAGAGCCATTTGAACCAATATATGAAAGTGTTTTCTGTAGATTATCTGCTAGAGAGGCCATTTTCGAGTAGATCTCTGAAGAAGAAAGTGAGCTTTAAGGAGTTAGGTAGATCTACTCCAAATGTAAATCTAACAACGGAATGGTATGGGTTGACACTCACCAGTTAGGCTCAAACTATGTGAGTAGGAGCAGGCAGCTGCCCCTTTCAGGAACATGGAATATTTAGCCCGAGTGGGCCATAGGAAAAGGTAAAATGCCCTCTAAAGATTTACTGTATAGAATGTGAGAGATTCTTGAGCAGCAAATCCTCTGTTGGTGTGGTAGGCCAGTGATCAAGTGTATTGACTGGTAATTCATCGGCTTGGGATCGATTTCCAATGCTAGTTTTTTTTTTCAATGTATCCAGCAACTTTCAAACGATTAATAACAAAATTTAAATATATTTAAACTGTTTAATTTATGTACATGTAATTAATATATTCAATTTAGTTATGATTACTATCCTTGTATGGTTCTAGGCGCTTCAGTTTGGAACCGCGCGACCGCTTCGGTCACAGGTTCCAATCCTGCCTCGGGCATGGATGTGTGTGATGTTCTTTGGTTAGTTAGGTTTAAGTAGTTCTAAGTTCTAGGGGACTGATGACCTCAGATGTTAAGTCCCATAGTGCTCAGAGCCATTTGAACTATCCTTGTTATGTATGTCAAAAGGCTATAGGCCACCACATTGTATCACATTGGCAAAATTTTGTGTTAGCTGCCACCAGTTATAGTGTTTATAGTTGGAACCGTAACGTCATACTGCAGTGAGTGAACGTAGGTAATTTCCGCTGAGGTGAGAGCCATTTCGGAAACCGGTGTTACCCGGAAACACTGCTTCGTTAACGTAAACCAATAGGGATTTCGCGCTGCAGATGAGTTTCCGACAATACGAGGCAGAAGTGTTTTGTGAGCGAGGTGGGACCCAGAGCGGCGATTTCGCGCGGGAGAGGAAAACAACGCCAGCTGGTTCTCGTTAAAAGTACCCGGGCGGGAGCGGAGGAAATGGGGAGGACGGCGCCGTGGAAACGACGTAATCGCGGGCCGGGTAGCGCGGAGGCAGCGCCAGCGCCAGCGGGCGAGTAGCAGTTAGGCCCGGCGCCGCGCATTAGGGGCGGCCCATTAGCGTGATGAGCGGGGGCGGCGTGGGTGGCGGCGGCGGCGGCGGCGGCCGCACTCGGGCCTGATTATTACGCCCCCGCGGCCGGCGCCTCGGACCCGCCGGCCCGCCGCTGCCCGCGCGCGCTTCGCGTCTCGCGCCTGGGCCCCTCCTCCTTTTCTACTTACGTTCCCGGCGAAAGCCTCCTAAGTCTTCATTCACCGTCTACGGCGCAGCTTTTTCGTAATATCTCGTCGCGCATTGTGCACATTTGCGACTCCGCGCTTCTCGGAAAGCTCGCTGGGGTGGCGCGTCTACAGATCGAGACGTGTTGTCTCCGCCCCTCCCGGGCACTGCACGAGTAATAATACGCTACACATCCTGCTGTCCTCATTTTTTTGAGCAACTGCTGTCGTATTCCAGCCCCTACACTCGCAGTAGGAACTCTGGTACAATAATGCCATGCAGGTGTTCTTCTCCCGCTTCAGAATGCTACTCTCTTATCATCATCGTTTTATACGCTGACGGAAATGGACGGCTGCCAAACCGATACGACAGCATTTCCGTGCCTTTGGGATACGTTGATTAAAATTTCTTTGTTTCTTTGTAGTTTATTCTTCAGACTGGTTTGATGCGGCCCGCCACGAATTCCTCTCCTCTGCCAACCTCTTCATCTCAGAGTAGCACTTGCAACTACCGTCCTCAATTATTTGCTGGATGTATTTCAATGTCTGCCTTCCACAGTTTTTACCCTCTACAGCCCTCTCTGGCCCCTGATGTCTTAACAGATATTCTGTCATCCTGTCCCTTCTTCTTGTCAGTGTTTTCCACGTATTCCTTTCCTCGCCGAATCTGCGGAGAACCTCCTCATTCCTTATCTTATCAGTTTCCACCTAATTTTCAACATTTTTCTATAGCATCTAACAACCCTATCACAACAAAGGTCAAAAATTAATTATGATTGTAGTGTTGCTCACGCTGCTAAATATTGCATTTTCGGGCAACAACAAAGTTATATTATGTGGCAGGTGTCATTAGAGCACAGTTAATAAAGTCATTTCTTGAAATAATGGATAAACTAGGCACTCATCGTTCCGTGTTTCCCACGCTGGTCTCGTTGTGAACTCATGGCTCAATCGTCGAAAATCTGGGTAGTGATGATACCAAGCTCGGGTGCAAAGAAGCCTAGGTGTTATTCTGCGACATTCAAAAGTTTTATAGATGTGTTTCATAAACCATTCTTGAAGATTAAACTTTTGCAAGTTAGGACAATGGTGATGTAAAAAAGTAATCAGCACTCCGAATTTGAGTTACACTTCTTTTTTATTACTTTCGTTGCAGTATCACGTAACTCGTTCCAAAACATCACTTCACAATATAAAACATAATTGAAAATATCTTCCTCACTGTTAAACTTCACATTTCATAAACTGACTACAATTAGCGTCTTTTTAACATGACGACCAAAGCTTGACTCTCTAATAACCGCTTACGCGCCCAAAAATCAGAGTTACAAGTACGTCAATGATCATAGTGACAAAAGAAAGAATACGCATAACAATAATATCTTTGCAATATATACATATCGATGTATCGAAGTACTTCTACATTAATGAAATCAAATCTGAATGTTGTCACAGAAATATGTTAACTATTTTACAGAAACACAGTAGAATATTGCTGGTATCGAGAGGTTGAGGGGAGGTGCCGTAATGGTTACGTAATTCAAGTACCATTACAAGCACCATACCTCAAATACTTCGACTCTCTTCTGTTTCAGTTTTCCAACTGTCCATGTTACACTACGATACAATGCTTTGCTCCAAACGTGCGTTCTTAGGAATATCTTCCTCAACTTAAGACTCATGTTTGATAACAGTAGACTTCTCTTGGCCATTCATCATTATGCGAGATTATTTTCGGTAGTTTCTAGTAAAGAATAAAACCATTCATCAGTGGAAGAATGGTGTAAGTGCTGACGGCAGTTGAGTGTGCCTAGCATTACTGGAACTATTCATATAGAGATCGCAACACGCCATACCCGAAGGACGTGCATGTGCAGTTTGACGCCATCTTTCCGAATTTGAGAAAGGTTGGATCATTGGCATGACGAACTTGGGAACATCATACCCACAAGTCGCACAGATACTTGGCAGTATCGCACTTACTTGAGAACGAGTGGTAACGAGGTCTGTATACGCAATTAAATTTGTACGAAACCCTCAGAGCGCGAGTCCTGCAAGGACTCGCCCGGTTTTTAATGGAAAGAATTTCACATCCTTTTTTTCCTTTTTTCTACTAGCAATAATAATCGCATTTTAGATTTTCACTTTTGTGTTAACTTTGGATGACACCTTACATGGAGCAAGTATCAGTTTGATCGCGACATATGTACCGGGTGATCAAGAAGTCAGTATAAATTTGAAAACTGAATAAATCACGGAATAATGTAGATAGTGAGATACAATTTGACACACATGCTTGGATTGACATGGGGTTTTATTAAAACCAAAAAAATACAAACGTTCAAAAAATGTCCGGCAGATGGCGCTTCATCTGACCAGAATAGCAATAATTAGCATAACAAAGTAAGACAAAGCAAAGCTGATGTTCTTTACAGGAAATGCTCAATATGTCCACCGTCATTCCTCAACAATAGCTGTAGTCGAGGAATAATGTTGTGAACAGCACTGTAAAGCAGGTCCGGAGTTATAGTGAGGCATTGGCGTCGGATATTGTCTTTCAGCATCCCTAGAGATGTCGGTCGATCACGATACACTTGTGACTTCAGGTAACCCCAAAGCCAATAATCGCACGGACTGAGGTCTTGGGACCTGGGAGGCCAAGCATGACGAAAATGGCGGCTGAGCACACGATCATCACCAAACGACGCGCGCAAGAGATCTTTCACGCGTCTAGCAATATGGGTTTTTTTTTTGTTCTAATAAAACCCCATGTCATTCCAAGCATGTTTGTCAATTTTTACCTGTCTGTCTACATTATTCCGTGGTTTATTAAGTTTTCAAATTTATACTGACTTTTTGATCACCCGGTATATCTAGTGTCGTGGTAGAATACACTAGTATGCAGAGTAAACCCGGAAATGAAAGTAATGGATAAATAAAAGTCGAGGTCAAGGCGTAATTTCCAGGCAGTGTTAGGAAGACGGGCAGAGTGCTGGGTTTGAATCCAGCAAGTGGACACCACCTACGGTACTGGTTTCATTTTGACGGGGACTCTGGTACACACGGGGAGCACGGCAGCATAGGGAAGGCGGCCAGACGGCCGCGGCGGGAGGGGCTGCGTTTGTCGGCGGCCACGTGCGCCGGCCGCGTCGTCGCCTCGTAGCGGAGAGGCCGGAAACGACCGCACCGCAGCGCAGCACACCGCGCCTCGCTCACAGCTCCACGAGACACACGGCAGGCACCGCGCAGCCGGCGGCGGTTATCCTGCACACCTCACACTGCCAAATGACGTAAAATCGTTAAGTAGCCAATAATAAATATTAGTCCACTGCGCTTTCTGGAACGGTAACTTAGTTACGCTTCCGCAAATTTCGGCAGTCGTCGGACCCTACTGGCGCAGACCAAATGAGACGAACGGCTGGCACCATACGCCTTGTTCTCCCATGCTCGCCTGCGCCACTCTGGTAACCGGAGGGAGAACTATTCGAAAGCCGTGTCCCCGACCTACTGGACAGACTGTGCACCCGAATGTTCAAATTCAAATGGCTATAAGCACTGTGCGACTTACCATCTGAGGACATCAGTCCCCTACACTTAGAACTACTTAAACCTAACTAACCTAAGGACATCACACACATCCATGCCCGAGGCAGCAGTCGAACCTGCGACCGTAGCAGCAGTGCGGTTCCGGACTGAAGCGCCTACAACCGCTCGGCCACAGCGGCCGGCTGCACGCGAAGGAGCAGGTACAGTGTGCAGCTACCAGATTATTCCTTTCCATTCAGCAGCAGTAATAATACCCATAAGTTTTAGTATTACAGTTATACTTTGCCGATCATGCGATGGGTCTTTCACTTAGTAAACGTTGCTGTTAGCGAAGTAGATAACACACCTCACTCGTGTTTCAAACACTTGGGTTAAAATCCTCACCCGACTGCTCTGGTCTCGTTCGCCTGCGGTTCTGCTCCGTCTGTATTGGCCGCAAAGTGGACGTGGGACGGTCAACTCCAACGATCCTTCCATATTTTCAAAACGGATTATGTATATGCTCAGCCTTACAATTAAAAGGATATCGTGAAATAAATGACAACTACACAAACGAGTGCTAGTATGGCAGCTGTAGTGTGATCTGGCGCAGTCCAGTTAGCGACTGTTGCACAAGTCGCAAGTTTACTCTGCTCCTGGCGAAAGCAAACACAATTCCACGAGACTCTCACGTGCCACTACCAGCGGAAGAATGCTGCTATCGGAGAACAAAAAATGCGAATATGTTCCTGTTTATTTAAAAGGCTGACTGAAAAGTGGGATGCCAGCTGCCTCATTCTACATTCCCGAGCACCTTTAAAATTTTTCCCAAAATATTTTGCGTGAGAACATATTCCTGCCGTTTTTCGACGTGCAACTTGCCTCAAACTCCCACAAGCTCCCCTTACTGTAACTCACTCGCACCCACTAGTCCATCCCTGAAAGTAGCTCATACACAAACACTCCCACTTACCCTTTCTCATTCACTCATTCAGCCAGATTCTTCGTCATTATCCTTATCTCTCTGTTGTCCACTATGCCATGACAACTCCTTCGTCTTGTCCTGCTACCATAGTCTCCCCTGCCCCTCTTGCTCTCTCTTTTACTGCTAATATCTAGAACACTTCCACTGTTTACTATCTTCCCGTGTTTATTGTATTTCCATCTGTTTGCCGCTACTACTGTCTTCCTCTTACCATAAAAAAGCGTTCGCTAGCCAAAATTTTTGGGAAATTTTTAAAAGTGCTGAGGAAGGTAGAATCAGGAAGCTGGTACTCCACTTTTCATTCACAGTCTTTTTTCATTGAGTGTTAAAACAGAAACATACTCCCACTTTTTCTGCATCGATAGGATCATTTTTCCTCCGGTTCCCTTCTTTTCCCTGTTGCAGCAGGCATGTAAGTCACATGAGAGAAATTATATTGGTCAGCAAAATTTAGGCAGTTTACTTATGTGAATTTGAAATAACGCAAAACTAATTTTAAACGTCAGACTAGATTTTATGTACAGAAAGTTTTGCATGTACTTCAGTACTACAACACAGGCTTCCCAGATGATAACGGTGACACTTTACAGCATGTTTGTCCGCGCTATATCACATTACAAACTACGTTTTCGCATCAAGCCAGATTTTACATGCGTAATTTACGTGTACAAGGAGGGTAACTTTGAACCTCTGTATTCTCTGGATACAGATATGAAGAAAATTTGTTAGTTGTTCGAGATCGGGATCTTAGGAATACAACGTAGAGATTACAGCCATTTTCTGTGCATAGCTGTCTCGGAATTCGCGGTTGGGTGTTGGTACCTAAAAAACAAGTTTTTGGGGTGTGTCTCGATAACGGATAAAAAAATATTGAAAACGGAGAGGTGGCTCCTCTGTATAACTGAGAACATACCGTTGAAATCTGAACGATTTGCTACGGTTATTTATTATTTAGATTTCGATTCCCACCGGATTTTACGTGTAAAAGTAGGGTAATTTAGAACCTCTGTACCTTGGAAACGGATAAAGATATCAAGAAAATTTTCAGGATTGTTCGAGACCGGTATCTTAGGAATACAGCTTAAAATTTGAGCGATTTACTGCGTATAGCCGTCGTGAGTTTTGGTGAGGGCGAAAATATAGTAAAAAAAACCTTTTTGTGGGGTTTTCCGAGGAATCGCCCATGAACTAATGCTGTCTCGTAGGTCCCATAAGGTCCACCGTATACTACAACAAATGCAAAAAGAACGAATCGATTTGCTTCATTTGCCTAAGAAGGGGGAAGTGTAATATTCATACTTTGATCGTACACTGTAGGATAGTGACACTAAGACGATCCTTCTGTTTGGTATACAAATAGTCCCTAGCCCAAAGACTATCCAGTGCACTTGCTCTACCTTTTTATCAACAATAGAAGTAGAGGTAAGAGCACCGGAAAAACTTCTTTAAATGCGCGGCGTTTTGGAACATATGCATGCAAACCGATGTATAGGAAAACGTTCTTGTAGGTGCCTTATATTTGGTGTTTCTTCTGCACGTGTCCGAAGTTTCGAACATCCGACAGATGGCAGAGCCGTAGTGAATTATCCAAAGGGCATCTACGGAGGCACTAGTTACAAACAACATGCCGTAATATGAATTCTGGATTATGGAAAAAGAAACTATGATGAACATCCACAAACGTTCGTGAGCAGTTTCTGATAGTGACGCAGTTCATAGTTGGGCGATAATTGAAAGGAATTAGAGCATCAGAAAGTGTAGAAACTGTGGTCCGTGATCTGCTACGTTCGGAACGTTCCATCGCACCCACTGTTCCCGACATGGTGAATCATCCAGATGCCATTATTCGCACAGGCCAGTGCATCACTCCGCTGTACAGCATTCGGTGAACAATGGAATAGCGCGTGCAAGACTAAAAATCATGGTTATTGAAATACGTAATCAAGATGAATTCTACGAATGCTCACAACATACCACAAGATTCAAATAAAAGCCACCTCATCTCAACTATTGTCGCAGTTTGAGACCAGTCTATGTCTTTCAGTCACGGACCGTAGCAGCTTAGGAAACCTGGGCGCATCACTTTGACACCGAAAACAGAATGGCACTCAGTGGAATGGCACCACCCGCAATCACCAAAACAGACAAAACTCAAGGCAACTCCCTCTTCAGGCAAAGTGATGAAGACAGTCTTTTGGGACGGTGATGGTTTGCTTCTCGTCGATGTTTTCCCAAAACGGTCAACCATTAATTCAGAAGCTTATATGAAGACTGAGAATAAACACAAGAACCGTTTCCGACATGTTCGGCTTGATAGGAACCCGAAAGAAATCTTGCTCCAACGCGACAACGCACTCCTACACACGAGTCCCAGAAGCGAGAATGGACGTCTCTGCCTTATAGCGTAGACCTGGCATCCTGCACACCCACCTGTTTGGACTACTTGGGCTTTTTGTACAAGGGACGCACTTGAAGATGATGAGGGCGTGATTCATATAGTGAAAACTAGTCTACGAGTACAGGATACGAGCTTTCACCAACAGCGAATAGATGCTCTTACTCAAGGCTGATATAGGGCTATAGAACGTGATGGTAGGAAAACAGTATATGTAAAAGATGTCTTCACCAAATTGTAACTCTTAAGAATAAATATGTTCTGAGGAAAAAATTGGGCCATTCTTTTGCTTTGTTTTTCATTTTTGTGTCAATATTTGCAGAACGCCAGAACGAAGTGTCTGCGCACAACGAAGCATTGTAAATTGACCACAGATCGCACTTTTACCCAATAAAGGTTTTAATTTCCGAAATACTCCGCAGAGGCACTTCTTATTTTCTGGTCATTTAAGAAAGTTTCTGCGGTCGTAAAAGAAATTGAAGAACCTTATGGCGCGGAACTGACTCCCCGAAAGGGAATTAATGGGCTGTGGTACATCGAATAGTTAACGCGCCATTTACCTTCTATTACGTGCCGCGATTCCTTCTTCCACATTTATGCTGTAATTAAGTTAGCGTAGAAGAATCTTTTTGGATGTAAATTTTCGCTGTGACAGCTATCGTAGCGTTATGGTGCTCATGCAGTCACAGCAAGGAAGCTGATTCTATCACTGACGCCATCGAATAACACAGCTGTCTTTCAGACGGAGCCGAAGAATTGAAACTCTCTCGCCTCCTTGTAGGATTTATGGCTGAGCGCCCTGCAAAATGATCACAAAGAAAAAAGGTTAATTACTTAATACACAGAAGGCTGTACAACACCCAATTTTACTTTATCTGTCGATTTCTTTTGTGATTTTCATGCTTTGTTATGCGCTGTAATTTTCATAATGGACGACCGCTGTAAATTTCGGAACGTTTAATTCCAGTGCAAGCTTAAATTTGGTCACTGCGTAAGTGAACTCAGAGCAACGAAGGCTGGACAGTAATTGATAATGCTGTTTTATCCGAATCAGTAAAATAGTTGTAGAAACAGAAAAGAAATATCATTGGGTTACTTAGATAGTAACTATCCACTCCTGATAAATATGTCTCCCACCCTCCTCCGTGCGACACTCGACAGTTTCTTCCGAGTAGTCTTGATCCACAGAGCTAAGGCAACTTCCTTCAATAGATAGGCTACCTCATACTCCTTCATAGTTCTGTGCTGTGCATTTCTAAGAATCCGCCAAACTACATGCCTTGCCCATTCACGCTTCTCGAAGAAACTTCGTTTTATGCGGTTGCGAGTTTATTTGTTTGTCACAGAGTTGAAACTAACTCTCTCGCCTCTTTCTAGGATTTATGGCTGAGCGTCCCACAAGATGATCGTAAAAAAAGTCCATTACTTAACAGTTTTCAAGCTAAAAGTATTTATATTCGCTTTGGAGGATTACAAATACAGCCGGCTCCACCTCAGCCTTAACACAAATTGCATGCGCGGGCAAAAAGTATTTGGACTCCGTGACACTTGACACTAATGACTTGCTCCGCTGAGAATAAGAAATTGCTGGAAGACGAAAACCACGGAGTCGGCAGTAATGTGGGGGAAAGAAAACAGGCGCGTGACAAAACGATTCCGTTACTCCGAGTCCGCTGCGGGTTACGAACTGCGGCACGAACTGCGTACTGGGAAGAAAACATGTAAAATGTTTCAGGCGGCAACGAAACGGTAGTTGGAGTCCGGTGGAACACTCGTTGCTCAGTCGCAACATAGCTCTATACACTCGAAAATTTCTTGGTTAATGTAGGTGAGTTTTATTTCCTTCTCCGCCCACAGAAAAAGAGTCATTGCTTGGACTTAACCGGCTGCAGCATTTGCGATAGTAGCGGCAACTGCAAATGTTTGTTACAAAGGCGTTCTCTTTCTTTCTTTCTTTTTGAATACTGTTGGCTGGAGCTACGTATTGACGTACAGGAAAAGTCTTTCCCCGTGCGGTATGCAAATTACTTTGTTACTGCGGGGAGCTCAGAAGAATATCTGGAAGAGACGAGGCGGGGAACAGGGAAACGGCTCCTCGCTCCCTTCTCCCCGGCAGCCGATCTTCTGTGTTAATGGTTGTCCGAAAAATATTGCCTTACCATTATTGACATTAATAGTCTTTTATCCTCTACCAACCTATTTTATTTTTTATGTACCGCACCAGTATTATGGACGAAAATTCCGATGAAACGTGTGTGCAGACTTCACATTGTAGTTATAGACAACAATAGGATGAGAAAACCCTACCGTTGGTGATCTGTTAACTGGATAAAACGAAACGTGTATCGTGAAGGAAAACGCATTTCACAAGTTGCACACCGTACCAGTATTAATTATTTATGCAGCGGCTAATGATGCCGGTTACAGACAAACGGAGAATTTGACCAGTATTATTCTGGAAGAATCAGTGAACTGAAGAGGTGAAACGATTTAATAATTTTACGTCGCTCGAACCTCAACAAGACAGTCACAGTAACATTGTAATTGCATTGATGAAAATGTAATTTAATTTTATTCATATTTTGCAGCTTTTGCGTTTTTAAATTCATATTTCCAGCGTACAGATGAAAATGTTTTTAGACCGGCAAGTACCATTTTGCTACAGCGCACAGTGTAGTGTGGCTGCCCCATTCCTTCCGCGCACATTCTTCTCAACAACCGACAGAAGAATGACCTGATGCACAATCATGTGTAACGCTACAAAGCGATTTAATAGTTGTTCTGTGCTGCGTTATTCGAGATGCTCAGAAACAGTCTGAAGAGCATGTAAGGGTATTGCTGAGGAACAATTGTTATGAAAAGAGTAGGATACGTTTCGTCGTTTCAGACTTAATTAAAATTAGCCAATCAGGTCGTCGCGCGCGCGATTTCAAGCAGCCTGCCAGAGAAAGTGTCACCACGCTCTTTCTTCGTCTGGTGCTCACCTAGCTTAAGTTTATCATTTCTGAAAGAGGCACATTTTAACTGGTAACGAGCATTTGAACAAGTGGTAACACGTGGACACACAGATGTCTGTGTATTACCGCATTTGAGCTTGAACTTGAGCGCGCAACGACATGATTGGCTAACTTCAATGATAAATAACTCGGAAACGGCGCAATGTGTCGAAATTTTTTTCGTAACGATCATTTCTCAGCACAGCATTCCCCGAAACATCGTTACAAGCTTTTCGGGCTGTTTCTGGCCACCTATTGTTGTCCAACGGAGTGAGAGCACCATCCCTGCCGCCTAGGGCGGACGCCGGTAGAGTGTACTCTCGGTACAAGCGGTTTTTCCCTTGCTTACTACTGTTCGTAACGGTTCGCTTAATGAGTGAAAAAAAATATTTTTCTTAGTTGCATAAGTGGGACTAAAAAACAATCTGTTCATTAATGTTAACTCTAATAATACACACTGAAGGGCCAAAGAAACTTGTACACCTGCCTAATATCGCTTAGGGCTGCTTAGAGCACGCAGAAATGCCGCCACACGTCATGGCATGGACTCGACTAATGCCTGCAATAGTGCTGGAATGAATTGACACCATGAATCCTGCAGGGGTGTCCATACATTCGTAAGACTATGAGGGGGTGGAGATCTCTTCTCAACAGCACGTTGCAAGGCATCCCAGATATGCTCAATAATGTTCATGTCTGGGGAGTTTGGTGACCAGCTTGTGTTTAAACTCAGAAGAGTGTTCCTGGAGTCACTCTGTAGCGCCGGTCGCTGTGGCCGAGCGGTTCTAGGCGCTTCAGTCCGGAACCACGCGGCTGCTACGGTCGCAGGTTCTAATCCTGCCTCGGGCATGGATGTGTGTGATGTCGTTAGGTTAGTTAGCTTTTAGTAGGTCTAAGTCTAGCTGACTGATGACCTCAGATGTTAAGTCCCATAGTGCTTAGAGCCATTTAGACCATCACTCTGTAGCAATTCTGGACGTGTGGGGTGTCGCATTCTCATGCTGGAATTGCCCAAGTCCGTCCGAATGCACAATGTACGTGAATGGATGCAGGAGATCAGAGTCACCTCTCAGAGTCGTAACTAGACTATATCACTCCAACTGCACACGCCCCACACCATTACAGAGCCTCCAACAGCTTGAACAGTCCCCTGCTGAAATGCAAGGTCAATAGATTCATGAGGTTGTCCCCATGCCATGCACGTACACGTCCATACGCTCGATACATCTGAAACGAGACTCGTCGGACCAGGCAACATGTTTCCAGTCATCAACAGTCCAATGTCGGCGTTGACAAGCCCAGGTGTGGCGCAAAGCTTTGTGTCGTGCAGTCATCGAGGGTACACGAGTGGTACTTCGGCTCCGAAAGACCATATCGATGATGTTTCGTTGAATGGTTCGCAAGCTGACACAGTTGATGGCCCAGCATTGAAATCGGCCGCAGTTTGCGAAAGGGTTGCTCTTCGAATAATTCTCTTCAGTCGTCGTTGGTCCCGTTCTTGCAGGATCTCTTTCCGGCCGCAGCGATGTCGGAGATTTGATGTTTTACCGGATTCCACCTAATATTCACGGTAGACTCGTGAAATGGTCGTACTTCATCTCTACCTCGGAGATGCTGTGTCCCATCGCTCGTGCGCCCACTACAACACCATGTTCAAAATCACTTAAATCATAATAACCCGCCATTGTAGCAACAGTAACCGATCTAACAACTACGCCAGACACTTGTTTTATATAGGCGTTGCTGACCGCAGCGCCATATTCTGCTTGTTTACCTATCTCTGTATTTGAATGTGCATGCCTATACCAGTTTCTTTGGCGCTTTAGTGTATTCCATACAGTATTCTGTAAACCCACTCGTTCCACATCATTTCGATAAAAGAATCGTTCAAATGATATCTGTAACATGTAAGTAACTAACTGGGAAATGAATACAAGAATCATATGACGGATGTGGGGGCAGGGGGGGGGGGGGGGTGGGAGGGCCGGCCGCGGTGGTCTAGCGGTTCTGGCGCTGCAGTCCGGAACCGCGGGACTGCTACGGTCGCAGGTTCGAATCCTGCCTCGGGCATGGGTGTGTGTGATGTCCTTAGGTTAGTTAGGTTTAAGTAGTTCTAAGTTCTAGGGGACTTATGACCTAAGATGTTGAGTCCCATAGTGCTCAGAGCCATTTGAACCATTTTTGAACGGATGTGGGCAATTAATCGCATTGCTTGTTCGTAATTTACTATGATTTATAAATGAAGTTAACTGTTATTCTGTTTCACTCGCAACAATTTAAGGTGAGCTATTAGGTTCCACGCTACCCATCACCTCGGAAATCGCGACATATTCCGAAAAAGCTGCCAAATATTTTTGATATATGACATTATCAATTTCATTCCTGCTCATTCCACTCGCAGCAGTTAATTTACACTACATTTGCGGGAAAAAACCAACCCACATCAAGAAATAATTACTGTAGTGTTGTGTACATAGTTCCGCGTAGTCAGCGCGTACACAACTTTCCCACTAGAGCGCGCACCGCTAAGCACAACAGCGCAGGCGCAGCGCTCGTCCGTCTCCGCACTACGAGATGGAGCTGTCTTGGAGACGGACCAAATTCTGCTTCCGCCTATCCGCGTATTAATATGTAACGCAGCCAATGAGATTGCTGCTAACGTAGAACCTTTTCTCCTCGCGGATCACACTCGCGCAGTGATACCTGAACGTGCAAGGTATTATAACGAGTGTACAGACCTCCGATTAGTCAGTCTGCATTAGTCTGTAGTCATGTTTCAGTCTGCGCCTAATAAGATTACCATATTCCTGTACATAGCCATGAAGATAAATGTATAGACACTTTGTCAAGTATCAGAGATATGTGAGAATAAGATTGACGTACCAAGACCAAAGGAACTTCAGATTGTCAATTGTAAATAGCAACCAGAACCAAGTTATGTTATTTTTATGCTTGTTATTATTTTAATAAATGTGTGTGAAAATTAACCAAGTTCTGTTTAAAGTTGGTCACCGTCAATCTGCTACTCTAAGCGTGCAAGCGGCATTTCTATCGTCTGACCTAACGGCAGAAGATAAACACGCCACGATAAGACCACGAGACATATTGCTGACACTCGCCTACTTCGTTTGAGCGACAAGTCAAATACTCTGATGGTGTGTGTACCGAAGGTCTTACAGTACGCACACCACATGTAGAGTAATAAAATTCGGGAATATATATTTCTAAATAACACATTTAAGTGATTAACGTTGCAAGATCATAGGTTAATGTAAGCACAAGAAAAACCACTGCAAATATGTAGAGCTGGTACATCAATAACCGGTGTAACGGGTAGAATGTTGAATGCAAGCATGCAAACATGCACGTATTGTGTTGTACAGGTGCCGGATGTCAGTTTGTGCGATGGAGTTCTACGCCTGTTGCACTTGGTCGGTCAATACAGACACAGTTAATGCTGGTTATGGTTCAAACTCAGTGTTCTGTGAATTGCATCGTCTTCTTCGTCTTTACTAACATCAAAGATATTTGGCTTTTTTTTTTTTTTTTTTTTTTTTTTATTTTCCTCGAATATGTCACCCGATTGGCCACGACTAAAGATAACGAATTGCCATCTGCAGCAAGCAACGCGAGAGCCGCCGTACCCCGTGCTGGGCCAAGTGTGAGTGTGCTGCAGGCAGTCGGCCACCAGGAGCGCGGCAGCCGCGGGCGCGCCGCCCCTAAATGAAATGTAAACAGCCTGCAGGCCGGCGGCCAATTGGCATGCAAATGCGGGCCGCCAATTAGGTTGGCAGCGCCTGCGGCGGACAGCTGCATCGCGTGCAGCCTGCCACTATCCGGCGCCCAGGGCCGCCACCTTTATACGCTCGAGTCTGTAAACATTGTCCCAAGAGACGCGGAAGATACTCGCTTGCGGTGTTGAGATAATGTAAATCCCGAATGAATAATGCCCGTACAACTTTCCGAGACAAACGCACGTTAGGCTCTTTGGCCCGTCAGAGAAAAACTGTTGCAGTTAGTCGTAAAATAGGCTTCGCGCTGTTGCCTCGCGTGTCTGCTACGACCAGTATACAGCCTCAGCTAAGGCGTCTGATGTTTCCTGACACTATGCCTTTTGCACTTCGTGGATGAAAGCTTGCATCTGCGCTACGAGTTATCAAAGATTTCTCTCTATGAATGTAGTTTCCTGTTACATTTTCCTGAACAGTCTTGTATTTAGTTGCCAGCTTGTAAGTTTAAAGTCTTTTTGTCATAAAATACCAACGCATTTCGTCCACTCTAAATTACACTACTGTTTGTAAAACGTGAAACACTCAGAAGAAATGGTCTGCAACACACCACGATAAGAGGACGTGTAGAACAGTGTAGCCATAATAAGTGATTTAAACGGCAGAGAGGTGGCGTGCACGAAGGCACGAAGGTCAGTGTTACGCAACGTTAAGTCGGCGCGGAGCCTTCATACGAAGTGGAAACGTGTAACCAAGTGCCACTATGCCTCGCTGACACCTCACGGTGGAATATTGGCCTGTGAATGCGTTCGAACGGCTTGGAGTGATTGGTCTACCGTTCCGTGACAGTGCGACCCGTACGAGACACGCTGCTTCAACAGAGGCGTATGTGGAACCATTGGAGACAAGAGGACCGTACACACCGGCGACAGGGTACTTGACGACATAATGTGACCATAGCGCGGGATGACCGCCATCTTGTCCGTTTGGCCGTAACGGACAATACAGCTTCGTCCACAGTGTTGGTTCGACGTTGCAGCACTGCAGCAGGTGTGGACATGTCTCGGACTGGACCGATGGCATACATGCTTCCACTGACCAGCACCCGCCAACGCCGCAGGCTGCAATGAGCATGCCGACGCCGACACTGGCATGCTGTGAGGTTGAATGTAGTGTTTTGGGACTAATCCCGCTTCAAGTTGTGCAGCAGTGACGGCCGCATACACGTTCGACGCCACTGTGGCGAACGCAGTCGGGAAGACAGTATTGTTGAGCGGCGCAGCGGACAAACGCCGAGTTGGTTGGTTTGCTGCGCCATTGCCTATAACACTGATCTCGCCGCCTACGTGTTGAGAGTAATCTGAATACCTACCGCTACATCAGGGAGGTTTTACAGCCCGTGGCAGTACCTCTCCTGCAGGCCATGCCACATGATATTTTTCAGCAAGAGAACGCCCGGCCGCATGTGGTGAGGTATGTGCGAGCCCTCCTCGAAGAATGACTGGAATCACTGCTTCCCTGGCTTCCCCGTTCGCCCCTCGAATATGTTTTGGTGTGGTCGATAGGCAGCTTGTTAGTTCAGGCTCTCCTGCAGCCACAGTTGACGCTTTTCGGACGCCCTTGCAAACGGTTTGGCAGAGTATTCCCTTTCCGCGTATTCAGTTGCTTTGCCCTTTGATTCCAAGCCACGACGCAGCGTCTAGTGGCTGTGATTGCAACACTAGGAGCGCTGACCCGTGTTGAAGCTCCACTGTCACAGTGCATGTACAGGTCTGTAATGGCGATCATTTGTGTAGTGTGATGTTCCTAAAAGGTCGAATAAATGTAATTGTCATCACATCCCTTGTTCTTGGTGTTTCACTTTTTCCAAATAGTACTGCACATGCGCAATATGGTACACAACTTTGGCCAGGTCTATTACCGAGCAATATATTTTGGCAATCAAAACAGTTCAATGAGTTAAATAACTTCGACATTTGTAGTATTACTTTTGAAGCTTTTACACAGACGCAAACATCGGTTACCAACTGATTTAACTCGTACTACGCTAACCGACGAAAAAAGTGAAGAACCTATAAGGGGAGCTGGAAAGGAAATGAAACTTTACGGGTGGAAACGGTATGTCATGTGGTTATAAAGTGGAGCCACATTTACAAAGAACTTGGCTGTGTGAGCCCAATCATCGTATGACACTGCACCCACTCTGGGCTGGATGCATGCATTGATTCGGTTGGGAAATGTGTCGTAAAACCTTGTATCCCCACCTGAGGCGAACTGGCCCACAACAGTTGTGGCAGGTCCTTTATATCCTCGATACTGCCACTGGGACAGAATTGACGTCTGAGCGGTCCCACACAAGTTCTATTGGGGGCAGATTTGGGATCTTGCTGGCCACGGTGGTAGCGCAACATCATGCAGACAGTTCATAGAGACACGTCATGTGTGGACGAGCACTGTATTGTTAAAAATGGCACCACGATAGTATCGCATGAGAGGTAACATGTATTGACGCAGGAGCCTATACTGTACCCCCGTGCAGTCAGAGTTCTATCACTATCCGTGACCTAAAATGATACCGAATGGTTCACCGCAAGATGACGCCAGGACTAACGTCGCATTGCCTCTCCAAAACATTGAAAGAATGCAACGTCTCTCCAAGTCGCCGCCATGCTCACCGATGATGGTCATCCTGGATAGTGAAAAACCTTGGATTCATCATTGAACACGAGGCGATGCCATTTGTCAGCAATCCACGCTTCCCGATTACGGCACCACTCTAGATACAGACATTTAAGTTGTGGTGTTAAAGGCAGCCTACGCACGGGATGGTAATTTCCTAATCTGGCTCCTGCAAGTCTCCGACCTATGGTGCGGGACGACACGTTGCAGGGAGTGCAGCAAGCGTAGATGTGAAGGGATTACGATGTGGTTCGTGCACAATACGACGATTCTCACTTGTGGTAGTCAGACGAGGTCGACTGGAATCTTGGCAATGAGTATTCGTGACCTCACGTCCCCATGCAGTCCGACATCGGCACTCTGTCACAATCGAGTGCCCCACAATGCTGGATACTGCACGATTCCATCAGCCGGCCGTATAGAGACCCGTAATAATATCCAGACTCCGTCAGGCGTTGATAACGCTCTCACACGAGTACGCGGTATCTCCTGCTGCTTCACGGTGATCACTCTACATGCGATGTTGTTCACGCCCCTTTCACACCCTGTCAGACCCCTTATCAACACTAAACACGAGCAACACTCATTGAGGTGGCCGTTCTGCCTATCACAGAGGATTGCAACTCTATAATCATTTACGTACCCGCTGATGGCGCGTATGTGCCCGGAGTTACTTGGACATCCGACCATGTTTTCTGGATGTCAGGCAGTGTATAATGATCTTCTAAAAGTCTGCAGTGAATCATTTCCGAGCGTATAGGCGTGAGGGAATCAGAGTTGGGACGTGGTTTTTGGTGTCAAGGATACGAGAAGTAGAGTTGCGCGAATTTTAAGCTCTAGACTAGTTACTCGTTGCCAAGTCGAGCACCAGGCCGCCACGAGCGCACGCGAATGTAAAACAAAGTGTTTCACTAAGCAGTTTCTGCAAAGGTGTCAGATATGGTTCTCATAAGGTAAAGCATCTCTTTTCTAAAAGTATCACTGCTGTTACAAAGGCTTATTCCAAATAATGAACACATTTATGTCAGAAAATATGTCTTTCGAAAAGCGGAGTTTTTAAATTTATTTTTACCATCTTATCAATATTTTGACAATTTTAAAGTCTCTATATGCTACAAAAACTGTGGAATTCAGTATGTTACGGATCACTGTAGTGTCTCTAAGAGTCGAAATATCTTCATAATTTTAATTACTGTCGGGCCGGCCGGAGTGGTCGAGCGGTTCTAGGCGCTTCAGTCTGGAATCGCGCGGCCGTTACGGTCACAGGTTCGAATCCTGCCTCGGGCATGGATGTGTGTGATGTCCTTAGGTTAGTTAGGTTTAGGTAGTTCTAAGTTCTAGGGGACTGATAACCACAGCAGTTAAGTACCATAGTGCTAAGAGCCATTTGAACCATTTTTTTTAATTACTGTCGGAGTTACGTGTTTTAATGTAATAGACTAAATTTCCGCATACAGAAACGTTTCCTATTTGAGAACTGACAGGGAAAGTGGTGTAGAGGTTCACTTCTACCTACCTACCTACCTACCTCCCTCCCCTCCCCTCTCTCACGCCCTATGGATGTTCAGCACTGTCGAGCGGAGATTGTGGTGAGGACCTGTGTCACGCCCAAGGCGTCAATAAGGCACCATTGAATTAACATCGACTTATTGCTGAGAGTTTCACAGTGATTTAGCCTCCTCCTCGGCGCAGCCTGGTAGCACCCGTGCTGCGTCTGTGCCGCAATGATGTGCTGAGTGGCGCGTCAGCGCCATTCGTGAAATCTGCAGTTGGAGCCTCTGGTGCTGCCTCGCGGTGAGTTCCGCGGCCTCATGGAGGTCGGAGGAGCAGTTGGCAGGTCCCCGAAGCCTAGCCTGACTGTGGGCGTCCGCCGAAGCCTCAGTGCTCTCGTTGAGTGTTACTCCGCTTAGGCTGGTCCCCAGGAATCTGCGTACCTCTGATGACGGTTGTCATGATGGCGAGAAGGCGGAAATATGAATAGCGACACGGAGGACAGCCCGAGTGGCAGCCCCAGCGAAGGTGGTGCACGCACTTCCGAGGAGTGGCGGCCCAGACACTCTGCCCTCAAGTCGAACAGCTTCCAATTGGAGAGATTAGTTCTTCACCCACGGAAGATCTGCCAGGACCTCGTCTTCAGTCAGTCACCGTTGTGACCGGCAGAAACGGCAGCTCGCAGCCAGATGGCTGTGTACTCGTAAAAGCAGTCTCCAAAAAAAGCAGCGGCTGGCAACACTTTATGGTATGTCAACAGGTCATCCCGCAATAAACGTTGGTATCAGTGATACAGACACAATGACCAGACTCTGAGCACAGAGTGGGAGGAAGGGGAGGGTTCAAGTGGTTCTAAGCACTATGGGACTTAATATCTGAGGTCATCAGTCCCCTAGACTTAGAACTACTTAAACCTAAGTAACCTAAGGACATCACACACATCCATGCCCGAGGCAGGATTCGAACCTGCGACAGTAGCAGCAGCGCGGTTCCGGACTGAAGCGCCTAGAACCGCTCGGCCACAACGGCCGGCAAGGACGTATGTAGATGTAGATGTAGAATGCGGTCTTGCTTGTTTGTTGTTTGTATTCCGGCGCCTCCGAGTGTTTATACTCGTTACGCAACCACTGCGTACCGACAGGCACGCTTTAATTGACGTCTTGTACACAGCTGAAAAATTTCATTCTTCGCTCTAATACTGTTTTGCTATACAACGGTGCCAACAAAGTGTGAGCCGACAGTGCCAGGCTCCGGTTAGTGTATTCCTTGCGGGAGCAGTCCGGCTCGGTCGTTGTCAAATGCCAGCTGCTTCGAGGTGGTGGTAGTGTGCAGGAAGACGGCATTAGCAGCGAGGAGGTGACCTGGACGGCAGAACGCTGTCTTGAGTCGCACGCGGAACGGCGGCCGCACGTGCCGCGAATGCGGAAGCGAGCATAACGTTGAAGGGCGGCTTTTGAGCCGGTAGAACGCAATTAGGAGAGGGCGCAGTCCGGAAGTCTTAAATGAGCGCAGCGCTGCGGGCAGAAGCAGAAGCAGAGCCGGAGGCGGGCCCGGGCGGTACAATTAGGGCCGCTCCCTGCCCTGTGGCCCTTGACCGGGGGACGGGGGAGGGCCGTTGCTAGGAAGGACGGGCGCGGGCGCGGTTCGAGTCCTGGCGAGGGCGTCGAGATGGCCGTGTTGGGCAACGGGTACTTACCTAAGCGCAAAAATACTCACACAGTCTACATCTACATCTGCACACATACTCCGCAAACCATCGTACGGAGCGTGGTGGAGGGTACCCTGTACCACTATTAGTAGTTTCCTTTCCCTGTCCCACTCTCAGGCAGAACGAGGGAAAAACGACTAACTGTATGCCTCCATATGAGCCCTAATCTCTCGTATCTTATCTACATCTACATTTATACTCCGCTAGCCACCCAACGGTGTGTGCCGGAGGCCACTTTACGTGCCACTGTCACTTTCCCGTTCCAGTCGCGTATGGTTCGCGGGAAGAACGACTGCCGCAAAGCCTCCGTGCGCGCTCGAATCTCTCCAATTTTACATTCGTGATCTCCTCGGGAGGTATAAGTAGGGGGAAGCGATATATTCGATACCTCATCCAGAAACGCACCCTCTCGAAACCTGGCGAGCAGAGCGCCTCTCTTGAAGAGTCTGCCACTTGAGTTTGCTAAACATCTCCGTAACGCTATCACGCTTACCAAATAACCCTGTGACGAAACACGCCGCTCTTGTTTGGATCTTCTGCATCTCCTCTGTCAACTCGACCTGGTACGGATGCCACACTGATGAGCAATACTCAAGTATAGGTCGAACGAATGTTTTGTTAGCCACTTCCTTTGTTGATGGACTACATTTTCTAAGCACTCTCCCAATGAACCTCAACCTGGCACCCGCCTTACCAACAATTAATTTTATATGATCATTCCACTTCAAATCGTTCCGCACGCATACTCCCAGATATTTTACAGAAGTAACTGCTACCAGTGTTTGTTCCGCTATCATATAATCATACAATAAAGGATCCTTCTTTCTATGTATTCGCAATACATTACATTTGTCTATGTTAAGGGCCAGTTGCCACTCCCTGCACCAAGTGCCTATCCGCTGCAGATCTTTCTGCATTTCGCTGCAATTTTCTAATGCTGCAGCTTCTCTGTATACTACAGCATCATCCGCGAAAAGCCATATTTTCGTGGTCCTTGCACGAAATTTATGCTGGTGGCAGTAGTATCATCCTACACTGAGCTTCAAATGCCGGTTCTCCAAACTTTCCCAGTTGTATATCTCGAAAAGAACGTCGCCTTCCCTCCACGGGTTCTCACTCGAGTTCCCAAAGCATCTCCGAAAAACTTGCGTTTTGTTCTAACCTACCGGTAACCTAGCAGCTCACCTCCGAACTGCTTCGATCTCTTTCCTTAATCCGATCTCTTGCGGACACCGAACACTCGAGAGGTACTCAACAATAAATGGCACTAGCGTCCTATACACGGTGTTCTTTACAGATGATTCACACTTTCCTAAATTTCTCTCAACAAACCAAAGTCGACCACTCGCATTTCCTACCGCAGTCCTCACATGTGCGTTCCATTTCATATCGCTTTGCAGCTCTACGCCTGGATATTTAAACGACATTGACAGTATCAAGCGGGTCACTACTAATGCTGTATTCGAACATTGCGGTTACAGGTTTAAATACTGAAATATGTAATCGTTTCCCGCGCCCGGGTTCCCGGGTTCGATTGCCGGCGGGGTCAGGGATTTTCTCTGCCTCGTGATGACTGGATGTTGTGTGATGTCCTTAGGTTAGTTAGGTTTAAATAGTTCTAAGTTCTAGGGGACTGATGACCATAGATGTTAAGTCCCATAGTGCTCAGAACCATTTGAACCATTTGTAATCGCTAGCGGTCAAATATCGAAGTGTTTTACTTGAGCCAGAACTGCATCTTTAATGTAAGTATCGGATTTTTGATAGAGCTCGAAAGACATACGTCAATTATCCTCCAATGACTATCATTCAGCATACCTGTGGAAGACAAACATAAAATTTGGAATTAGATATTCTGAACATCCAAAGCACTGAAAAGTGGAAACACGAACACTACTTCGGCGGATGTCGGTCGTCGGCGGAATCTACAGATATCGGTGCCACCGACACCGTAGCCTTAGATGCCATAAGGAAACAGCGGGGAGTGGCTGTCTGGCGGAGGGCAGAGGGCAGCCCGTGTCCCGCTGTGGCGGCGGCGGCGGCGCTCGCCATGCTGTCAGTCAGGGCGGCGCGGCGGCCTTTTGATGTGTGTTTATACGCCGCGCCGGCTTCCGCCCGGCCTCAAAAACAAACAGCGGCGCGGCCTGCGCTCTGTTTACCCGCACTATTTATCCCCGCTCCCTGCGCGGCCACCGGGCACCGGGGTCGCCTTCCGGAGCGCCGCCGCTTCCCTCTGGGCTGGCTAGCCTTTCCTCCTGTACGGCTTCTTCCTGCTACTACCACCACCCCTGGTCCTTTCCGCCGCTCTTCCGCCCTCTTGTTGAGAAGCCATTGGCAACTTAAGATACACTTCTTGTACTGGATACAGCTCCTGAAAAATAACGGGCCACAGGCGCAGAAACGTATAATCGCCCTTAAGTGCTGGTCGAGTCCGTGCCGTTCTTCCCAAGGGGCGGAACTTCTATTGACTGTCGCCTATCGACCTGCAACCTTAGACAGTTCTCGTTGCTGTCTTGTAAGTGGCCGCACTTGTTACGTTGACTGTCTACACTACACTAATAACTTCTGATCTGAAGCTTAAAGTTAGGCACCTCTTCAAGGGACCTACGCCCCTGGTAAGAGGCGGCGCACGACCTGTATGGAAGGATCTTAATTGTGGTTCCTCTCTTTTGAGCCCAACCCGATGGATACCTATGGTAGATCGGGGAAAACCACCGTTCAGGTCGTGTTGTCGGCGGGGCCGGGAGGTGCTTGCGCCTGATGTACTCTACTAGGAGCCTTGTAGGCTCAACACAAACCGTTAGCGACATTACCTTATTACTTTTACCACAAGTACCCTTTCATTGGCAACTTTTAGCCAAGCACAAAATCAGTTACCTCTCTATTGTATATCGTAAATAGTTTAGCAGGCTGGGCATGGAGGTCTTAGTTTCTAGCTTTAACGTACCCTAATCTCTTCTAGTTAAGTTAGTTTTTAGGATGGTAGATGTTAAAGGCATGGTGAGCGACGGCCAGCGTCTTGAGGGTCATTCCAAGACCCGGGCCGCCGCCCACAACCAGGTGACGGGCAATATTATACCTATCTCTTCTCTATTCAGTTCTCTTCCTTCCTTCTTTCTAAATATTTAATTTCGTTTTGTTTATTAATATCTCACTTGATTTTGTATTAGTTAAAAGTTTTTCTAATGCTGCACAAAAAAAGATATCAAATGGATGTAAACAAATAGAGCCCGCCTCCACGTGGCGGGACACGGGCAACGGTGTGAGTGGGGACGGGAGCCGGTGTGGTGTTACTTTCAGTCACACCGTAACCAGTCACAGCGGCCAAGTGGCAACATACGACCCACCATAAGAAATTAGACGGTGGGTCATAAAATATAAGCAGCTAGTGAAAAAAAAGTCTGCGATGAAAATCGTTCACTGCACGTTCAAGTATCTGCATAGGAATGTTTCTGACTTCTACACGAATGGTGTTTTTCAGTTCGCAATTTTATGTAGACGTCTAGGATACACACTATGTTTCAGGAACCCACAAAGGAAAGATAAGTTGTGGGTCTGGGAAGCCACAAAATGTCCTATTATTGACATGATGTGTTTACGGAACACTCTGTGCACGACTGCCATTGAAATATGAGCACAGTTAGAGCTAACATCTTGCTGAGACTGAATTTGTCAAGAAAGTCAGCATCTTGAGAAGTCGCTGTGGCGGCTCACCCATCTTCATCGTGAAAAAACAAAGGACCGATTATGCCCATTGGCTGTGTAAGTGGCGCTGATGGAGTTATTGAGGATTATTCTCGCACCAGTAAAGGCAGTTTTGTTTGTTGACATTACCGCTGCGATGAGAATGTGCCTAGTCACTCATCAATAGGAAATTTAAGAAGCCTTCATTGTGCCTAATTGTAGTCAACAGTTCTAGAATCATTCACTTTTCGTAATCACTTTCATTTAACTCTTGGATAACCTGCATCTTTTACGAAATGATTTATAGTTGCAACCGCACAATTCTGTGTACTCTGCGACTGGACATTCCCGTTACTGCCGCAATTTGTCTCACAGAACGCTCTGGACTGTTGGTTACAATATGCTGCACTTCTCTGTTCGTTCTTGCGAGTGACAACTTTGGGCCTTTCTGGCGATTTCAACTTAAGTGCGCTTCCTGTTGCTTCAAAGTTTTTCACCCATAACCTAACTGCATGTGCCGATGGTGCAGTATCATTCCTTCTTAGGCTGATATGACGACGATATTCTCGCCTGGCCTTCAAAGTCACAAAACATCCAAGCTCACTCCATCTCAGTAATCGGCGTACCTACCT
The DNA here is from genome assembly GCF_021461385.2 of Schistocerca piceifrons. NCBI lineage: Eukaryota > Metazoa > Arthropoda > Insecta > Orthoptera > Acrididae > Schistocerca > Schistocerca piceifrons. The sequence goes on from NC_060141.1 coordinate 514,762,525, forward strand.
GAAACATATGACAAACATTCAGTGTTGCCAGTTATGCTATTTCACTTTCAGAGACTAAACACAGGCCGTTATTCTGCCATACTCTGTAGGGTGCTAAAGAATTTTGGTTTGGAACAATCGATTAGATCGTCTGACCACAACAAATCTCAGATTTATGAAAAGAGCGACGGGTTGAATATACACTGACGAAAAAAAGATTGGCAGCACCAAGAAGGAGTCGTGCGACATAAAAGAAAGTTTGTAGGCATGTATCTATTTCTGAAAGATGATGTCTATTCAAATTTCGCGCCAGCTGCAGAAGAGTGGCTGTCGTTAGTAGCGCCATTATGAGGATGCAAATAAGGTTTGCTTTAAATACGTGCCGTAACGGTTGTGAGCGTTAGCTACGTTTGAGATTGGACGCGATAAGTTAATGTTAGTCAAGAATGCCTTTAAGGCGACGAAGACACCTCGCTGAATTTGAACAAGGTCGTGCAATAGGGCTACGAGAAACTGAGTGTTCGTCCTGCCATGGTGGCAGAGACTTGGCAGGAATGTAGCCGCAGTACATGACTGATGGCAGCAATGGTCACGAGAATGTACGGTCACAAAAAAAGACCGGACGGCACTTGGCACTGCCGACAGGGAGGAGCACCCTGGTCGGTGTATGAATCTGGCGCATCGTACTACACCTACAGCAGCAATTGGAGCAGTGGTACTAAGAAGTATTACAAATCGGTTACTTCAAAGACAGCCCCGAGCCAGTCGTCCATAGCGTGCATCCCACTGACCCCAAAACACCGACATTTGCGACTTCATTGGTATCAAGCGAGAGCTCATTTTAGGGCAGGATGAAGGTCCGTTGTATTTCTAATGAAAGCTAGTTCTACCTTGGTACCAGTGATGGCCGTGTGTAGGTTAGAAGGAGGACAGTTGAGGTCTTACAACCGATCTGCCTTCGTGTTAGACACACTAGACATTCACGGGTGTGATTTAGCGTGACAGCAGGAGCAATCTCGTGTAACAGCAGGAACACTCTTGTGGCTATCCCAAGCTTCCTGACTGCAGATTTGTGCGTCACTGTGGTGATTCGGCCTGTTGCGATGCCATTCATGTTGTCCAACAGGATGACGCTTGCACACATACACTTGTTACACCCCAACATGCTCTACACTCGAAATGTTGAATGGTTCGAATGGCTCTGAGCACTATGGGACTTAACAGCTGTGGTCATCAGTCCCCTAGAACTTAGAACTACTTAAACCTAACTAACCTAAGGACATCACACCCATCCATGCCCGAGGCAGGATTCGAACCTGCGACCGTAGCAGTCGCACGGTTCCGGACTGCGCGCCTAGAACCACTCGAAATGTTGCCTTGGCCTGCTCGATCACCAGATCTGCCTCCAGTCAAGCACATACGGGACATTTGCAATGGATTTTTTTCGTGCTTACATTAACCTGACATCTTGCAATATTAATCACATAAGTACGTTACCTAGACAAATCCATCCCCGAACTTCATTACTCTACATTAATTCTTTTTCTTCTTCGTCGCGGATGGATCAGTTAGGACCACGCGTAATCAACATTTGTTGGCCTTCCTTTTCGCCCAGTATTCCTTCATAAACAGCGAATGGGCTAGCTTTCGTTGCGTAGGCCACGTATGTCGGTTCGTTTTTCCCTCTTCTTCCTCAAAACCCCACGTGTTTGTGATTTTTCTGATTTCATTTCTATCAAGTAGATTTGGAGACCCTAATTCTCTCAGGTCTTTTTCCGTCTGTTTGTACCAGTTCGGTCTTGTAGTTTTGTTCTTTAAAAATGTATGGATTTTGTGCGTTAACCTGTTTGAGTCCATTCTTTGTAAATACCCCATGAATTGGATTCTTCTCATGCGCATTGTGTCTGTTACTTTGGAGATATTTTTATATATTTCTGCATTGGGTTTTGGATAATGCACACCATCTTTAGTTATTGGTCCTAGGATTTTCCTCATTATTTTACGTTCTTTCACTTCCAATTCCTCTTTTAGTGTTCTGTGTTGAAGGTTTAGTGTCTCAGATGCGTAGAGAGCTGCGGGTTTAATTACTGTTGTGTAGTGTCGTATTTTCTGGACTCTTGATCTGACAGATTTCTTTTCATTACAATTAACTGCAATCCATTCACCTAAATATTTAAATTCTTTTACTCGAGAGATGTTATTACCAATTTTGAGATCAGAAGGTGCATCTTTGATGTCAGTCATAAAGTCTGTTTTTTCAAATGAAATTTGTAATCCTATTTTTGCTGCCTGCTCTTGTAATAATTCTAGCTGTTTCTGTGCATCGGTAATGTCTTGTGCGATCAGTGCCATGTCATCAGCAAATGTTAAACACTCTAATTCTATGCCCTTATGTCTTGGTTTCAGTGTGTCTGCTGGTGCACCTGCTTTTCTCCATTCTCTAACAACTTTTTCAAGAGCACAATTGAAGAGCACTGGGGACAGTACATCCCCTTGTCGCACTCCTGTGTCTATTTCAAATTCTGTGCTCAATTCTCCCATAAACTTTACTTTGGATTTGGTCTCCGTGACTGTTTCTTTTATGATGCTTGTTGTCTTTTGATCTAGTCCAAATTCTGCTAATACTTCAAAAAGGGATTCTCGGTCTATACTGTCATATGCTTTTTCAAAGTCGACAAACGTGATGACATTAATTATTTTTTGGAGTTGGGATTTTTTTCCGTCAGTGTCATTTGTTTGACAAGTAAAGAGGCCGTAGTGATTGGCAGCGGGCGTGTTGGACGTGTTGCAGGGCTGGGCGAGCAGGTGAGCGTGCAGCTGCAGAGCCCGTCGGCGGCCGCAGACATCGCTCCCGGCCACGACGTCTCGCTGCGCTGCAAGGCCGACGGCAGCGAGGACCTGCGCTACGCCTGGTACAGGTCAGTACCACTCCCGTCCCGCCAACGTGGGACAACCGACCTGTTCCAACAACCGATTGACCAGTCCGTTGCTCTTAACTTCAGTCGGTTTTTACGATCGAATCAAACAACGGAATGAAACAACGCTCCGCGGGCACATCATCTGTATAATTTTTTTTCACTCACTCCTCGAGTTTGGATGGGTTCACAGACCCTTAACTTCCCTGTGGACAAATTGTTGAATAGTTTTGTGTTGTATTCATTGTCAGCCTACAATTATTTATCGCGTTGGCTATCATGTAGTCTTGTCAGGGAGGATTTGAATTTCACATTAATTCATTTAATAACACTTCATTGTTAACATTCCCATGTTGTTGTTGTTGTGGTCTTCAGTCCTGAGACTGGTTTGATGCAGCTCTCCATGCTACCCTATCCTGTGCAAGCTTCTTCATCTCCCAGTACTTACTGCAACCTACATCCTTCTGAATCTGCTTAGTGCATTCATCTCTTGGTCTCCCTCTACGATTTTTACCCTCCACGCTGCCCCCCAATGCTAAATTTGTGATCCCTTGATGCCTCAGAACATGTCCTACCAACCAGTCCCTTCTTCTTGTCATTTGTGCCACAAACTCCTCTTCTCCCCAATTCTATTCAATACTTCCTCGTTAGTTATGTGATCTACCCATCTAATCTTCAGCATTCTTCTGTAGCACCACATTTCGAAATCTTCTATTCTCTTCTTGTCCAAACTATTTATCGTCCATATTTCACTTCCATACATGGCTACACTCCATACAAATACTTTCAGAAACGACTTCCTGACACTTAAATCTATACTCGATGTTAGCAAATTTCTCTTCTTCAGAAACGCTTTCCTTGCAATTGCCGATCTACATATTATATACTCTCAACTTCGACCATCATCAGTTATTTTGCTCCCCAAATAGCAAAACTCCTTTACTACTTTAAGTGTCTCATTTCCTAATCTAAGCCGGCCGGTGTGGCTGTGCGGTTCTAAGCGCTTCAGTTTGGAACCGCGTGACCGCTACGGTCGCAGGTTCGAATCCTGCCTCGGGCATGGATGTGTGTGATGTCCTTAGGTTAGTTAGGTTTAAGTAGTTCTAAGTTCTAGGGGACTGATGACCTCAGAAGTTAGGTCCCATAGTTCTCAGAACCATTTCCTAATCTAATTCCCTCAGCATCATCCGACTTAATTCGACTACATTCCATTATCCTCGTTTTACTTTTGTTGATGTTCATCTTATATCCTCCTTTCAAGACACTGTACATTCCGTTCAACTGCTCTTCCAAGTCCTTTGCTGTCTCTGACAGAATTACAATGTCATCGGCGAACCTCAAAGTTTTTATTTCTTCTCCATGGATTTTGATACCTACTACGAATTTTTCTTTTCTTTCCTTTACTGCTTGATCAATATTCAGATTGAATAGCATCGGGGAGAGGCTACAACCCTGTCTCACTCCCTTCCCAACCACTGCTTCCCTTTCATGCCCCTCGACTCTTACAACTGCATGTGGTTTCTGTACAAATTGTAAATAGCCTTTCGCTCCCTTTATTTTACCCCTTGTGATTGCCTGCATCATAGGTAGGACTTTGACAACAGTATTGAAAGATATTGATGTCAACTAAGCATTGTTTTATGAAGAACTTCTTTGTTTTTCCAAGTGAAACTGTTTGCAGTAAATCTACATCTGTTTATCGTGAGCTTCATTTTAAAGAAGTCGTTATCTGTCGATTCATTTTCTGTTTATCACGTGAGTATTTCTGTTGTATCCGTGTGGACACGCTGTGCAGTTACCGAGTCAAAACTGGTTTCGTTTCTTTTTCTCTTTTATTTAAAAACATAGGCCTCGCGGAATCTTTACAACCAGGTTTAACTGTGCAGCGTGTCTTAGACATCCTGTTTGAGGAAACAGACGCTCTTCTTGCTGATGGAATTTACGTAGCACTCCCTCATTCTGCAATTCTCTTGGATGTGGATGAAGGGGGACGAGACAAATGTAGTAAGCTATTTGTCCCTCAGCAACATATGTTTTCTGATGAAATCAGTGATAAAATAGTTTGGGAGACACTCTTGCAAACCGTTTATCGGGGGGGGGGGGGGGGGGGGGGGACGACGACAATACGACTTGTGTATAAAATATAAAACATGATGTTTATCTAGCACTTCTAGATACCTTTTAAATTTTTCCTTTCCTCGCCAAATGTAAATACAGTATACGAAGAACAATTTAGTGCGGATACAGCTGATAGATGATTTAACACGGGGAATATTGGAATTATTGCTCCATTTTTTCTTTGACAACCTCTTTGCAGAATTTGCTGTCCTTCTTAAGAGAAGAAAGTTATGGAGGAACAGGCGCTATTAAAGAAAAAAAAAAGAGCTCCCAAATCTTGCCCCATTTTCGTCAAACCAAGAATTACTTAAAAACGAAATGGGAGACTTTGAATTTTCACTTTGTCAGGATGATGGTATTATTATCACAAGATGGGTTTCTAAACAAAAGTAATAGAATTGGGTTTACTTTCTTTGCTGACTAATATATACACTCCTGGAAATGGAAAAAAGAACACATTGACACCGGTGTGTCAGACCCACCATACTTGCTCCGGACACTGCGAGAGGGCTGTACAAGCAATGATCACACGCACGGCACAGCGGACACACCAGGAACCGCGGTGTTGGCCGTCGAATGGCGCTAGCTGCGCAGCATTTGTGCACCGCCGCCGTCAGTGTCAGCGTTTGCCGTGGCATACGGAGCTCCATCGCAGTCTTTAACACTGGTAGCATGCCGCGACAGCGTGGACGTGAACCGTATGTGCAGTTGACGGACTTTGAGCGAGGGCGTATAGTGGGCATGCGGGAGGCCGGGTGGACGTACCGCCGAATTGCTCAACACGTGGGGCGTGAGGTCTCCACAGTACATCGATGTTGTCGCCAGTGGTCGGCGGAAGGTGCACGTGCCCGTCGACCTGGGACCGGACCGCAGCGACGCACGGATGCACGCCAAGACCGTAGGATCTTACGCAGTGCCGTAGGGGACCGCACCGCCACTTCCCAGCAAATTAGGGACACTGTTGCTCCTCGGGTATCGGCGAGGACCATTCGCCACCGTCTCCATGAAGCTGGGCTACGGTCCCGCACACCGTTAGGCCGTCTTCCGCTCACGCCCCAACATCGTGCAGCCCGCCTCCAGTGGTGTCGCGACAGGCGTGAATGGAGGGACGAATGGAGACGTGTTGTCTTCAGCGATGAGAGTCGCTTCTGCCTTGGTGCCAATGATGGTCGTATGCGTGTTTGGCGCCGTGCAGGTGAGCGCCACAATCAGGACTGCATACGACCGAGGCACACAGGGCCAACACCCGGCATCATGGTGTGGGGAGCGATCTCCTACACTGGCCGTACACCACTGGTGATCGTCGAGGGGACACTGAATAGTGCACGGTACATCCAAACCGTCATCGAACCCATCGTTCTACCATTCCTAGACCGGCAAGGGAACTTGCTGTTCCAACAGGACAATGCACGTCCGCATGTATCCCGTGCCACCCAACGTGCTCTAGAAGGTGTATGTCAACTACCCTGGCCAGCAAGATCTCCGGATCTGTCCCCCATTGACCATGTTTGGGACTGGATGAAGCGTCGTCTCACGCGGTCTGCACTTCCAGCACGAACGCTGGTCCAACTGAGGCGCCAGGTGGAAATGGCATGGCAAGCCGTTCCACAGGACTACATCCAGCATCTCTACGATCGTCTCCATGGGAGAATAGCAGCCTGCATTGCTGCGAAAGGTGGATATACACTGTACTAGTGCCGACATTGTGCATGCTCTGTTGCCTGTGTCTATGTGCCTGTGGTTCTGTCAGTGTGATGTATCTGACCCCAGGAATGTGTCAATAAAGTTTCCCCTTCCTGGGACAATGAATTCACGGTGTTCTTATTTCAATTTACAGGAGTGTACGTACGTAATTCCTGGGAGCCGAAGAAAGGAACAGGAGCCAGGAATACAGAAGAGAAGTTTTACAAGCTTGTAAAAGGAGCAGGCGGACCTTCTACCAATCGTTTCTAATCGCGTGTTGCAAGAGATATATGACGGCATAAAACACTACATCAAGAAAACTGGGGAGAAGAGGAGGTGTGTAAGCTTGTACTGCTAACAAGCCATCAGCAGTTCATGCAAAATATGGGAAATCTGCTGGTGTAGGATTGTGTCTAGAATGTTTAGAGATATACCACGAATGGCAGTAAATCATAGATTGCGAATTAATTTGTGTTTGTTGTTATAAACCGGCTTATAAGAATATTGTGTTCAAATTTTGACTTATTAAAATCTGCTTAATAGTAGCAGTAATCAAACCATGCCACAGAAAAAAATGTAAAATATGCATTTAACAAGCTCAACGTGCCCTTGTGGACGCGGTACGTTACTCACAGAGGAAGGTCAGTAATAGCTTATTTGCATTTTTGAGATGTGCAAGAAGCCAATAAGTTGCATCTTGTCCCACAGTGGGATAAATGAATGAACAGTTACCGCCATTACTTTTGAAATAATAAACAGCTTACTTACTTCCTTTCCATCTGTCTCGTTGGTATTTAGCTGCCTCTTACACACTAGGCTCTAAGAAACCATCGCAACATCAACGTAAGATGCCGCCATATAAACGCTAGTTGTTCTAAAAATGTTTTGGCATTGAAACATATTATAGAATGACAGAGGTGGTTCCTTGCAGTTTCCACTTGCTTGATATCCAATATCGAATCCAGTAATATGTGGCATATAGCATAGTTTGCCTGCTGCACTGAGTTATGTATGTACATTACTATACTATGAAATGCTTAATGTAAGTGACATTGATGACAAGCAGGTATCAGTTCCAACATAGTAGTAGTGCACACATGATTACATGTGATAGCGACAAGTGTTCTTTTGATGTTTTAGCATAAACAAAGTAGCCTTACATGTGTTAAAAGAAACACGAAAACAAAGCTTTATATGACATTGCGTATTTATCCAACGATGAAATTCGAACAAAGACGGCACAGCAACAGGTCCTTTCGGATAGCGAATGACAGACAGCAATTAAGTAATATAAAATAATAACTGTGTGAACATTCCCTTTCGATTGTAGATGTTGGAAACTAAAATGCCACACTTAAATATGTGAGTAGAGGGAAGCATTTTAATTACAGGTAGCCGCACGGGATTAGCCGAGCGGTCTCAGGCGCTGCAGTCATGGACTGTGCGGCTGATCCCGGCCGAGGTTCGAGTCCTCCCTCGGGCATGGGTGTCTGTGTTTGTCCTTAGGATAATTTAGGTTAAGTAGTGTGTAAGCTTAGGGACTGACAACCTTAGAAGTTAAGTCCCATAAGATTTCACACACATTTGAACACATTTTTGAACTACAGGTACCGCTGACGCTGAGTGAGGATAAAATATACAGTTTCTATAGTTTTATCTATAATTGGACAGTGTCGAGCATACCACTGGAGCAACTTAATAGTTTGGGCCCCCACCATTCACAAGTACGATGACGAGTGAAAACTATAAAATTTCAACCACAACTAATTAAAGTTCACATAATAACTTAGCTGCTCCATATGATGAAATAGCGAATGATATCCTTGGGGAGGTTGTTGCTTCATAAAGCTGTCGACGTTTCTGACACACTAATTTTTAAATAAAACACAGAGTATATCACTTTTCTTGTCTTGTATTGTGACCGATTTGGATGTACATATTTGTTGTTTGACAGCTTCCGAAAGATAATAATGTAGATTCACTGACTGACTCTCTCACTGCCTCCGACTGCCTGTTACTCTTTTAGGTGCTTCTTCCTTACTGACTGACTAACTGCCTCTCGTGGCTCATGCGGCACTTCCTTTTATATAAAACTAAACAATTGAATACATTGTTAAATGTAAGATTTACAAAATAACAATTACTAATCATTAGATGATTTTCGTTCTTACACAAAAAATGGGCCACGTATTGCTCTACATGTTCTGATATGCAATTTGGAAGAGTTTGATTAATTTCATATACAATTTCTATGAGTTTTACAGTACAACAATTTAAATTAAATTTTAGTTAATTACAAACATCATTTTGAATAAAATATTGTTAAGGCTTTTTTCGATAGCTGTTAAGTAGAGCTATCATTTATAATAATAATAATGACTAAACATCGTAGCTTTTTAGAAATAGGGTTGAAGTAAATTTTCAAAGAATATTGGCACAATAACGCTTACTCCCCTTAGTTGTTAATTTAAATTGGGTAACATATTAATGTGAAATTTAATCCGAGGTTCCGAGGTCATGAACTCATTTGTACTAATCTTTTAAAGGGCAGTAAACTATTGTAATTGGGTAACAGAAAGAAAGTCCAGGAAGTTAAAAATTCGAGCTAAACTGATCTCTTCAGAGAATGTTGACATGAGGAAGAAATTTCAGATAGGGATGCGAATGTAGTCACACTTCAAAATAAACAAAAACAGTAGGCCAGAAGAAGGAGGATGCAAACATAAGTTTCCAACGATGAATTGTGGGACTCACATTATTGGATGGACGGACGAGTGAATAAATCAGTCAGGAATTATAGATACTTAACCTGAATAATAAAATTGTAAAATACAGGAACAAGAGGAAGGGGGAAACACTGTAAGAGTAAAGAAAAGGAGGTATAGTGTATTAGTTCAATTTTCCGTTGATGACGTGATTATTACAGACAGAGCCCAAGTTCGAATTCTAATTAGTGTAAAACGCCCTGAATTAATTCTCAGTGGGTTGCCGTGAGCGGAGGAAGATGAGGAAGCAAGCTTCACCCGTCGCCGTCGACTCGCAGTACACTGGCTACCGTGGATTCGGCAATCACTTCGTGTAACGTCTATCGGTATATGTACTGTTAGATCTCTGATACTGGTAGCAGAATGTTGTGGACGCAAAAACGCTATGAAACGGACTATGAACTTGTCGTATAGACTTGAACCTTACAACTGTTCAATTTGCAGTCAATACTTTTATTGAACTCCTCGTTTACGATCATATACTTGCCCTCGGGCTGCCAACCACAAAGTGCCTCCTTGCTCCATACTCTGATTCCCTCCTGTACCCTTTGAGTGACGTCACATTCGCCAGTTACAGAGGATGCGTTCACTACACCATTCAACTTAAAATATATCTAGGAGTACATTGATTACACATGTAACTATTACATTTACGTGGAGGCTCTGACTCGTATTGTCCCAATACTACCAAAAGCTTCAAAGGTGTGTGAAATCTTATGGGACTTAACTGCTAAGGTCATCAGTCCCTAAGCTTACACACTACTTAACCTAAATTATCCTAAGGACAAACACACACACCCATGCCCGAGGGAGGACTCGAACCTCTGCCGGGATCAGCCGCACAGTTCATGACTGCAGCGCCTGAGACCGCCTGCCTAATCCCGCGCGGCCCCAATATTACCCAAGTTTTGACATGAATAATATGAATAGCAAAATTTGAAAAAAGAGTTGGGTGCTGCGCATTATATAAGAAATGCTGAAACAAAACACCTAATAAATTTTCAGTAGTGTTTAGAGGGTACAAATCGAAACTCATAATATTAAAAATAATATTTATAATTATAATAATAATACGCTGAAGGCATGTAACCACCAACCAATCAAAGCAAAAATAATAGTTAAAGTTAATTTTGGAACTACCTACAAAAGTTTCATGATAGGTGTCAAACTATGTGGTTAAGATCACTTTCATACCAATGGTTTTGGTTTATGACCTAATTTAAGTACTAGTTGACCCATGCAAATAATTCACACCCTATCCTGACCAGTCACCGATGAATAATGTTGCAATGGAAAAATAATTACAAACGTGCGTCTTTGGGAACCATTGAAATCTTGTCCGAAACGAAGAGGTCAGAGTCACGGAGAAGTTGTGCATCCTTCGTATGGGTGTAATTCAGTGTGACTGATGTGTTTATGATGGGAACAGGCAGTCTGATAATCGAATGTGATACGCTTCCCCCTCTTGGAACATTGGCAGCTGTTGAAATAACTTTGTTTTCAGCTCGTAATATTTATCAGAGCCTCCCTATCCGTCAATGAAGTAACAGTTGGGAATCCTTTCAATTGTTAATATCGGCATGTATGAGCAAAATCGCGTAAAGAATCCAAACAACTGCAACTGCTATCTTGTATGTTAGTGAAGCATATTGTCAATCGAAGGCCCTGGGAGTAGACAACATTCCATTAGAACTACTGACAGCCTTAGGAGAGCCAGTCCTGACAAAACTCTACCTTCTGGTGAGCGAGGAGACAGGAGAAATACCCTTAGACTTCAAGGATAATATAATAATTCTAATCCCAAAGAAAGCAGGTGTTGACGGATGTGAAAATTACCGAACTATTAGTTTAATAAGTCACATCTGCAAAATACTAACGCGAATTCTTTACAGACGAATGGAAAAACTGGTAGAAGCCGTCCTCGGGGAAGATCAGTTTGGATTCCGTAGAAATGCTGGAACACGTGAGGCAATACTGACCCTACGACTAATCTTAGAAAATAGATTAAGGAAATACAAACCTACGTTCCTAACATTTGTAGACTTAGAGAAAGGGAAAGGCAAACCTACGTTCCTAGCATTTGTAGACTTAGAGAAAGCTTTTGACAATGTTTACTGGAATACCCTCTTTCAAATTCTGAAGGTGGCAGGGGTAAAATACAGGGAGCGAAAGGCTATTTACAATTTGTACAGAAACCAGATGGCAGGTATAAGAGTCGAGGGACATGAAAGGGAAGCAGTGGTTGGGAAGGGAATGAGACAGGGTTGTAGCCTCTCCTCGAAGTCTGAAGTTCGTAGCCAGAGCTTGGTATTGCTCACAGCGTTGTTCCACTTGCGTGGCCAGCGTTCCGAACAACAGGCACTGCTACTCAAAGGAGAGATGGTCGACCGTAATAAACTACAACAGCAGATGACCACTACATTGTGCAATATGCAAGAAGGCACCTCATCAAACAGCGGTGCATCTGCTACACAACAGGAGTGCAAGGCACGCAATCTCACTCTCAAGAGTGGCACGGCCACTGCATGGCGGTGGTCTCTTTGCGCGACGACATTGTATTGCGCTGACATCCGCACATCGGGGCACCATTTGCGATGATACCGAGTGCATATGGACTGGACCATCGAGGGGTGGGTTATGTGCTCTTCTCAGAGAAGCGCAAATTCGATCTGAGAAGTGATTCTGAACCACCTATGGCGAGTGGTGGGACTACAGAATCCACCCAGGAACATTGTCCAACGTGGTTATTTTTGTGGTCCTCATATTACAGTGTGGGGTGACATAATGTTACATTAGCATACTGACCACTACATCTTTGAACACAGCGCACTCACCGCTCAACGTTATTGTGACAATAACTCCCTTCCCGAGTGCGTCTTTTCAGGGGTGCATACGGCTCTGACATCATTTTTATGGATGACAGTGCGCGACCTCATCGCATAGCGCAGGTGGAGGGGATCTTGGAACGAGAGGATATTCATGAAATCGACTGACGTAACCGACTTAATTCCCATCGAGCACGTGTGGGATTCGGTGGGGAGACGCTACAGCTCGTCGACATGCACCAAAGACCATCCAGGTAGCTGTCAACTGCGATCGTGGAAAAGTGGAACACCGTGCCACAAGAACTTCGTAGCAACATTGCAGTCAGCATGGGAACACTTTGCAGAGCATGCTTTGCTGCTTGTGGTGATCACACAGCCAATTAAGAACCACATCCCTCCTTTTATAGTGTCCGGGAAACCATTACAAACTGCGGTTACTTCAGTGGAATTATAGTCTTTGAATAAAGGTGTCATTTCTGTTCGTCTCACTGTGTATTTCTTTCAGTTATCGGCTGTTCTTCTCTGTAATACACTATACTGCAGCAGTCCTTTCAATGGACGGTCCAAGTTTCATCGAGCTATGCATTTTGGTGGTGACACATCATGAGAAAAGTTACTTCAGTCCTTACATTTTGCTCGCCAGCGTACATGGACTACACCCAGACATGACACAGCAACGAATCTGTGTAAAACGAGTTGCAGCGATTCATTTGACGAGCTACATGACGTCTACAGAGAGGACGAAGCTCTGCGCCTTTCGTGTGCAAGGAGCCGCTGCAACTCTGTCGCCAGATCTCCGGTAGGCCAACGATACGCCAACAGTGGGGTCAGAGCAGTTCCTTCTGTATGCGCTCAGTATCGAAATGGCCGCAAAAGAGCTAGCAGCTGTGCTTTGTGTGCGACAACAGAATAAAAAGAGAATCCAAACAAAAATAGTAGTTTGGGTGTACACTTTTATTGCTGATTGTGACATAAAAGGGTTATTTCACACATTGAACAATGATTGAAGAAGTTACTGTGATAAAATTTTCAGTTACGTGAGTGTCAGTAAAGCCTTATAGCAGCAAGAGATTTTCGTGACATTGAAGTCTAATCAGTAGCTAATCGTTTGTTGTTAGGAGTGGTGTTTACAGTTTTAGTTATAACTGTAACGAATACGTAGTAGTGATTTTCAGGTATTGTTTCAAAAGCGCTTTATAATAAACTCTTAAATATCTGAGACAAAAAATATGTGACTTGCCTCATTTGTTTACACATCGTATTACTGAAAATAATTCTCCCACATCTAACGTACCGGACTCATTAAGCGACACTTCGCTGCAAGAGGAGACGTAGCTGCTTTATTTCAGTCTGGATTCAAGTTTTTGGGAAAATTTCCACGTCCCGGATGGTAATGTGCTTTGTCTGTGGTGTGGAGTTCTTGTGATTGAGTGGAACACCAGGAACAGGTTGCGATGATGGAATTGAGGGACGATGATGTCCATGTTCTCCAACTGTGCCATTGTCTGAAAGAGCGTTGTTATAAGTTGTTTGAGTCCTTCGAAGTGGACTTCGTTTATGACGCTCATGTGTCTAATTTTAGCGGTCATTTTCTTTTGTTTAGGAATACTTTGAAGTGGGTTCAGTAGAGACAGTAAAAACATTTTGTCTTCATCCTCTTCCGCTTTCCCTTTGCTTTGTCCTAGCATTAAGCACCTTAATTTACAGATCATCATCAATATTCTTTCTGCCTTCTTTCGCCAAGTAGCCGCGCCAGGTACAGCTGTTTTTTCCTCTTCATGTGCATCTCCGATTTGTTGCTGGAAACGGTCTTGAGAAACGACTCCTGATTGAAATATATGTATACTCACTCCTACTTACTTCTGCACCTGATCCTCACTTTGCGGATTTCCTGCAGTGCAGTTCACGACCAAAAGAATCCCCGAGACGCTTCCTCCTCTTCTGTAACGAACTATGAAAGCGTTGGGTATTAAGGCAGAGATCTGTGCAAAGTGTTTCGTTAAACAAGACCCCCTGAAGTTGAAAAATACTTACGTTCACTAAAATGAAGTAAAATAAAATAAAATGTTTTTGAAACACCTAGCTCTTTCTTGTCTTCTAAAGTCGATTATTCTCTTTAGAAAATTTCCAGAACTTATTCCCAAAATGTTTCTTTCTGTTTGCAGTTTGAACAATACTGCGATGAAGTGTCTCGAATTGCTCGTCTCATCTGAATCTTGAAGATAAGTTTCGGTTTCAAAATTGTCCTCAGTGCACACGGGACGAAGAAAACTACATACAGTGTATCCCAGAAAATGTACACACTCTTGTTTTGACTATAAGACTAATATTTATTTATTAGGATACAGAAAAATTTCAAAATTCCAAATAACGCGAAAAAATATGGAAACCAGCCATTTATCGAAAGTGTTCAAATCGTTGGCCATCGTGGTCCAGGCACAGCTGATAACACTGATTGATGGAATCCAGTACGTTCCTAATCATTGCAGTTGGTATTTCAGCACATTCATTTTCATTGGCTGCTTTCAACTCCTTGATTGTAGCTGGCCTTGAACTATAAACATTGTGCTTCATCCCCATAGGGATCAAGTCCGGCGAGTGTGGAGGGTCTCACATCACGATGGTAGTGACAAGGTGCTCCATCCTGCTGGAAGTATCATTCTCCATCCCACAAGATCTATATGATGCATGGCATCACTTATTCCTGGAGTAAGTTCAAGTTTTTTCACCAGGCACTGTATGCTCAAAAAATTAAGATCCCTTCAAAACAAATGCCCATAAACCACATCACACTGCAACTCCTGGTAGTTTCACATGGTATTCCACTGTCATATGAAGATTCTCTGCTGCCCATTACGAGCATCTGTGATGATTAATTGAACAATTTAACTTAAAAGTTACCTCATTGCTGCAAACAGTCTTGTATGGGAATTATTTGTCCTCTGCACATCTTGCTTGACACAACTCACAAAATTCAGTTCTCCTGTCAGGATCATCATCATTCAGAGTGTGGAGTAATCTAGGAATGAAACTTTTACATTGGACACACTTCAAACTGTGATTGATGCTAATTTTTGGAGTTCCTGTCTCACAAGCCAGTTGCTGCACAGACTTTCTAGGAGACTGCTGAAACATTTTTATGTCTTCTCTTCCTCTTGTGGAGCCAGTGGATGATTGTGGTATTCCGTAATGGTTCTTGTGGGCATTATGGGCAGCTCCTTCTTCCTCATAATTGTCTCCCAGATGAGTAATTTTGAGTAACAGTTGTGCATCTTGTTGAAACTTCATTTGTCTGTCTTCCAGTAGCACTTCAGAATGAGCTTTCTTTGGCCCGGGCCCTGCCTACAGCCATTTTTCAATCCGTCACACCTGAAAAAGGAAAAAAAAAAAGTATTGCAATTAAGAGCTGTAAAAGAGTGTATACATTTCTTTGAGGCACCCCAAACGGGTGACTGGCAAGTAGCATGTTTTGGGTCTGCTGGTGCCGTGGTGTGGGGGTGACCAGAAGCCACTCTGCGATCAACTGGCAGTGTTGCCAGCAGAACCTCACAGTGGCAGCTCTGCTGGCAGGGCTGCCACACTCTTTTAGATGGAAGCTGGGGGAGGCTCCATTGCATTGTGTGTGGTGTCTGCAATTTGGATGCATGGCCTCCTGTGTGAAAGGGCCCTTACTGTGTACTGTGAGTGGAAAAGTTTTATTATTGATAAGGTTGGGAGGATCTGCAGTGGGGACCACTCAGTGTAGTGGAGCAAAATGAGAAACTCCTTAAATAAATTATCAGAGGCTTTAACACACTAGATTCCAAAGTGTAAGTCTTGCACCTGATTGCAGTATGAGATTTATTTAGTTTGATGTTAAGAATGTGCTACTTCAAATATCGTGAAATAATTATTTTGTGTCCATGATACAACTTGATTCTCAGGGGTACTGTGTGTTTTGTGGCGAGTAATAAACTTATCCAACATACACACACTCACACACACATAATTGTGCCATTATAAATGTGGACAGATGTTGTAATGTACCATACTAAACAGATCTGGGAAGCCTACAATCTAAAGTTTGTTTTGAACGTGGCAGTGTTTTACTTGGCATGGTCCTATTAGAGGTAGTAACCATCTGCATTCCTCCAAATTCTTAAATGACTTACTTAATCAGGTATAGGTGGGCCTGCAACCGAAACCACAATGCAGTCTGCCATTTTCCATGACTGGAAAAAACAATATAAAAACCTAAGAGGCACTGGAACATCATGGTGAGAGAAAATCTGACTTGACAATTATCATCCACTAAAGATATGATTGGACAAGCTATATTTTGAGACTTAACTGTTTTCTACATAGTGCAATAGAATGACCAACAGAAGGAAAATGTGTAATGAGAAGCAAACAATTGATTTATGTTTTAAAGATCGACATAGAATATTAACAGCTGAAAGAACAAGCACAGATTGTGACAATTGGAAGATAAAAACTATAGTCAGAAATTGAGGATGAATGAGCTTCTGACCATCTACTAAAAAGAAATTGCACACAAACACAAGTATGGGCGATATCAGTGGAAGTGACTCATAGTTAAATATATTTTTACTTCTGCCTGTTAACTCACTATATTTTTCATAAGTAATAGTTACTTTATAGCAAAAAGATTTCAGTTTTGACTACTCAGTCATTAAAGTGATGTTTACTTTCATGTCCCTTCTTTGATGCACTAACTAATTACTGGTACATGTTCATTTCTTTTATAAGCTGTAAACTGGTGCCCCAGAAAAAGGAAGCGGTGCTTCTCCCAGTGGGTAATGCACTATGAGCCCATTGCAAGCTTTTGCTCCCAGCATCCTCCACATATGGGCAAAGTTAAAGTGTGCAATTAGTATGCATCTGTTAGCGGGTCACTATTTATTGATGATGAATGTGATGATGATGGTGAACCACGGAGGTGGAAACTTCTGACCGTAATTTCTGAAGTGTCTCCCTAGGACACCTACAAAAGTTATTTTCAAGGCAGTTTCAGTTCATAAAAATAGATATAAAATCTTGAAACATTTTATTGACTTGCCTTCAGAAAAATCATAATATGAATATGTTATTGATAATGTTTTTGGTGAGGATCTTGTTACAGATACGATACAAATGTAAGTAACTTCCCCAACTTTTCTCAAAATGTATTTGCCTAATGGATTTATTATCGTAGGTTATTTTATGAAAGTATGTGTTTTTTTCAAACAAAGAAACAAACAGCTATTACTCACATCCTACCTCGGATGGGTTTAAATTATTATCCAGTCACCAACATTTAGTTCTGTCGCTTCACTAAACTGTTTGATATAACTAGTCTCTTTGAAAGGTCATGGATGACTTCCTTCTCTGCCTTATTGCCCACTTGAATTACATGTAGCACTGCCTCTTGTGATATTGACATAGACAAGATGCACAAACATTAGCTTTCTGTCATTCAAATTCTGCACTTGTATTATTTACAAGTGACATGAGTGGTGTTTTGTAAAATGATTGACACTTCTCTACTGTAATGAAGTCTGGTAAATAAATGTCCAATTTGACTGCCAGTGTTTCCAAAGTGCTTGATGAAATAAAGGAGCTTGATGAATGCCTCAACAAATAATTACTTCAGTAACTGGTTTGGATATATAGACAAAAATAGAGCAAAACCATCAAAAATAATTTATAATTGCTGAAATCTAAATCAGCTGAAACTAACTTTCCATCAATCCCTTTTTCTAGTTGCCCTCATAAAATATGATTTAATGCCCTAGATAGATTTAGCATTTCATTACCAGCCATCAGTTTGTTTTTCTGATTCCTTGAAGAAACCACTGTTTTCTTCTTTTGGAAATGTTCCACATGTCTCTCCAAACTCATCCTGTCTAGCCGTACATAATAGTCATTGTAAGACTAAGCTGAATGATAATGCTTCCAGGACCACTCAGTCCTGACCACACTATGTTATCCTCCGTGTATGATGTACTAGGTCAACAATATGCAGGTACATGTGTTTTACACTCTACTCTCTATCCAGATAAGAGCCACTACTTCTCCTTCAAGAGGGTCAACTGCCTTATGAAGCTGTCTACAATGCACTATGGAGATTCCGTGGAAGTTGTAGGAATCAAGCCCATGTCTCCATTAGCAGTCATTAACCCTGATATCTCATCTTCAGAGGTGGCTCGTAAGAAAAGAAACATTTCAGTCTGGAACCGCAAGACCGCTACGGTCGCAGGTTCGAATCCTGCCTCGGGCATGGATGTTTGTGATGTCCTTAGGTTAGTTAGGTTTAACTAGTTCTAAGTTCTAGGGTACTAATGACCTCAGCAGTTGAGTCCCATAGTGCTCAGAGCCATTTGAACCATTTTTGAAATAAATACATAAAATATTTACGTTATTGGTTTCAGCATGCAACTGCTGTCTTCAGATGTAAAAAAATTCACTACAGAGGCTTTGTACAACTATATAACAAAAACAGTACTCTGCTACACACTTGAGACATCATGAAGTCAATTAAAATATTGGCATACACGTTATCAGGTGGAGTCTTTATACCATATGATAATATGATGAGAATATTCCAGTGAGTGTACACAAATCATCACTTGGAGTCATTTTGACATGTGATGACATGATGTACAGAGTCTTTTCACTATGCAGTGATATGATGTACATCCATGAAATATGTGTCTCAGTCCAGCACACAGTTTTAATCTGCCAGGAAGTTTCATCAGGGTCTCGGGACCTTTGCCTTAGCACTTGCCTGCAAAATGCAAAGGTCCTGAGTTTGAGTCTCAGTCCGGCACACAGTTTTAATCTGCCAGGAGTTTCATATCAGTGCACACTCTGCTGCAGAGTGAGAATCTCATTCTGACTTCATGATGTTTGAAGTGTGTAACCGTTCTTGTTATCTACCTACACAAAGCTTTGTAGTGGACAGTGTCACATCTGAAGATAGTACCTTTTTGCTAAAATTGATAATATGAATATTTTCATATATTTAATTTATTGTTGATGTAATAAGTCACTGTACAAATATTTATAAAGGTCGCATACTTCCAGTTGACACTACGCCATTTTTTTAAAATTCGTAATACATTTTCCAGTTTTTATAATAAAATGACAAGACTTCCCAACACATCTTCAGCAGAGTATATATATATATATATATATATATATATATATAGTTATAATAGAGGGAAACATTCCACGTAGGAAAAATATATCTAAAAACAAAGATGATGTGACTTACCAAATGAAAGTGCTGGCAGGTCGACAGACACACAAACAAACACAAACATACACTGCCAGCGCTTTCATTTGGTATACCTGTATGATGTGACTTACCAAATGAAAGTGCTGGCAGGTCGACAGACACACAAACAAACACAAACATACACTGCCAGCGCTTTCATTTGGTAAGTCACATCATCTTTGTTTTTATATATATATATATATATATATATATATATATATATATATATATATAATAGAGGGAAACACTCCACGTGGGAAAAGTATATCTAAAAAGAAAGATGATGAAACTTACCAAACAAAAGCGCTGGCAGGTCGACAGACACACAAACAAACACAAACATACACACAAAATTCTAGCTTTCGCAACCAATGGTTGCCTCGTCAGGAAAGAGGGAAGGAGAAGGAAAGACAAAAGGATATGGGTTTTAAGGGAGAGGGTAAGGAGTCATTCCAATCCCGGGAGCGGAAAGACTTACCTTAGGGGGAAAAAGGGACAGGTATACACTCGCGCACACATACACATATCCATCCACACATACACAGACACAAGCAGACATTTGTAAAGGCAAAGAGTTTGGGCAGAGATGTCAGTCGGGGCGGATGTACAGAGGCAAAGATGAAGTTGAAAGACAGGTGAGGTATGAGCGGCGGCAAATTGAAATTAGAAATTAGCGGAGATTGAGGCCTGGCGGATAGCGAGAAGAAAGGATATGCTGAAGGGCAAGTTCCCATCTCCGGAGTTCTGACAGGTTGGTGTTAGTGGGAAGTATCCAGATAACCCGGACGGTGTAACACTGTGCCAAGATGTGCTGGCCGTGCACCAAGGCATGTTTAGCCACAGGGTGATCCTCATTACCAACAAACACTGTCTGCCTGTGTCCATTCATGCGAATGGACAGTTTGTTGCTGGTCATTCCCACATAGAACGCTTCACAGTGTAGGCAGGTCAGTTGGTAAATCACGTGGGTGCTTTCACACGTGGCTCTGCCTTTGATCTTGTACACCTTCCGGGTTACAGGACTGGAATAGGTGGTGGTGGGAGGGTGCATGGGACAGGTTTTACACCGGGGGCGGTTACAGGGGTAGGAGCCAGAGGGTAGGGAAGGTGGTTTGGGGATTTCATAGGGATGAACTAAGAGGTTGCGAAGGTTAGGTGGACGGCGGAAAGACACTCTTGGTGGAGTGGGGAGGATTTCATGAAGGATGGATCTCCTTTCAGGGCAGGATTTGAGGAAGTCGTATCCCTGCTGGAGAGCCACATTCAGAATCTGATCCAGTCCCGGAAAGTATCCTGTCACAAGTGGGGCACTTTTGGGGTTCTTCTGTGGAAGGTTCCGGGTTTGAGGAGATGAGGATGTGGCTCTGGTTATTTGCTTCTGTACCAGGTCGGGAGGGTAGTTACGGGATGCAAAAGCTGTTTTCAGGTTGTTGGTGTAATGGTTCAAGGATTCCGGACTGTAGCAGATTCGTTTGCCACGAAGACCTAGGCTGTAGGGAAGGGACCGTTTGATGTGGAATGGGTGGCAGCTGTCATAATGGAGGTACTGTTGCTTGTTGGTGGGTTTAGTGTGGACGGACGTGTGAAGCTGGCCATTGGACAGGTGGAGGTCAACGTCAAGGAAAGTGGCATGGGATTTGGAGTAGGACCAGGTGAATCTGATGGAACCAAAGGAGTTAAGGTTGGAGAGGAAATTCTGGAGTTCTTCTTCACTGTGAGTCCAGATCACGAAAATGTCATCAATAAATCTGTACCAAACTTCGGGTTGGCAGGCCTGGGTAACCAAGAAGGCTTCCTCTAAGCGACCCATGAATAGGTTGGCATACGAGGGGGCCATCCTGGTACCCATGGCTGTTCCCTTTAATTGTTGGTATGTCTGGCCTTCAAAAGTGAAGAAGTTGTGGGTCAGGATGAAGCTGGCTAAGGTAATGAGGAAAGAGGTTTTAGGTAGGGCGGCAGGTGATCGGCGTGAAAGGAAGTGCTCCATCGCAGCGAGGCCCTGGACATGCGGAATATTTGTGTATAAGGAAGTGGCATCAATGGTTACAAGGATGGTTTCCGGGGGTAACAGACTGGGTAGGGATTCCAGGCGTTTGAGAAAGTGGTTGGTGTCTTTGATGAAGGATGGGAGACTGCATGTAATGGGTTGAAGGTGTTGATCTACGTAGGCAGAGATGCGTTCGGTGGGGGCTTGGTAACCAGCTACAATGGGACGGCCGGGATGATTGGGTTTGTGAATTTTGGGAAGAAGGTAGAAGGTAGGGGTGCGGGGTGTTGGTGGGGTCAGGAGGTTGATGGAGTCGGGTGAAAGGTTTTGTAGGGGGCCTAAGGTTCTGAGGATTCCTTGAAGCTCCGCCTGGACATCAGGAATGGGATTGCCTTGGCAAACTTTGTAAGTAGTGTTGTCTGAAAGCTGACGCAGTCCCTCAGCCACATACTCCCGACGATCAAGTACCACAGTTGTGGAACCCTTGTCCGCCGGAAGAATGACGATGGATCGGTCAGCCTTCAGATCACGGATAGCCTGGGCTTCAGCAGTGGTGATGTTGGGAGTAGGATTAAGGTTTTTTAAGAAGGATTGAGAGGCAAGGCTGGAAGTCAGAAATTCCTGGAAGGTTAGGAGAGGGTGATTTTGAGGAAGAGGAGGTGGGTCCCGCTGTGACGGAGGACGGAACTGTTCCAGGCATGGTTCAATTTGGATAGTGTCTTGGGGAGTTGGATCATTAGGAGTAGGATTAGGATCATTTTTCTTCGTGGCAAAGTGATATTTTCTGCCCCGACTGACATCTCTGCCCAAACTCTTTGCCTTTACAAATGTCTGCTTGTGTCTGTGTATGTGTGGATGGATATGTGTGTGTGTGCGCGCGCGAGTGTATACCTGTCCTTTTTTCCCCCTAAGGTAAGTCTTTCCGCTCCCGGGATTGGAATGACTCCTTACCCTCTCCCTTAAAACCCATATCCTTTTGTCTTTCCTTCTCCTTCCCTCTTTCCTGACGAGGCAACCATTGGTTGCGAAAGCTAGAATTTTGTGTGTATGTTTGTGTTTGTTTGTGTGTCTGTCGACCTGCCAGCGCTTTTGTTTGGTAAGTTTCATCATCTTTCTTTTTAGATATATATATATATATATATAATATATATATATATATAAAAAAACAAAGATGAGGTGACTTACCGAACAAAAGCGCTGGCAGGTCGATAGATACACAAACAAACACAAACATACACACAAAATTCAAGCTTTCGCAACAAACTATTGCCTCATCAGGAAAGAGGGAAGGAGAGTGGAAGACGAAAGGAAGTGGGTTTTAAGGGAGAGGGTAAGGAGTCATTCCAATCCCGGGAGCGGAAAGACTTACCTTAGGGGGAAAAAAGGACAGGTATACACTAGCACACACGCACATATCCATCCACACATACAGACACAAGCAGACACATTAATATGTCTGCTTGTGTCTGTATGTGTGGATGGATATGTGCGTGTGTGCTAGTGTATACCTGTCCTTTTTTCCCCCTAAGGTAAGTCTTTCCGCTCCCGGGATTGGAATGACTCCTTACCCTCTCCCTTAAAACCCACTTCCTTTCGTCTTCCACTCTCCTTCCCTCTTTCCTGATGAGGCAATAGTTTGTTGCGAAAGCCTGAATTTTGTGTGTATGTTTGTGTTTGTTTGTGTATCTATCGACCTGCCAGCGCTTTTGTTCGGTAAGTCACCTCATCTTTGTTTTTATATATAATTTTTCCCACGTGGAATGTTTCCTTCCATTATATATATATATATATATATATATATATATATATATATATATATATATATATAAAATTTTCCATGTTTGAGCATAAAATTTCCTGGCAGGCTTGTAATATGAAGAAGCATTATTGTGAAGCAGCATGTAATTCCTTTTGAAAACGTGATACAGTATTTATATGACTTTACAGCAATGAATATTTAGTAGAAGAGTGATGATGTTATAACAGTTAAGCAATCATTTTTTTCTTTTGGCTGCTTGACTAGCATCAACATATACATTTTACAGGTAATTTCAAACCTAAATATAAAATGCTTAAAATGAGCTTGAGATAAATCAACATTTCAAGTTCATATTGAGATTTTTTTCCATACTTGTTCCAAAACTTACTAGAAATATGACAGAATGTAACTACAGAAGTATGAGGTAATGTGTTTTGCTGCAATAATGAAATTTGTACAGGAATGGTGAGAGACTAAGTAAGTCTGAACATCTTGGAATTCATGGACATCGACTGCACATCAGAAATGTGAGTGTCGCTGACAATGGTGTGTACCGATGCACTGCACACAATAAAGCCGGTTCAAGAAACAGCACTGTTAACTTGGTACTAACTGTTCCAGGTAAGTGAGAAGCACATAGTTACATCTTTTACAACAGCTACTATTTTCTATCCTAATATTTGTTAAGCCAAGCTGCAGTTACAAGCCATTTCAGGTTTTTGACAGCTTGCATCTATACTGATAGTTGTAAGTGCACACATTTATCATAGTCATGGGATAAACTGGTTTAAGGACAACAATGCAGATAGTCAGCATTTATTCACAGAATTAGTGTACAGCTATATGTGATAGAATATATTGACCGATTTAATGTCATAAGTGGTTGCCTTGCATATTGATAGGATTAATTCCTATCATTAAATCTTCTAGTATAAAATTTAATTAGAAAGACATAGTTTCCTTGCAATACTTTTTTATTTAACACATGTGTACAACTGTTTTTTCATAAATGAAACATAATGCAGAAAACAGTCAGAGCACTTCCTTACAATTTACCAAGGATATTTATTGAAACAAATGACTACACTGTTATGAACTGCCTGAACAATAGCTTTCTTTTTAGTTGATATTTTCATTTTCATATGTACACACATACATTATCTATGGGAAATAGGCCCGAACAAACTCTGTTCTCCATACACTGCATTTTATAAAATGGGTGTATCTGTAAGTTTAATGTACTTTATCCTTAGTTTGGTTTCATTTTTGCTAACTTGGTCCAGTTTTAAAATTTTGTTTAATTTTTTATTTTCCCCCAACATCACTCTCACTCCTCCTTTTTTATATTATTGCCTCACATTCCTTCAAGATAAAGATGAAATATTGTCTGTTGTGCATTACCCACACTTTTCTCTGCACAAAGATCTCAGAAGGTTTTGTTGAAGTCTGACCATGAACATATTTGAATTTTGCCCAAAGGAGTGCAGGATAGGGCCTATTTAGCTACAATATTAAGTTAATTACAATAACATTAATGTGGCTTAAGCTCTTTTACTGTTATTTTTTCAGGTCAGAATATTGCGTCAATTTTGCAGCCACCATCAAACCTGCTAGTAAAAAGAGGGGATATGGCAGTATTTGACTGCGTTTTTGAGAATGCTGATGAAACAGAATGGTACCTTTGGCCACATTCTGAAGCAATCAAGAATTCAACTAGGTACTGTTGTTCAGTATATGCCAAAGTTGGTTTTAGTCTCATATTGATTTGCTGTCTTCCCCTTCTTTCTCTCTCTCTCTCTCTCTCTCTCTCTCTCTCTCCACTTCCCATCACTCCTCATTCCTTCCCATACCCATGTAGATGAACAAGGATTAGTTACAACATATGGCGGTCTTCCTAAGGTAACATCACAAGGCAACAGTAAATAATTTAATGAAAGTATGCAGATCTGCTCCATCAATATCAGCTGCGGAATCAGTTACTTATCTGGCATCTTTGCAGGTGTCCATGACATTAAAGACTGTTGTCATAGTGATAGTTGATTCTGCATTTTAAATATATTGCATCTAGTGCTTCTTAGTTTGTACCTGCCTGGATAGCTGTGTGTGTTCAAGCACCAGTTCTGGGATGGGAGGTGTGCCACCTGTGAATCAATCCTACCCAACGGATGTACAGTGAGGGTCAGTGTGCCAGCCGGCCTGGATGTGGTTTTTAGATGGTTTCCCACACCTGACTTTTGTGCACATTTGATTTTACTGAGCAGTTATATTTCTTAGCTTTATGTCTGCCCATGTCCAAATTATCTCTTCCATTACGACACCCACAAATCTTCCATTTATATTTAGTAGTTACTTACAAAATACAAACATTATCAAAAAGTTAATACAGTGCAACAGGACTAATATTGTACATATAGTTTCTTAAGACTTCTTATAAATTATAGCATTTAAAGAGGACTCAGAAAGTTCATGGTAAACCTTGCATGATATCACCAACTGGCTTATTTAGAGTTACTTGTGTGTCCATTATATCCCTACTGACATGGTCTGAACCTGCAGATGTTACCTTCCTTTGACCCTGGTATGTTGAAGTAGCCATCATTCATTATC
This sequence comes from Schistocerca piceifrons, assembly GCF_021461385.2. Lineage (NCBI taxonomy): Eukaryota > Metazoa > Arthropoda > Insecta > Orthoptera > Acrididae > Schistocerca > Schistocerca piceifrons. The sequence continues at coordinate 514,788,421 of NC_060141.1, forward strand.
TCATATTACTAAACTTCTGGTCATATTACTAAGAGATTGCAGGCCCCCTTTTGTAGTTGCCCATTGGCACACCTGTTTGAAGTCACTTTCTTTATAGATAGTTGCTATGTATGAAGACATTTCTATGTGAATAACTTATTTTCTCCTTACTTTAATGGCACATACCTCAGTTAGTGATGAGGCTCAATGGTAAGTCACTGAATACAGAATGGAGATAGCTAGTCTGACTCTTTATCTTATTTTTTTTGTCTATATTTACTGTTTTTAAATCCCTGTCAGTGAAAATGGGATGTTTTCATTTTGAGAGATTTGACAATCACATTCTTCAAATTCTATATTTAGCTGCAATTTACTTGTCCATTTTCTTCTTAGCATGTCATGCTGTGTCTTCTTTGACTTTGGATCTCAATCTTTTACTGTTTGTGTTTGACTTCAGCTACAAATGTGTGACTTTTTTCCTTATCTATGTTATGAGAATGACTGTTACAAATCCATTCTAAATATGCTGCACAGGCATCCAGAGAGGAAAATCATCATTCAGTTTCAGGGGAAATTGAGACAGGAAAACACATAAATGAAAGTCAGACAATGTCTGTATCAGGATAGCTCACTGTTCTGCAAATAAGAGGTGTTGAGGTTTAGGCAGATATGTAGGGAACATGCACTCACTAGTTTAGCCATCTGGTAACTAGCACACATGCCCCCCCCCCCCCCCCCCCCCACCCTCACATGCACACACACACACACACACACACACACACACACACACACACACACATACGCGTGAATAGAAAGCTACAGGTGAGCTCAAGTAGAATAGAACAGTGTTAGAGGGATTGTGAAGCTCGTGTGGAGGCAGAAGGGAGATGGGAACAAAAGTTGGCCTGGGAGTGGGGGAAGATTGAGACAGGGAACAATGGGTACTGAGATAATTATCTGTATTTTCATGAATGTAGGATGTATTGATGGAGAGTACACACACACACACACACACACACACACACACACACACACACACACACACACACGTGGTGCAGAGTACATTATGTGGAGGGGGAAAATGCAGATAGCATAGGATCTAAAGGAACTGTTAAAGCCAGTCACTATATGTGGAATAGCAAGTTCCAGCACTTAATGATCCTACGAAGAACTGTCCACTATTTAGCAATGACCATTCATGGGCATGAATCATTAATTTGTGGTCACACCTGTATACAATGTTGCATAATGGTTGCAACAAAGTTGATGTATGAAGTACTTATGGTCATAGACAGGTGTGCCTTGCCAATGACAAGGGTGCAATTGGAGGTTGTGGGTGGTGCATGGGACAGGGCCTGCATGTTTTATGAGAATGGACAAGTATTTTATCTAGGTTGACTAGAAAGTAGAATATTATGTAAGATTTCACTTCCTCTCTGCCCTATACTTCATAAACATTACCAGTTGCAAGTTCAGTTAAAGTAAACAGAATTAATTTAGTTGGAAGGTAGATATCAAATGCAGGTAAACACTGGAAGGTAAAAAAGTGTGACTATCTGATTAGTTCCCATTGTATGACCTTATTTCAGAGTAAATATAATTTTATTCTTATTCATTTCAATTAAAATATCAATAGTATAAGTGTGGTCAGTAGTCAGTGATTCAGAATGTGCAACATACATAAATATACTCATAGTTTATTCAACTAGGATTTCATTGCCAACAGTTCCAATTTACATTCACTCTTGACACTGTTGTAACAATACCATTTTTCACTGTGGTTAATGTCATTCTGGACTTTCCCCATGAGAACTATGAAAATTTAGTTGAAACTTTGTATATGACTAGTACTGTTCTTTAGTAACTCCCTATCAAAATATCTTCAACCATATTACTAATTAATATACTCCTATTTATCCGTTGCACCTTTGAGATCAATACTTAGTGGGCTGTAGTACAGTCCCAGATGCCTCACTTAACACAGGTTCTTGAAATGTTTTTGCAGAGTGATTGTTGTCTTATCTTCAAATGTCTGACAGTTCAGATCTTTCAGCATATCTCTGATGCTCTCCTGTGGATCTCTGACCATAAATGCTCCCCATCTTCCTATATATTTAATGTACCCTCCCAGTCCTGTGTGGTATGGTGCCACACACTTGAGCAGTTTTATAGAATGGGTCACACAAGTGATTTGAAAGCAATCTTCTTTTTAGACTTCTTGCATTTTCCCAATATTCTACCAGTGAATTGAAGTTTGCCACCTGCGTAACCTACAACTGAGCATGTCTGATTGTTTCGTTTCATAGTCCCACAAATTGTTGCATCTAGATATTTGTTTGAGTCCATTGATTCAAGTTGTGAGTCATTGATGTTGTAGTTATTGGGTACTACATTTCTGTCTTTTGATGCACACAATGTTACATTTCTGAAAATTTAAAAACAAGTTGCTAATCTTTCCATCACTTTGAAACCTTATCAGAATCTGTTTAAATATTTGTCTGGCTTTTTTTTTTTTTTTTTTTTTGAAGAGTACTTCATTATAGAAAAGTGCATTATTTCAGCTGTGAGATTTTTAGGGTAAACTGAAGTTTATATCAAAAAGATAGGCAAATGGGAAATGAATGTGATATATTTGTTGCAGTAGACAAGAAACTCAAATCCACCGAGGTAGAAACTGAAGCTGCATGTGAGACTATTTGGGTAAGACTCAGGGGCGGGGACAAAACGGTTATTGGATCTTTCTATCGCCCATCAGACTCATCTGCTGATGTAACTGAAAACTTAAGAGAAAACCTCAGTTCATTTGTATGTAAGTTCCCAAAGTTCAGGGGTGGGGACAAAATGATTATTGGACCAGACTTATCTACTGATGTAACTGAAAACTTAAGAATAAACCTCAGTTCATTTGTATGTAAGTTCCCAAATCATACTGCAATCATTGATAGAGATTTTAATCATCCAACAATTAATTGGGAAAATTACAGTTTGTTAGTGGTGGGTGTGTTATGATGAGGCAACAGTTTGTTGCGAAAGCTTGAATTTTGTGTGTGTGTTTGTGTTTGTTTGTGTGTCTATCGACCTGCCAGCGCTTTTGTTCGGTAAGTCACCTCATCTTTGTTTTTATATATAATTTTTCCCACGTGGAATGTTTCCTTCCATTATATATATATATATATATATATATATATATATATATATATATATATATATATATATATATATATATATATATTCAGTAAACTATATAAAAAAATCAGTAGTGTCATCTCTCACTGAGGAACTTGAAACATTCAGTGCAAGGAAGCAGCATGTAGAGAAACTCTAGCTCAAGTTTAAAAGAACAGTTGACTATGCACTGGATAGATATGTACCCATTAGAACAACTCATAATGGGAGGGAACCTCCATGGTATCCAGTCACTGTAAAGAATCTTCTAAAGAAGAAGAGATTACTGTGTAATAGGTGTAAAACAAAGTGTATGGCTGTAAATGGAGAGATGATGATTGAAATGAATTTGGCTACCAAGAGAGGAATACGTGATGCCTTCAGTGACTACCAGAGCAGGCTGGCTGGCACACCAGACCTCGACACTAATTCACTGGGTGGGCTTGTGCCGGGGACCGGCATGCCTTCTCGCTTGGGAAGCAGCATGTTAAACTGTGCGGCTACCCAGGCGGGCTAGAAGGTTACTGTTAATGTTGTCTGACAGGTCATTCATGTTCAATATAGGCAGCAGGGCCCAATATGCTACTCTGTATCATGTCTGAAGTTTTACTCCATCTGTCTATGACTCTCCATCTAAGATAATGTAATGTGTTCCCTATTAAGAAATCCTCTATCCACTGTCAAATTTCGTTTGATAACTCATATGGTCATGCTTTGACTAAGAAGCATTGGGTTGGTACTGGTCCAACGCTTTTTGGAAGTCAAGAAATACTGTATCTGTTGACTACCTTGATCTATGGCTTTCAGGATGTTATGTGAGAAAAGCGGAATTTGAGCTTCGCATGTCCTATGCTTTTAATGTCTGTGCTAATTGGCATGGAGGGGGGGCATTCTGTTTGAGATAACTCCTTCTGTATTACATCACAATATGATCTAGATTCTGGAACAGATGGATGTCAGAGATATTGGATGGTAGGTTTGTGACTGTGGATCACTTCTGCTACCTCTCTTATAAAATGGGTGACCTGAAATTTCTTCCAACTATTGGACCCAATTTTTTTTATCAGAAATATACTGTATGTTATGGTTAAAAATGTGGTTGGCACAGCCACATAATCTGTATATAATGTGATAGGGACTCAGTTGGGCACTGGAATCATGTTCAGTCTTAACAATTTTGGCTCAGCTTTTTCTCAAGAGCATTTCACTGGTTTCTATAACACTCATCTCTGCAATGATGGAACCCTCTCAAGTAGTAAGAAAAGATCTTAGTCACTCAATGAATGCAGAACTATGTTGTGTACTGTGCTGCCATTCTCTTAATTTTTTTTGATAGAATCAGTTTACTTTAAATACACTTTAGCCATCTTTCCTTAACAAAGTAAAACCTCTTTTCATCTCTATTTTGAGTGTATTTAAGGCCCAGCATGTATATGTGGTAACCAGAATTCAGCTTGTTAAAATTTGTCATCAGAGCAAACTTTTGTCATCTCAGTGGCATAGTACATCTTTAAACAATTCAAAATATTGAAAATATAAAAATGCATCATTACTTTTAGTTACACAGAGTTACATTATTAAAAATGCTGTTTTGTTGTTCAGATTTAATATTACAAATGTCTGTTTATTGTTTCTGTCTTTGATGCTAGCATCGACTCTGGTATTGATTACATGATGAGAAATCTAAGTTTGTACATCAAATAAAACAGTGGGTGACAATGTATGTAGTGTCCATATTGTCAAAACAGACATTTTGTTTAATTCTGAAAGACACTTTACTGTTATGGTGAAATAACAAAGTTCATATAACAAAAGGATGAAGATGAACATTGTGGAAATTTTTGGCTGATGATTTCATTTATAATGATAACTGATAAAGTATACTTTATTTTAGTAATTCCTGTGGCTGAAGTTGCTTTCTTAGTAGTGATGTATTGAGTTGTTTTATGGGCTACTTACTCACTGACATCTACATCTGTACTCTCCAGACCACTGTGAAGTGCAAGGCAGAGGATACGTCCCATTGCACCAGTTATTTGGGTTTATCCCATTCCATTCAAGAATGGAGTGTGAGAAGACTTTGTAGCGTGGGGTAACTTTGTAATACAACCATTGAATTACATAATGTCATTTGAGTTTTATGCATTGTCCCTTCAAGAACCAATTGATGTTATGGTAGCACTACAGTCATTTAGTGCTTGTGTTAAATAATATTAACATCTGTGATTAAATAAAACTGTTTAATGGGGAATCTATTTCTGATAATGATTTACAGTAAAATATAAAATTTATGGTTGCCTCGTCAGGAAAGAGGGAAGGAGAAGGAAAGACAAAAGGATATGGGTTTTAAGGGAGAGGGTAAGGAGTCATTCCAATCCCGGGAGCGGAAAGACTTACCTTAGGGGGAAAAAAGGACAGGTATACACTCGCACACACACACATATCCATCCACACATACACAGACACAAGCAGACATTTGTAAAGGCAAAGAGTTTGGGCAGAGATGTCAGTCGGGGCGGATGTACAGAGGCCTCTGTACATCCGCCCCGACTGACATCTCTGCCCAAACTCTTTGCCTTTACAAATGTCTGCTTGTGTCTGTGTATGTGTGGATGGATATGTGTGTGTGTGCGAGTGTATACCTGTCCTTTTTTCCCCCTAAGGTAAGTCTTTCCGCTCCCGGGATTGGAATGACTCCTTACCCTCTCCCTTAAAACCCATATCCTTTTGTCTTTCCTTCTCCTTCCCTCTTTCCTGACGAGGCAACCATTGGTTGCGAAAGCTAGAATTTTGTGTGTATGTTTGTGTTTGCTTGTGTGTCTATCGACCTGCCAGCGCTTTTGTTTGGTAAGTTTCATCATCTTTCTTTTTAGATATATTTTTCCCACGTGGAATGTTTCCCTCTATTATATTCATATATATATATATATATATATATATATATATATATATATATATATATATATATATATATATATATATATATATATATATATATATTCATATTTATACACATCCCACCTCATTTGTTGAAAATCATGTTGTGTCATGATAAATTTCAAAGGATATAATATAATATTAATGTTGTTAATTTTTTCATTTTCAGGTACTCAGTTTTTTCTAATGGATCACTTGTTATATACAGTGTTAATGATGAGCATCCAACAGATGACAGGGGCACTTACTCTTGTGTAGGAATAAGAGGAAAAGAGAAGCAGACATATTCTGCTGAGCTGAAAGTTGCTTGTAAGTTATACAGAATGTCTAATTTTAGAAAAATTCCTTTCTCTCTTTGAATATGTGTATTACCTAGAATAGATTAGCAATCAAGCTATACACTTTTAGGATATTGCATGTCTCTGTGAGACTATGGTTTCTGAAAGAGACTACCACTTACTTAATTAATGATTCAGCTGAAACCTTTCCAGCCATCCAGTAATATTGCAGCATAACTTTTGATCTTGGGTTACTGGATTATGGTAATCTTTACATGCTCCTTGGCCTTAGTAATAATTTTTTCTTCACTCTGTGTTGGGGGTGGCTCATTCTTAAGGGCCAGAGTGGCCCTGCCCCACCACAAATTTTGTGATATGATTTTGTTCTGTGTATTATTTCAATATTATATCAGTTTGAGTATGACACAATTTTTGTCTAGTAATGACAAGAGACCAATGGTAATCAGGCTCAGTTTCCACTTTTCCATTGCAGAGACATGCTGTTACTCTAATATCTCAGCAGACAGACCACACCTTGCTGCTATCCCTCTCTAATCCCACTCCTTAACGTATCCTCCCACAGTGACAAACCCGTTTTCCTTTCCCCTGCCCGTACATCTGATGTGAGAGCCAGGGTAGGGTGGTCTTTACTCCCTCTTCACCCTTGGATCTATAAACTACAGTCACAGAGGTGTGACTGAACTGTTTCCCTTTCTACACCTTGCTTCTTACCATAGATCAGCTTACGGCCACCTCGCGCAGTCCTGCTGGATAGACCAGCTCACATGCTGCGCCACAGTGAACTCTGCTTTCTCTCTCCCCTCCATGCCTGCCTGGCTGCAATTTAATTTATCATGTAGTAAATAAATTTTAAATTGTACAAACTTTCTAAAATAATTGAAAGTAAAACAGAATCTGTTTTATCATTTGTGGTAGCTATTGTACGTTGATTTATCTTGGTTTATAGTGAAGAAAAGATTTTATTTGCTGCTATTAAACTATTAATAGTGTGTGAATCAGTAAAGGAAATAACAGAAAAAAGACTGTAATTCCTTTTCAAGAACATTTCCTCACTTTGAGCGCAGCTGACTCATTGATAATGTCTTGGAAGTCAAATTTAGCAGGTGTATACTACTCTGTTGACAAGATAACTGAATTAGACAGTCTGCTTCACCTGTACTTGACCTTCAGTAGTTTTTTTACCATCTTTAGTCTATTGAAACAGTATTGAAATTGTCAAAAATATTTTCAAAGTTATTTTGATGTTTTGGTAAGTGTACCATAACCCAAGCTTAAAAAAAGGGTCCACTTGAGTATCTGTGTCAGTGCTCTTCACCAGTCTTTTTACTGGAATCTGAAAGCAGCTATTTCATTAACTAGCTCCACTGTATCGATATTTATGCTAAATTTGTCACCAAAAAATGGTGCATTTAAAAAAAAATAAGATACAGAGCTCTAATTTAAAGCTTCCTGACAGGGAATTGAAGTGAGATGAAATGGTGCATTATATATGAGATCTGTTTCCCATTCCACATATTGTTCTATGTAATATTTTGAAGCAGTTGAGCTTAAGCATTTTCACCTCGGTTCTCAGTTGGCAGAAATTGTCAAAAATAGGAAGCCTTCAGCTGAACAGTGTATCATTTACTTCAAGACCCCCATGGCCAGCCTTTGAGATCCTACAATACTGTAATGAAGTAGCAGCAAAAACTCCATTGTTGAACATGAGGTAACTGTGTAAGCAGTAGCTGTATGAACCAAGCACACTGTTGACACATAACCCATGTGATGCATGTTTGATAGTAGTCATTTCTTGATGTGCTACTTGGACAAAATGACACTGTGACAACAGAGTACATCTTGTCTTTTGTTGAGGGGAAGGCTTTTCTCACAGGCGGAAGATAGGAAGATGTGGGGCAAGAGACTTCACATGCGTCTCCCAGTTAATTCTTAAATCATATTTCTGGCTTTATTTATTCATTTATTAATTTTAACTGGCCTGTTTTTGAGCCTCCTTTGTGCTTGCACTCTTTATGGGGACTTATCTTCCCTTGGCCTCAGTACAGCCCTGCCCATAGCCCGAATTTCCACTTGTGTCACTTTACCCACCTACCTTAAGTCACTTTCACGTGCCTTACTGCATTCATTTCTCCTTCCTTACTGCCATTCGTCAATGGGAAAAAGTGTTCCATATTCTGAAACTGTGGGATTGAAACTTGAGTATTCTTACAATTATTTTAATGTAAATGAAGTAAATTGTTTGTTATAAAAAGCATCTTATTTATTAATATAATGGAAGGAAACATTCCGCTCCTTCCCTCTTTCCTGATGAGGCAACAGTTTGTTGCGAAAGCTTGAATTTTGTGTGTGTGTTTGTGTTTGTTTGTGTGTCTATCGACCTGCCAGCGCTTTTGTTCGGTAAGTCATCTTATTTATTAAGTATGAGAATAAGTATTAAGTAAGAGAAGCTAGAAATCAAACACTTAGATGCACATCAACTGACTATAATAAAACAAACACACACACACGCGCGCGCGTACACACACACACACACACACACACACACACACACACACACAAACAAATATTGAGTTCATTTCTGTATATACTCTATTATTAGCTATGGCACTTCATGGATTAGGCCCATGTTTATGACTGTATAATAACTTTATTTACTATTTTTCTAGTGTTCGTTAAGCATATGATGAATATAACAAACAATTTGGAACAATTCTGTTATAGAGTTTATTGAATTTTTGTCTGTGCCTCACGAACATAAATGAGCAACAGCTGCCACTTTCCTTCATTTAAATGTTTTTTAACGTCTACCCTGAAGTTGCTTATTAGCATTCCGTATAAGAACACATTTACCATTGAGGAGTTTAAAGAATGACTCGTAGATGTATTTGTTTTAATATTGAATGGCTTTTTGGAAGGATGAAAACAACACACTATTTTTGGTTTGTGTATCTATTATTTTTATTTAAACAATGGAAAATAAAGCATGGAATAATTACAATATTATGAAGGGGATAGATTGCTACTCACGGTATAGTGGAGATGTTGAATCACAGACAAGCACAAGAAAAAGGCTGCTAAACAAGTAAGCTTTCATCCAAAAGGCCTTCTTCTGAGGCAGACAACACTCACCCACATTCATGTAAACACAACTCACACACATATGACCCCAGTCTGTGGTACCGAGGCGAGACTGCGAGCAACAGTGTGTGCTGGGAGAAGCAGTCGGTAGTGGGGATAAGGATGAAGCTGGGGCAGGAACTGGGAGAGACAGATGGCAGAGTAGGGGTGGGAGATGGTAAAGTGCTGCCTTTGGGAGCATACAGGGATGTGGTGGGGAGAGGGTGGCACAGCTAGGTGCAATTGGGAGGTTAGATGGAAGGCAGAGGGGATGTGGGAGGGGGGGGGGGGGGGCAGGGAGGGGGGGGGGGCAGCGGAAAAGGAGAGAAGTAAAAATACTGTGATTGTGCTGATGGAACAGAAGGCTGTGTAGTGCTGGAGTGGGAACAAGGAATAGGATATGTGTGTGAAGGACAGTGACTATTGAAGATTGAGGCCAGGAGGATTAGGGGAGTGTGGGATATATTGCATAGAGGTAGTTGTAAATTGAGAGTTCACAGCAGCACAGGTGAGAACAAGTGGGAGCTTACCGTCTCCCATCCCTGCCCTGCTATACCTCCCCCTCACTACCCCAGCCTCCTCCTTACGCCCACAACCAAGACTGGCAACCACAGACAGTGGTCATATGTGTGAGCTTTGTTTGCTTGAGTGTGGGTGTGTGTTGTCTGCCTCAGAAGAAGGCCATTTGGCTGAAAGCTTACTTGTTTAGCAGTCTTTTTGTTGTGCCTTTCTGCAACTCAGCATCTCAACTATATGATGAGTAACAATCTATTCTTTCCATAATATTATTTTTCTTTTGTTATATTTCACAGTGAATGCTTGTTTCAGCTTTTAAATTTCAGAGGTATCTTTTTTGTTTGACAGAACCATGCAACACAATTTTTTTCTTGACGGTAATAATACTTCTTATTTATCCACCCATCTTTTCTCAAAAATGCTGTTATTCTTCATCTGGTATTTTCCACTTTTTTATTCTACTTTTAATATTCTGTTGAAGATGCATTCTGTTCGGGCATGCATTCTGTTCCAGCACAACTTTCTCTGCCATGTTTCTAGACACAATAGTCATGCAACCTGTACAAGTTAATGTGCATAGTGTGTGTTCAATATTACTGCATAATTTGAAAATGTTAATTCCATATTTATAAGTTTTACATGGTTCCTTCTGTAAAACTGATAGCTGTCCTCTAAATTATACCATGATTTCATCAGTGGGAAAGTTCTGCCTAATACATACTCTGCACAAAATTGCCTCTGTAACGTGTCTGATTTTTTACGTTGTATTCTCTTCTTTAGCTGAAATGAATGCTGTGGAGGTGCTACTGAATGCTTCAGATTAATGTAAAATATATGGTGTGGTCACACAGCATTCTTATCTGTAGTATGCAAAAAATGATATTTGTATTTTACCAGGCCAGTAAATATTTCACTCTCAGACAACTGCTACAGACATCATATTGTGACCCAGTAACAACTGATGCTCCTACCACTGGTCCCACAAATGTCATCAGCATCATCATCACCATCATTGTTATCAACATCATGGTTATTCTCATCATCATCATCAGCAGCAGCAGTATCTTCATTACATTCTTTGTTAGGAAGCTCCAGTAGTTCTGAAGCATTTGTTTCAACGTCTCAGTTTCCTACATAATTAGTAATGTGTTACCAGTCAAAACTACCAATTTTATATGTTTATATGTTAAGGAACATTCCAGCAGAAAGTAAATAATTTAGGAGCAAAGGAAACCACTCAGCAAATAGTAGAAGAAGCATATATAGATGGAAACATTCCACGTGGGAAAAATATATCTAAAAACACAGATGATGTGACTTACCAAACGAAAGTGCTGGCAGGTTGATAGACACACAAACAAACACAAACATACACACAAAATTCAAGCTTTCGCAACCAACAGTTGCTTCATCAGGAAAGAGGGAAGGAGAGGGAAAGACGAAAGGACGTGGGTTTTAAGGGAGAAGGTAAGGAGTCATTCCAATCCCGGGAGCGGAAAGACTTACATTAGGGGGAATGTGTATGTGCGGATGGATATGTGTGTGTGTGTGCGAGTGTATACCTGTCCTTCCCTCCTTCCTGACGAAGCAGCCGTTGGTTGCGAAAGCTAGAATTTTGTGTGTATGTTTCTGTTTGTTTGTGTGTCTATCGACCTGCCAGCGCTTTCTTTTGGTAAGTCACATCATCTTTGTTTTTACACACACACACACACACACACACACACACACACACACACACACACACACACACACACACACACATATATATATATATATGGCTAACTTGGGCTGGTAGACAACGATGTGTACAAAGGTTAGGTGGTTGTGTTGCCGCCAAAACACGTTAAAGGGTGGAGAAATTAGGGAAAATTTCGAAAAAACTGCTTGTAAATGTATTAAAAGGAGTGGTTTTGTGGTGGCAGATTATGAAAATGAGGCTAACAATTGTCTGACGAAGAAATAATGACGTTAAAACCTGTGGGAAGCGGCTAAAAATTATCAGTGATGTGGGAAAAAACAGAAATGGAAATATAGTGAAAGTTATTAGAACTAGCCGAAATGGTTGTTTAATAGGTGAAAGGAACTGTTTGTGAACTAGAAATGGTGGATTTTATAGCAACGGTAGTGTTGAAAGCGGAAAAAAAATTTTTTGGTTATGGTTTGGAAGTGGGTTACGTATTATTGAGTATATATATGCAGGATAAAATTGTATAGTAGATAACGGTAAAAAGGAGAAGGCAAATACAAAGTGAAACTACTGGCAATAACAGAAAGAGAAAATAAGATGACAGAAAGGATTTCGAAATGCAACAGTGACAATAACAAACGTAATTGTTGGGTTCAAATTAATGATATGAATATCATAGAGGGAAACATTCCACGTGGGAAAAATATATCTAAAAACAAAGATGATGTGACTTACCAAAAGAAAGTGCTGGCAGGTTGATAGACACACAAACAAACACAAACATACACACAAAATTCTAGCTTTCGCAACCAACGGCTGCTTCGTCAGGAAAGAGGGAAGGAGAGGGAAAGACGAAAGGATGTGGGTTTTAAGGGAGAGGGTAAGGAGTCATTCCAGTCCCGGGAGCAGAAAGACCTACCTTAGGAGGAAAAAAGGACGGGTATACACTCGCACACACATACATATCCATCCACACATATGCAGACACAAGCAGACATATTCAAAGGCCTTTGAATATGTCTGCTTGTGTCTGTATATGTGTGTAATGTATACACTCGCACACACACACATATCCATCCACACATATACAGACACAAGCGGACATATTCAAAGGCCTTTGAATATGTCTGCTTGTGTCTGTATATGTGTGGGTGGATATGTGTGTGTGTGTGTGTGCGAGTGTATACCCGTCCTTTTTTCCTCCTAAGGTAAGTCTTTCCGCTCCTGGGATTGGAATGACTCCTTACCCTCTCCCTTAAAACCCACATCCTTTCATCTTTCGTGATGACTGGGTGTTGTGTGATGTCCTTAGGTTAGTTAGGTTTAAGTAGTTCTCAGTTATAGGGGACTGGTGACTGTAGCTGTTAAGTCCCATAGTGCTCAGAGCCATTTGAGCCTTTCATCTTTCCCTCTCCTTCCCTCTTTCCTGACAAAGCAGCCGTTGGATGCGAAAGCTAGAATTTTGTGTGCATGTTTGTGTTTGTTTGTGTGTCTATCGACCTGCCAGTGCTTTCTTTTGGTAAGTCACATCATCTTTGTTTTTAGATATATTTTTCCCACGTGGAATGTTTCCCTCAGATGAATCCTTTTTGATTAGCTCATCAACAGATTTGTCCAAAACCTAGCAAAGTTTCCATTCTTTTTGTGATCCTATCAATCTCTCAACACTTGTACTATTAACTCAGTAGTCTCCTCTATTCCTAGACTATTTTTATGTGTTTACTAATCCAGGAAGTTCTCCTGCTTTATGGTACGGCATCCAATTGAGCTAGAATCATTCACAGCAATATTCACTATTCACAACAGTGTAGAAATTATCAATCAGTTTGATGCTGAATAAATAACATTATTGAAAATTTTTGGAAACAAACAGCAAGTAGAAATGTGAGAAGTAACAACAGTGGTCAAGACCCAGCTGGCAGTATCTCACTTAGTCAGATTTACTTTGGCAGGCAATGTATCATCTATGTTCAAAAGTGTCTGGACGCCTATTAGTAGACATTATGTGGGGTGTGTCCACATTAATGTGTCCAGCCTTCATCTTTATGGTGGCACCTATTAGTGGACATTATGTGGGGTGTGTCCACATTAATGTATCCAGTCTTCATCTTTATGGTGGCTTGAGTTCTTCTGTTAACACTTTCAAAGGATTATCTGAATGACTGTGCAGTGGCACCTATTAGTGGACATTATGTGGGGTGTGTCCACATTAATGTATCCAGCCTTCATCTTTATGGTGGCTTGAGTTCTTCTGTTAACACTTTCAAAGGATTATCTGAATGACTGTGCAGGAATGGCAGCCCATTCGTCCTCAAGAGCTGAAAGCAGAGAAGGTAGTGGTGTGGAGACCGGGGTGTGAAGTGAGGAAGACGTTGTAATTTTTCCCAACTGATCCCAGAGGTGTTTCACTACATTCAGGTTGGGGTTCTGGGTGGCCAGTCCATTTCTGGAGTTTTATTGTCCAAAAATCATTGTCTCACAGGTGCTGTCTTATGACAGAGTGAACCGTCATGCCGACACAAACAATCATTATTTCCGAACTGTTCCTCCACTGTATGCAGTTTACAATGCTGTAAAATGCATTCATATGCTTCTACATGTAGCATTTTCTTAAATGCAATGTGGGGGTGACATCCTAACCAACAAAAGCACCCCCATACCATAATACCACCTCCAACGTCACTATTACCACTACACATGTTGGCAGGTTACGTTATCCAGGCATCTTTCAAACAAAAACCCTTCCATTGAATTGTCAGAGGGTATAGCATGATTTGTCACTCCAAATCACTGATTTCCAGTCATCCACCATCCAGTGGCATCGCTCTTTACACCATATCAAGTGTCGCTTAACATTGACTACAGAAATGTCACTTATGAAGAGACGTTCAACCATTGTAACAAATTCATTTTCAGCCCTGTGCGCTATGATTGTGCTAGCTGGATCGCTGGTAGCACTCAGGAATTCATGGATGATTCCTTCCACTTACTTCATGCTGATTGTTTGCAAGACCCTCCTCAATGGTTTATGGTTCCTGTCTGTCCGAGCAGGCGTCTACCTGGTCTTGGTTTAGTTGTGGTTGTTCCTTCACATTTCCATTTCACAATCAGCTCATGAACAGCTGACTTGGCATCTTTAGGAGGATTGAAATGTCCCTGGTGTATCTGTTACTCAGGTGACAACCAATGACTAGTCACATTCAAAGCCACTGAGCTCACTTGACCAACACTTCTGCTTTTAATGCATCTGCTGCTACCACTGACAACACTATACCTCTTGCCTCCTTTTATACTGTCATGTCAACCTGTCACGACATCTAGTGGTCAGTTCCACATTATGTAGTGGTATCAGGATACTTTTGATCAGATAGTGTATGTTTCATCAACTAGCTGCATGTGACTCGCAGCTGTATTACGAACATGCCATTCATAAATATCTGGGTAAGCAGAGTGAAGAATGTGGGCATCAGCAGTGACACAACATAAAACAAGAGGCACTATTGTGACTGATGGTGGCCTCTTGATAGTGAATATGTTAACAAGGATCTACTATGAAATAGGTAGATTGCTACTCACCATATAGAGGAAACAGTCACAAACAGGCTCAATGAAAAGATTACTATACATTTTAGCTTTTGCCCAAAAGGCCTTCTTCGAAAGCACAAAACTCATACACATTCACACAAGTACAACTCACACACACATGACCACTGTAACTAACCACTTTGACAGGTCACCAACAGTTGTCATGTATTTATGTGTTGTGCTTGTGTGAATGTATATGTGTTTTGTATTTTAGTAAAAGGCATTTTAGCCAAAAGCTAAAATGTATAGCAATCTTTTCTTTGTGCCTGCCTGTGACTCAGCATCTCCTCTATATGGTGTCATTATGTCTTTTTGGAATTAATAAGGAATTATTTATTTGTAACTCTGAGAAGCGATGTAAGTGTTGTGGTGACAAGCATACTGTCAGTGGGAACTAGACAAATGCTCCTGAGGAGTTGTCATATTAATCTTTGTTGCTAAAATGTAACATTTTGACCTGCAAGGTTCACCATCTATTTCACTGTGGAAAATTTTAAGTTGTGACCTAAAATGTCCTTAATGAATAAAGGTAATTGTTTTTAATCCCTGTCATAAATCTTTGGAGCCTTTCTAATGTGGTTCTTAGATCTGTTGCAGTTTGTAAACTGCTGCTTTTCTTCTGTATGAACTTAAGTCTATAAGCTTTATTTCTGATGGTTGGTTTCATATTTCTTTTGGCAAAAGTAACAGTATAATTGTTTGTGAAGTGCAGTCTGAAAACACTTTCTTCCAGACCTCCGACCTCTCACAAGCAATTCATTTGAACCACCACTCCCAGATGATGGGATCAGAGTGGTGGCAGAGCGGATGGAGTTTGAAACAACCTGTTTGCCTCCTGACGGTGATCCACCACCTCGAGTCTGGTGGCTTGACCCACAAGAGCGTGTCGTTACTGATACAGGCCCTGTGCGGGTCGATGACACACGGCTCATAATTGCAGCAGCACGCCCGGGGAAGGACGATGGAAATTACTCTTGCATTGCGGAAAATCTTGCTGGAACCAGTACTGCAAATCTTCAACTTATTGTGTCTAGTAAGTCCAGTGAGGCTCATTTTTGCATGTATGAGGGTAATAGTTAATATTTAACATACTTTTTTGAGAATAAATGTAAATATGTCAAAACTTTACTCTGCATCATTTTAATAATGAGAATAATAACAAATGTCAGGTGATGTTATAATTTTTTTCGTTAAAAATATAGTGTATGCCAGAGCCAGAGATATTTTAGATATTTTTGGTATGAAATATTTTTCATCAGATAATTTAAAAATTAATGGTTGGAAATATGAAACAATGTAAAAGTAATATTTTAGGTGTCAATGCATTATACAAGAACCCCTGCATATTTGTTAATGGCAATGCTATGTAATTGCTGGTTATTTATTCTCATTTACCAGTATCAGACTTTTTTTATTTTGTACATATATTATCAGGCATGGGAATGTAATCACTCCTCTTATGTACCTCACTTATGATGTTTTAGATTAATGTTAGCCAGGAGTTATCAGTTCCATGTAGATGATGTCTCATGTGCAGTGATACAGTGTAGATGACGAAAGTGTGTGTGTGTGTGTGAAAAAGTTGTATCAGTAGTGAGATAAGTGTTGCTTTCATAACCATTATTTTGCGGTGTGTAAAATATTTGATCCACTGCCAGCATTTTTAAACATTGTTGTTAAACATTTATTTATGGGCATTGTTGCAAAATACATTATTTTTAAACATTGTTCTATTCTTTTAAATAGATTTTGTATGTCATGACACAGTTTGTATAGAAAAGTTTTAATTCTGTTCTTTGAAAACTTCCCACTGACATACAGGGTGTTTCAAAAAGAATTATCTGATTTTAAGAAAACCTTTACTATTATGTTATTGAAGATATGTGTGTGAACAACGTACTGCTGGAAAGAGCAAACTCTCAAGTTTTACATGATTCCTGCTAGGTAGGAGCAGTGTGCGCCCACTTCAGTTTTAGTAAAAATGGTGTCGGGACAACAGAAAGCATTTTGTGTTTTATGTTTTTAACAGTGCGGGTCAGTAGTAAGTGTTCAGCGTAACTTTGGTTTGGTGTGGATCCTCCTACAGCACAGACATTAGACAATGGCATAAACAATTCATGAAGATGACAAACAACAGCATGTGAAGTTCTGTAATTTCGTTCTTGGAAAGATGGCGGATGCCAGTTTTCTCCCACGCTTAGTGTTTAGTGATGAGGCAACATTCCATTTAAATGGAAAGGTGAACCGTCATAATGTGAGAATATGGGTTATCAAACAATGACATAAAGTTGTACAACATGAGAGGGAATCACCAAAATTTAATGTGTTATGTGCAGTTTCATGGGAAAAGGTGTGTGGTCCATTTTTCTTTGCCAAGAACACTGTTACAAGAAGCACATATCTCGATATTCTTGAGAACTTTCTTTTCCCATAGTTTGTGACTGATTCAAATGACTTCATTTACTAACAGTATGGGGCACTGCCACACTGACATCTGGAAGTGCGGGAATTTTTAAATCAAAGGATTACTGAAGGATGGGTCAGTCGCTCTAGACCAAATGATTCAGCATTACATTACTGGCCTCCCAGGTAATCAGACCTGACTGTATGTGATTATTTCTTGTGGCGGTTTATTAAAGTCTCTGTTTATGTGCCTCTGTTACAAACAACAATGAATGAACTGAAACATCACATAACACATGATGTGCTTGCTGAAGTGTGGGAACAATTTGAATACTGCATTGACATATGCTGTGCATCTCAAGGAGGATATATTGAACACTTATGAGAAGGCATAGGAAAAAAAAAACTTCTTGAGTTTCCCATTCATCAAAAAACAAAATTCATTTGATATAGTTATTGGTTTTAGAAATATAGACATGCCAAATCTGATGATTCTTATTGATACGCCCTGTGTTATCATGGTAAAAAAGCAGAATAGTGCTTATAATTTGTTAACTGTTTAATGTCTTACGATAAAATACCAATAGATGAAGAGGCAGTAATATCACATTTCCAGGAGGAACTCAAAACATTTAGCTCTGGGCAGCAGCATGTGGAGCAATTGTGATTCAATTTTAGAAGGACAGATGACTAAGCACTAGACAGATACGTTCTGTGTAAGAAGCAGCAACTGTTGCACAGAAGATGCATAGGGCTATAGACAGAGAGATGCTATATGACATGCAAGTGGCTGTCAAAAGGGTGCTGAGTGAAGCTTTCATTGCCATCATAGCAGAATTTTATTAAATATTATGGAAAGACCTCTCACAAATCCCAAGGGAAGTCTAGTCATTTGGCTGGCTGATAGTTACACCACAGCTAGCATCCAAATAGTTATGGATGACCATGGAACCAAAATTGAGAGTAACAAAGCAAAATCATAAATACTGAACTCAGTTTTTCAAATGTTCCTTCACAAAGGAAGACTTAGAAGTATTGCCCCAATTTAATTTTTGCAACACTGCAAGTGATATAGTGTCTACAACATTGAAATGCAGCTGAAATTGCTAAAATGTCTCATGGACTAACAGAATCCGTGTCACAATCTTAACTGAAATATATCCCAGTCCCTTGAATAAAAGATTGTGTTCAGTGATTGTAAGAAAGCACTGGCCACACCAATCTACAAGAAGGATGTTTTTTTGAGTGTAGTACAAATTACTTTTTTTTATTTCATTATTCTAAATAACTTGTAAATTTTTTTACTGTGATTTGAACATGACTTCCTTCCAACATGTTATGTGAGGAGTATGTATTCATTTTTCAAGCTCTGTTTTTTTTCAAACAGATCCTTTTTTTCCATTAATTTCTTGCAATGGACGTTCTTATTCTGGAATAATCAGTACCATCCATGAATACATTTAGAGAAGAAATCATTCAGCTAAGGAACAGTGTCATTTCTTTTCCCATGTTAAACACATACCTTGTGAGTTAATGTCTTCTTACATATTGTAAATGTGTAACCTGAACTGCTCTCATGAAAGTTTCCAAAATATTAAAAATTGCAAGATTAGAGATTATAAATGTTACACTAATACAGTTAAATTGACCAGTATCAGACACATGTTCTTTCTTTTTTTCCACAGTGACTGCACCTACCAAGCGTATTCTTTTCCTTTACAGAAACATTTCCACCATGCTTCTGTCAGTACAGTCCTATCATATAGTGCATTACATATGAGTCTTTGAGTAATTTGCATAATATAACAGCTTATCCTGCAAAATTTCCCACATACCCACCCTTGAATGACTTAGCAGAAAGTGGAGGAAGTAGTAAGATTTTTGCACATGGAGTCATTTACAATTTACAAAGCAGAATCTTTTAAACAATGCCTTGCTCTTACTTAATAACTAAAGTATTCTTTTGTGATGACCTAACCAATTTGCTTTATAATTCATCGTAAGGAAACATAATGTCATTCAAGAACAACCTATTTGAACAGTTCTTGTGTATCCGACCAGGTAGCAGAAAGATGGCAACGTGTACGTCTGCCGAAATATTGTGGAGAAATTATGATGCTACCCGTTTGGATACCCGAGAACTCTTCAAATTGGAAATACGCCGGGAAAACTTCAAATCGCAACAACCTATTTCACACAATACTTAGCTGGATTTCACTTATTAAAAATGAAATTAGAGTACTCTTCTCAGACCTCTGAAATTATTCATAAAATCACAGTTCACATAATAACACTTTTGTGTACTATGTCTCAAACCCATTCCTCTTTGTAAGACCCAGTTTCTCAGGGTTTTTCCATTATTATGAGAAAGTTATTAAAATAGAAAATTGCTCTTCTCTCTAACAATTTACAAATTCGGCATTAAAATGAATTTTCATTCATATCCCTATTCTGGCATTAGTACAGAATTATTACTAGGAAATAGAACAAAATTTTATTGAGAAGAGTGTTTTCATATAATAAATGTGCTTCTGACAGATATCACCTCTTTATCTTGCGGTAGCCACAAAGCTATTATACTTATTTATACCAAATGTTTCTCAAATATGCTGCCTCAGGAAATTAAGGTGACATTTTAATTTTCTTACAGCATTATCGTCTACTTCATTCTGGACACTCATATTTTTTTCTAATCACTTTTCTTCTACTTGTTCAGTGTCATATATTATGGTTGTATTTATTGTAACCCTTTCATAAAATTTTGCAAACTTTACTACAGTCAGCCCTCTCTTCTACTTCAGTTTCCTCAAAATTTCATTGTTTCCATAGCATCAATCACTTAGGAAGTGCCACTACAGCTGCTCTGGGACCATTAATTTCTTTCACTACTTCTCTTTTTACGTTCATTCATTCATTAACACATCATGCTTCACAAATCTGATCATAAAGCAAAGCCTTCTGGGTCATTGAAACTGCAACACAATGAAGGCAGTAGCAAAAAGCTTTGAACTACATGAAGTGTACTACATGCAAATGATTAGCATTTCAGTTCAACTATACAAAGCAGGTGGAGTAATACTATTTAAAATCTGTATACTGTTTCTCATTCAGAAATTGTACTTGAAAGGGTTGTGTGTTTTTTTTTTTCCCTCGCCTGTAAGAATGATTAATGTGACAATGGCAGGACTGTGGCTTTTGAGGTTGCAGTGTATTGTTCATGATATTGTTGCTTGTGTTGGTCAGTATCTTACGTAGACAGTGTGGGCATCTGGAGCATCACTGATTTACCACATGTTGATCATTATTGTGGCTGCAGAGGGAGCTATACTGACAGTACTGGGCCCAATGACAACACTAGTCACAGGGGTGGCACCACATCATCTTTTCAGACAAGTCCTGCTTCACTGTGTAGCATCATGTTGAACATACCTTGTGTTTAGAAGCTCTGAGGAGAATGAGCATTGCTAGATTGTACTTGTCATTGT
Organism: Schistocerca piceifrons; assembly: GCF_021461385.2. Classification (NCBI taxonomy): domain Eukaryota; kingdom Metazoa; phylum Arthropoda; class Insecta; order Orthoptera; family Acrididae; genus Schistocerca; species Schistocerca piceifrons. The sequence continues at coordinate 514,809,594 of NC_060141.1, forward strand.
CATTATGCTAAAGGTGACAACTCTGTGTACTAAATTTCACACTCCTTTTGCCCCCAAATTCACTTACAAATTTAATAACACCTTCTTCCTGTAAAATTGTATGTGCATAATTAGCTGAAATTTTATTAATTACTATCCTTCTGGTGTTGCAGTTTTAATGACTAGCAGTGTTCATTAAATGGCAGAAGCAGCTGGTAGCTTCTGTAAAGTATTATTTATTAGCAAATAAGTAGAGCCATTGGTATTCCTCTAACACTAATGAGCTACTTTTTTAATCTGATATCAAGCATTTATATAGCATTACTAGCCGGTAAAGTTAAAAGTCTGCTTAATATGAGCATTAAACAATGGAAATTCCATATTGGAATATCAGAAATATACGGAAAAGATAGATTGCTACTCACCATAAAGAAGACACATTGGTTTGCATACAGGCTAAATGAAAAGACGGTTATACATCAGCTTTCAATCAAAGCCTTCTCCAGAAAAAGGCAAACACTCACACACAAACACACACACATTCATTTACGCAAGCGAGCACATCTCATGCACACGTGACTGCCCTCTCCAATAGCTCAGATGGGTCAAAGGGGGACTTCTGATGACTTGTTGAGTTCATTCCATGTTGAGTTGCTGCATTACACCAGGCAAAAGGAGGTCCGACATGGTATTAGGAGGTGTCCCATGACTTTTGTCATCTGAGAGTATGTACTGCAAATATTTGTCATACTGACAGTAGGATATTTACTTACACAACTGACCTAGCCATTGATATCCACAGAATATTCATAGAGGAAATGGAAAGGGTACTGATAGAAAATCTCTTGAGTATTGTGACAGTACTGTTGTAAGTGGCACCTCAACCCCAGCCAAAATAAAACAAAATGGTCATGCTTCCATCTCAGTAACAGGTAGGCAGACCTGTAACTGAAAATCTACATTAGTGAAAATGCTGTGAAACACAACCCAACCTAAAGTATTTATGTGTCATGCTTGCCAAGTCCTTGATGTCACACTTGACTAATACTAAAACCAGATTTCACCACAGGAATAATATTATTGTAAAGCTGTGTGGTGCCATGCAGAGATCAGCTGGTGCTCTATGTTGTATTAGTGTAAAGGACAAACAGCAACCATACCAGCAGTCTTGACACCTAACTCAATATAACAATATGTATGATCAAAGGCTGTTTCAAAACTATACCACCCTACAGGTTCTCAGCTCTAAACCATCCTTCCACGTGAACTCAGAAGACTGGAAGCTTTGTCGCATGAATAGAAAAAGATATTGGACAACCTCAGCTTCCCGTTCTTGGCTGTATCGCAAGTGCTGTATCTAACAGGCTAAAATCCAAGCAATCAGCCATAAAAACTGCTATGGAACTTCTTGATGAAGAATTTGATATATGCCATAAATGGTAGCAAATATGATTTCAAAATGCATCACCAGCAAAAACTGATCTAAAAACTTGTGTTAAGCCAACAGTCTTCAATTTGCCTGCCTGACACATATGGGAGGCAGTTAACAGAATCTGCACAAAGCATGGAGTATGTGCATCCTGCCTTATGGCTGGAGTGAGACACTCCACACCAATCAACGCAGCATGGAGGAGTATAATTTAACATCATATCTGGGCAATGCAAAGGATTTTCTGACACTGGATGCTGATAACAGGGTTCAGAAATGAAATTTAATGTTATAAATTTTTCTCCAATAAACTATTATCCCATATATGTAAGATTTATGTATTCTGTTTCATCTGTTTTTTATTGCATATCTGTAACAAAATGTATAATAATACCACATATTCTGCTATATTCTAAATAAAGTAAGTAAATGATTTTCAAAAAATTTTCGAAGCATGAAAACTGGTCATTTATTTGAGGTCACTTATTTCCTCCACTTTTATAAATGGCTATTGTTACTGTATATTTCAGCCCTTTGAGAATCACCCATTGACTTAAGAATTACTGCTTTTTACTGATCTTTTGATTTTTGCTATATCTCACTAATGGTTGATGTGGCAAAATTGATGTCTTCTAGAGAAGTATGTAATGCTTGTCTACACAATGCATTTCTTGTCTAAGTAAACTTAACTGATCTTCTTTTGACAGTTCATTTTTCCTTTCCTGTGTTTTCAGCTGTTATAAGGGAGAATTTATTGACTTTAGCACCCAATGATTTGAATCTAACACCAGCTGTCTTATTACAACTATCATGAAGCAGTTGACATTTGCCCTACAAAGTTGATCTGTTTTTAGCTTGTTAATGCTCCAGATTGCCTTTGCTTTTTCTTGGACACTTGAATTCATGGTGCATAATTCATGGGCTTTATATTTTTGATGGTTCAGTGAAGAATTTTGCAGTATTGTTTGTAATGCTCCTTTAAACTTTAGTTAGAGCTAGTCTCTGTAGATCTTTCTTGCTGCCAAAAAACATTTTGTACAACATATGAGCTGCCCATTTTCTTGGCTTCCACTGTAATATCCTTTCATGTTGTAAAGGACTATTGCTTTCACAGTGCTGTAAGAATATGTTTAAAAAAGAGCTAAATTACTCACCTACTCTATGCCCTCAGTGACCATTGTTTAACCAGTAAACTTTCTCTGGGTAATGTAACTGTGTTAGCATTTATAATACTGTGAAACTGTACTTCTTTCTCTGAGTACTGTAACTGTGTCAGCATTTATAATTCTGTGAAACTATACTTTTCTCTTTGTGGTTAAACCAGAACAATATAAATACTTTGTTGCTGTCATATGACTATTTGAGGCTCATATCTAATTGTTGAGACACAATGTGCTTGAGAAATAAATTATCAATCACTGTTGCCCTATGTTCTTCTATTCCTATTGGAAATGTCTCTATGGGGCCAAAAAGAGCACTCCAAGTGCCCTAAGTCATTACTATCTATGATTTTGATGTTCCCACATACAATGGTACAATGCTTTACCATTTATTTCTAATGTGTTGCATTAGTACCCTGTCTAACCACTTAGTGAAGTTTAAAAGTATTTTTGTGGTATAATATATCATAACCACTATTTTGTGAGTTCTAAAGTCTGTTACCGAAGCAGAGCACTGAAATTACTATTCATGCAATGTCTATGCCCATAGAATTTTCCACTTTTTGTATATGTAGCTGTTCCCCATTTCCTTATGTTATTACTACAGTAATGTGATAATAACTTAAATCACGTTCTGTCAAGCATAAAATATTTATAGAAAGACATTTAGAATTTTCAGTTTTCTGTAGTGGATAAGAAGGCCGTATTTCATTATCAGTGTACTTTCAAATGTTCAGTCAAGTTGTTAACTCAATTTTTCACATGATATTTCAACAGTTGACCTATTTATCTTCTTCAGGTGCTGTGAAGTGTGTTATTGTGCATATACATTGCATGGACTCCATCAGATTGTAAAGTATTGTTGGTTCACACTGCTATATTTAGCCGTGTTTGACATCCTATGCCCACTATGGCCTTTGATGCTCATTTACTCTTCAGAGCCTGCACTGTTATTTCATGAAACCAGCTATGATGAATGAAAAGGCCAGTGATATCTTAATAGATTGAGGACTTAGCCTTGCTTTCTCCCTGGTTTATTAGGTTTCTGACAATTTTGTTTTGAAACCCTTAATTATGTTGTCCTAGAAACTTGGAATTTGCACCACAACAGTGTTCTCAATGTCTTTGCTTTTATTATAATATCAAGGCAGTGCTTGGCTACTTCTAATTTGCTGGTTGTTTTAGTTGTGTGTGTTGCTGATGTTCTTTGCACCTGTCCTTGACTGTTATAATAATCACCAGACATTAGAGATGCCATATTTAGAGGGTACTCATCCAGTATTTGGAGATCTGGGTTGTCTTTAATGTTGGAAACATGACTTTTCATCTGTATTGACAAGCAAGATACATTGTACACTATATATCTAACTGATCCTTGGCTTTTCTGTCCCAGTCACAACCTCTTCCTCAGGTTCTATTGAATTTGTTAACCATGCCCACTTAACTTGTTGATATGAGTACCCAATTCCTTTGGAACACTGTTCATGGTGTTGTAATTCTTTGGTGAGACTCTCCTTCTGTGACAATGTTGGAGCTCTGTGGACCAGGTCCTTTAGTATGGAATCTCTTTGTGACAAATGATGATGGTTACAGGCATGAAGTTAGAGAATAGTACACATAATTTTTCTATATACATTGTGACCCAGGGAACCATCAGTTTTTCTCTTAACTAACATGTTGAGAAAATGCCCCAGCCTATTTTTCAAATTACATCATGTTTCATATTAGGACAGCTAGAGCTTGAATGTTGTAGGAATTCTTCCAGTTTTTTAATTTCATGTTGCCACACCTTAAATGTGTTATACACATATTAAAAGAAACATGTAGGTGTCAGGCTGGCAGATTCTAGTGTGTTTGATTCATAGTGTTTCATGTATATGTTTGCCACTCTGAATGATAATGAACTATTCACCGTTGTGCCATCTGTTTGTTTGTAATATTTTCCATCAAACAAGAAATAATTGGACATGATTAAGTGATTGTGACATTTGCACTTCCCCACATAATTACTGATAAAACATTTCAGGTATTTTGTCAGCTGATACATAAGTGTGCCAATATTACAAACTGTGAGTCTTACAGGAATGCCTTCTTCATCTACCATAAGAAGCCCATACAGCTGTGGTGTTCTAAGACCCTTAAGGGTGTTAATGGAAAGCCTGATTCACTAAAAACTTCCTGTTGATTTGGTTTTGTAGGATTGTTTCCTATTTGTCTGTAGGCAATATCTTTCAAAAGTCATAAATCTTGCTGTCCCCATGTCATATGAGAATGATGGTGTTGCCTACACCAGTTGGCAGAATTGTGGTACTGTATTTGCCCTTCTGCAGATTTATAGATGTTACTCTCTCTTTCTCAGAGATTTTGAATACAAGCTTTGGTGCTTCAGGAAAAATTCTACAGGTTTTGCAGTGAACCTCTTCTACTGCTGTAATGGGAATAAAGCTGTAACATGATCTGCAGAATTGATATAATCTGCTATTGGTAGCATTTTTGGAATTGATGCAAAATTTAGCCATTTAGCAAGGATCTTCACTATGTCCTCATTCAGATATCTGTGAGACAGCTCCCTCCTTCTTGTCTAGTTTTGAGTGCAAGTGATCAAATTTTTGCTTTCTGGCACGTGCAATCTACTTGTGATGTCATATTGTCAACCCATTCTCAAGAATCTCCAGAGAATGTAGCTAATATGTAAGGATAGAGCTATAGAAAAGCTTCTTTGAAGTGGTGTCTACCAGTTTTCGCATATCACATAAGTGACTCAATGTACATACATTATAGATTATATGCAAGTAATACTTTTTTCTTGATATCTGAATTCATACCTTAGGTGCAGTGGTCACGACTGCAAAGACTAAAATAAATTACAGATAACATACCTCTCATTGATTAAATGATGATGGAATCTGAAGACATTAGTACAGACATATCTACACAAAACAAAAATGAAGCACTTCATAATGTAATATACATACTCAAGAAGTTAACAGCCATACAGCCTCAGTAATATTGTGCACAATTACTTCAAAGAAGTTTTTGCACGCTAAGTAACGTCCAGCAAATTATTTTCAGCTCCACCAACAGTGTTAGCATCGCCAATTCCTGTGACAGTGGAAGAAGGAGAGTCAGCTATCTTCAGGTGTCAGTTTGAAGCTATGCCTTTTCCAGTCACTAAAGTTCACTGGTTGAAGGATGGGAAACAACTGAGAGAAGCTGAACACTTGAAAACCAATCCTCGGACGGGAATTCTAAACATTACGGAAGTGTTCTTGGAGGACAGAGGACAGTATAGTTGCCAAGTTAATACTACAGGCTTTCCACCTCAAATCTCCAAAGCTGCTTCTCTTTTTGTTAAAGGTTAGAAAGTTGCAAAAACTTATTTGTTACAGAGTATGAATTTATTTTCTTTTGAATGGATTTGTTGTGAATGAGATCTAGGGAAAGAGCTTATTTGGTAACATAGCTTATCAGTAAAACAAGTGATGTGGTTTAGAATATGACAAAGTAATATGTAGGCCTATTTAAAGAAACTGGTTTCTTTAAGATATGTTGCAGAAATTGGTCTGGTGACAAACTGAAAAATCCCAAAAATTCAAAACATTGTTCTTTTTTAAATAATTTTTTTAAAAATAGTTCTACTTATAGAAATTAATGTGGTTGTAGTGCAACTAGAAATATAAAAGAATTCACAAGATCTTCAAGTTTTATCTCTTCAGTAACTGAATGGGGATAAGAAAATGGGATGAATGTTGAAAACAAGAAAAGCCCAAAGAGACAGTACTGAGTAAAGCAGAACACTTAAGTTGAGAGGGATAAAATGTGTAAGAGTTGCAATGAACATCAGAGAGTTAATTATAGGACAAATGGCCAACATTTTGATAAGGTAATAAAGTGCTGTCACAGAACAGGTAATCTGTGTGTCATAAAATAATAGAATAATAACAGAAAGATGGGAAGACAAAACATCAGTTTTATTGGAATAGTAAGTGTGCCTAAATAATAATAATATATCAAACAGATAAAAAGAAAAGAGTAGAACCATTTTAAGAAGAGGCATGTTAATAACAGGATACTCGATGCTGCCTTTTGAATTGTCTGTATGCAAACATTTATGGTCATCAAAAGCCTCATCATTGTGTTATTTTCCATCACACATTGTATTTCTTCAATCAAATGTCTCATCATTGACAGACCTAGAAACATGGTAATAAAAGATACTTAGTGCAAGTTTTCAGATGGTGATTTTGTACAAGATGTGAATAAGTATATTCTTAATCAATCTCTATGGATCCCCTTAGGGAAAATGATCCAAAAATAATCATAGTGGAATGGCAGTAAAATTAGCTACAGTGGCCTTATTTTAAAGACCTAAATTCAAAAACTGTGGTCTTGGCCAACAAGATAACTGAATGACTTCAGTCTAGTGCACACCAGTTCACAGAAGACTAGAAGGATGTACATCACATTTTAGCTTGACTGAGGATAGAACAGAAGCTGATTGAGATAATTGCCGAATATGTAGGCAGTTGTTATGTTGATAACCAGAGTGATGAAGTCATAGCAGGCATGAAAAAGAGATTTCACTGTTTGTTGGTCAGTTTAATGTTTGTAGAAGTAACCAGAAGATAGAAATAATATGTACAGGTGATAAATATATGTCAGTGTGCTGTACTAGATATCAGTAACTGCAGCAGGCTACAGATCTGTAAGTGACCTCTTTTTTTTTTTTTTAAAATATACGCTGAAATGGGAAGGAGCCACTCCGGTACCAATTCGTCCATCTACTATGTTTCATGTGCCTGTTTCTTAAGGAGAGAATTTTTTGCTAACTACATGACTAGGAAATTCTTAGAATTATTTCTCTTCTGATATCTTGTCTATTAAAGACAGATGTTTCTGTGAAAGGTTTGTACCTTTCAAGATGCTACTCGTATATTTGTTGATGTGTTGGTTGTCTTTATCAGCAACAATGAGTGAAGGCATGCTGAAAAGTAATGCCTCAGAACTTTTTATGTGAAAACCCTCAAAGCTTTTTAAATAAAACTTATTTTATTAACATTCTACATCTTCATTCTTCATGTCTACACATTTAATTCTCAACATAGCCATCATGGTGACGAACATGTTTCTCACAATGAAGGACCAGTTTGTTGATTTTGTCACTGTAAAAAGTTTGACTTTGTTGATGGGGCCACAGCCTCACCTCTGCTTGCACTACTTCTTCACTAGCAAAGTGAAGTTCTCAAAGGCGTTCTTTATATTTTGGAAATAGATGAAAGTTGGATGTTGCCAAGTCAGTACTGTATGGAGGATGATAGGTGACAGTGAATCCAAGGCATCAAATTGATGCAGATGTTGCAGTAAGGTGTGTGGTATGGCATTGTCATGCTGAAGGAGAGGTTGCTCCATGTGTTGACAAACTCTTTGAATTTGAAACTTGACTACAGCATGCTGATTTTCATACACCAATATAGTTATGTTACATACCATGTTACGCACTACAATTTGGAGTCCTCTAGTGGCAAGGGCTGTAAATATGTGGACATGAAGAATAAAGATTTAGATTGTTAACAGCATTTATTTTATTTTAAGAGCATTAAGAATCTTCACACAAAAAATTCAAAGGCTGTACTTTTCAGCACATCATGTACAATATGTTAATTTGTTGCATTCCTTTTTTGATTTCTGTTTTGAACCTCATGTGTCATATTTTTGCTGATCTTAAGTCCTCAAAGGCATGTCATGCCATCTACTGGCTTTTTCAATTTTGCTGTATCTTTCTCTTTTTTGTGTTTGTTAATGAAATACACAACTATGAACTTTGCAAGCTTGAGGTTTTGTAAATTGTTTTATCTTTCTGTTTGCACTCTTACCACATACATTAGCTAAGTAGATGTGCTTTATCTGTCTTTAATGTAGAATACCTTTTATTTTTACCCCCTGGATATTTGTGCAATTTATACTAAAAACTTATCTTGTATTTTATTTCTTCATTTCTTTTGTTTCTTATGTTGATAATTCAGTTACACTAATATTTTTAAATGCTTCATTAGAAGAACATTTTGTTTTTATATATATGTAGCTTCCAGTTATTTTATCTGGGTCTGTTTACATTACCTTCATTGTGCTATTGCAAGGGAATTCACTAAGAAACAAATTGTCATAATGTGCTATTATTTCGGTTGTCATTTACTGAATCACATGCCTATTGTGTCCGTAAGTTATGATCAACAATTTTTACATGTCTGTGCTACATATTAGGACTAATCTTCAACTGAATTCTGGCAGTGTCTAAAATATTTTCACACTTACAGACATTTGTTGTAAAACATCCTGGGATAGTGATATTTTGAACATTTCAGATGTCCCAACAGAATTTAAAATAACACTTTCTTAAGTATAATTTAACTTCTGCAGTACTTTTTTTCACCAGTGACTTAATGAAATAGTTAACTGAGGTAATATCACAACTTTGGGAATGAGCCCATGCCCTTCATGAAACTGTAAAATATGCGAACTATCATGTAGCGCTATCAAACATTTTTATTTATTGTGAATGGAGTTTTTAACATTTGTCATTTTCAAGCAACAGAAAGCGTACCATGTATAGGGCATACTGGGTCCTTCAGCTAAGTTCTTCACATCAGATATTTCCTGAACCATTCAAGGTATCATAATTCTGTTTCCATGCAAATGAACTGTAAAGAAGTCCTCACTAAATGATGTATAGTCTCTTTTCATACCTACATTAATTACAGAGATATCAATATCTAATTTGCTTGTCCAAATAAAACTTTAGTTATCTCTCCCACTAGCGTCACAGTTCTAAAATAGATGAATCCAATGGCAAAATCCTGTCTCTAGTTTCAAACAAATTAAAATATATAGAACTTGGGATTTATCCATTTTAAACATGAAACTGACTGTTCTCTTATGCTGAAGTTTGTGTTACTACATGGAAGTGTCATATCAGTCTGATACGGTACTCCAGCTCAGTGCAGCAGGGAGAGTCTACTTACAACAGCATGACTGGAGACAAGTTTAGTTTAAAAATGATACTAATTACACTTCACTACACCTGGTTGGAGCTACACACCAACCGGATAGGAAAAGACAAGACATCTTAGGATGGTTTATCAGTTAATGGTAGTAACAGTTCTACTCCTGTTTTTTTCCAGAGCTTTGAAAACAAAGTGCACACAAAAAATTGAATGGAATTGTGAAGCAGTAAACTGAGGTATAAGATTGTTAAATAAAGAATATCAAGGAAAGCACTTACATTGCAAAATTACTTTAGCATCAGCAATAAAAAGGGATCACGAAATAATATAGCCAAATACACTTACTTAAAATTCCATTTATGTCATCAAGTGGTCAAAATGCCCACTATCTGCTGCCGTACACATTTGCAGCCATTTGCAGCCACCAGTGCAAGGACTTCTAGACAGACTGAAGATCTATGATATCATTGCACTTGCTGCAATAATGTGACCTTTCAAATCTTTAAGTTCATTGAAACTCATGCATGGACTTCATCTTTGAGTTTACCCCAGAGAAAAAGCCCAGTGGCATCAATAATGCCTTCAAATCCTGTCTAGTGATGGAAAACCAATGAGCCACGCATCCATCATGATGGTACCACATGCATCTACATATTTCAAGTAGTAATTCCTCTAATAGATCCTGTAGCACTTTGGTAAGAAATTGTGTGTATTTTTTATGTATGAAGCTTACTTCATTGAAGTAAAGAGCAATCACATAATCTCCAATAACCCCACATGAAACATTCACACTCCAGTGCCTCCAATGACCAACATGTTACAGCCAATGCTTATTGTCAGCAACCTAATAACACATGTTTCAAACAGTCAGTTTTCCATGGTTTGTAAATGTACATTCATTGGTTAAGGGAATCCTTTGAAGTGTGAACATATTGTCCTGATGTCACATCAGAACTGAGCAACAGAATTCCATGTGTCTTCAGCAACACCAGTGGTTAATCTGCTGTTGAAGTGACACATGATATGCTATGGATGCATTCTTATTCTTGAGCTACTCCTATTTTCCATGGAGCTGAAAAGGTGGATTATGAGAAACAGCTGCCAGATCATCTATTTCATTTGCTCTACTCATTGCTGGCTTCCTCCTTACCATGTGTACAGTATTCTAGTGCCCTTCCAACACAATTTTTTTTACACATTTGCCGAATTTTCATTCTTTTCAAATACTGTCCATTAGGATACCTTCAAGCATACAGTTCAGCTGCTGTCTTTGCATTCGTTCTGCATTCTCCCTGGAGAGGTATCATATCTAATTTCAGGTGCGTGAGACATAATTTTTTTTCAAATTAACAAGCACTTGACACTAGTGAATGACACAAAGAGAATGAAAGCTATATTTCCTGCATGTCTCTTTTTTACTGGTGTCATGGTGCTGCAGCAATCTCTTTCCTTCTTATCAGGTAGTAAGTATTTACTTATTTGGGTAGGAAATCACAGACTTCCACGTAGGACAGAAATCGATTTCATGTTAAATACAGGTAAATGTTAAGTTCGAAATGTTGTAATTCCCTTTGAAGAGAGAAATACTGTTTAATTTGTCTCTACTAGAATTACAATTCTAGCAGCGGGAATTACTATAGTTTCATTTCAAAAAGTTAATACTGATATTCCTGTACTTAAAAGGCTATACATCAGCTAGTCGAGACTTCCTCATAATTACAGTTCCAGAAATACTACAGTTGAACAGCTTAACTGAATCACCCTGTAGATAGAAGTCCATAAATTGAAACATGTAATTATGAAGGTCTTTCTGTTACTGTTATTGTGCTTTCAATTGCATGAAAATGACAAATGCTTAAAACTGCATTTGCAATGAATAAACAGTTTCGACAGCCATCAGCAGTGATTACCATGTTCAACAATCACCATACATGATTTCCTGTTATTTCTACGTGCTGTGTTGTTTAATCCTCTGCTATATGCACGATTTTTTTACCTCCGCTACACGCGCGTGGACTGAGAGTGCGCATTGTGTTTTATACCATTTTCATGAACAATTCTGACATTACAGTTGGCAAATATAATGTATTCAAGACTGGATAACATAAATAAAACAATGAATTTGTAAACACTGTATTTCAGCATCAGTAGTGTACATAAAATATTTTAACTCATAATTTACCCGTAAACCAATAAGAACATTTATTGTACTTGCTGAAATTTATGTTCATTCTGTTTTTTCACTCTTTTTCCAAATGAATATTAACCAACACTTATCTTAAGTAAATTAGTTCAGAAACTTTTTCAGAAAACTATAGTTTACAGCCTCACTGTCAATTCGAGTAAATCACTCGTGATGGTTGCCATTTTCGCTGCACTCACTGCACAGATATGCACTGACATGTTCCAAGCATACAAATTTATTGCACACATTGCAGGAAAATCTTGTCAGTCTGTTTTTTTTTCCTATCACAGAAGTTGCATCTTCCTCGAGCTGTTGTTTGTGGAGGTCTAGGAAGAGCTTCAGCTGTTGGTAATCTCAAAATTTCCTTGGTACGATTCTTTGATGTTCACTGGTGTACTTAGATGATTGACCTTCATTGTCATATAATCATGCAATAGTTCTTTGGCAAGAACTTTTAGATAGTCTTTTCCGGGAATTCTTGAATCCTAATTGCTCTTGTAAATTATGTATCCATTGATTCCAGCAATATTTAGAAGAGAGGAAAAAATTATAAATGGCCATCTTCTGGTAATTCTTGTCACAGAGTATGTACATTTCATCTCATCAACTTTATCCACACCAGATTTAGTCTCGTTGTGAAATGTTATTATTTCCGGCTTGCACTTTTCCAAATCACTGTCAATACTGTCATCATCATGTGAAGTAGACAGTACCAGAACAACCTTGTCTTTCTTAGGTTTATATGAAACCAGTGTCATATTCTTCCTAGATGCAAAAATTCTGGATTCCACAGGACGATCTTTTGCTACTCTCATAAATGGAGGAATTTCACGTTTATTTTTTCGAATTGTTCCAACCATTGTCAGCTTGTCATTTTCCAAGTCAGCCGCAAGTGGAATTGATGTGAACCAATTATTACATGTTACATTTCTGCCAGATTTGGATATGCATTTTACCATTCTTTTGACAATAGCATGAGGTGTGTTATCACAGAGATAAGGCCCGTCCACTTGCTTTCCACAGTATATTTCTAAATGGCTGGTATGGAACATCCTTGCATCTGTAAGTGCAAACATTTTTATACCATGTTTTGCCGGTCTTGATGGAATGCATTGTATAAATCCACATCTGTCCTTGAATGCATCCAGCATTTCATCTACTGTAACTAGTTCTGATAAACTATAATGTTTCTTGCAGTTTTCATTGAACTGATCTATCAAGAATTGGACAGCAGCAAATTTGTCTGTTTCCTTCTGATGAGCTCTGTTTCTAACGTGATCAAATCCCAGACATGTCAGCAAGAAACGAAAATGGTTTATGCCCATTGAAAGTCTGAAGTACTGCACTCCAGTACCATCTGCAGCCCAGAGATCTAGTAAATTCGTGTGTGATATTCGTAGCACACCCACCAAGAAAAGGAGTCCTAAACAAGCTTTGATTTCTGTAATGTTAGTGTCTGCAGCATCTCTTTCTCTGGAATATTTAGAATGGATGGTAGCAATGTAAATATTAGTGCAGCAAACAATTTCTTTTAAAATATCATCTGTGAAGAAAAGTTGTAAACAATCAATTGGATGCTTGGCATTTTTTGCTTCGCCTATGACTCCCGGTAAATGCTTGACAGTATTATGTTGAGGTCTTCTTACTCTTCTGTTTTGGACTAGAGGTCGATAGCTCCAGTGCACACTGTCTTTCCCAAAATACAAGTCAAATTTTTCGATAGAATCACTTTTGTCCAGCAACTGTTCACTATCTGAATAATGATCACTTTCGAATATTGACTCCAGATCACTACATTCTTCATTACCAAGCTCTACGTCCAACCACTGCAAAACCTGATCGTCATCCACCGTTCTTCTGGGGGGAGGGGGGGGGGGATGTGTATAACTTACTTCACTAATCGGTGTTGGTCAATGAAAAGGCTCATAATTGTGTGACAGTTTGGATAATAAATAAAAAAAGTTTCTAAACGTAACTGTCTATGTTTTGTAATATTATAAAGGAAGAAACTTCCTTACCTGCAATACACTGTAAAAGAACTGATGATAGAACCACGCCACACAAATTCACACACGCAGACTGACACTCTGCACCTCATGAGACTGCTGCTTCTGGCAATAATGACTAACTTCAATTGTTGCCAATAATTCGCTACAGAGGGAAGGGAAGGTAGAAAAAGCCGCTAATGGAAATCTTGAATTTATAAGTGATTGTTGATGGAAGGATAAAACAGCGGACTCACAGTCCGCGGTGCGTGTAATGGAGGGTTCATGTTGTATCAATGGATATTTCATGTTTTATTTAAATGATCACTACATGTTCTCAAGGATATGCTTACATAAAGTGATAAAATCTACATATTACACTGCTGGGGCCTGAAATTGAGAACTAACCACAAGTTTTAAGTTTTTAGAAATAACGTTAGATCCACTGAAGATTACATGTAAGTGGTGATACAGGTATAGGTGAAGGGAATTGGGAGGGGGGGGGGGGGTGGAGGATGGAGGAAAAATATTGTGTTTTGCAGATATTGTAGAGTTTGTGTAGCAGAAGACAGCAGCAAAATGCAGGAAGACCTGCAGAGCATTAACTTTGGGTACAAGGGCTGGCACTTAATCTTGAACAAAACTGAGTGTAACACACTGCGAATAAATAGGCAGGGAGATCAGTTAATGTCTGATTACACTATTTTCAATCAGTCACTATGAGTAGGAACAATTGTAAAATGTCTAAGAGTAGCTGCCTGGAATGACTTAAAAGTGGAATGAACACATAAACTAGCACTAGGAAAACCAAAAATGAGGCTGATAGTCACTGAAACATAATTCATCCACAAAACACTTGTTCCACTGATTACCGAGTTCTGATTATCAGTCTGGGATCCTCAACAGGTAGTATTAATAGAAGCGATAGAGAAGATCCAATACTGAGCAACATGTCAAACTCCAGTTGCAAGCATGATAAGAGAGATGTGCACTATTTACTGCTGAAATTCTGAGACCATGAAATTCAAGACTAGTCAGGCAATATATTATGAGGTCATCCAGAAAGTAAGTTCTGATGACTAATAAAGAAAACAAAAACATCAATAAGTACAAAACATTCATTGCAATATTTGCATCGATTCACTGTCTATTTTTCAACTGAGTCATCACCATTTCTGGGGCATTTATCACAATGGTGCACCATCAGTTGTTTGCCCATGTCATAGGAGTCTGCCATCAAAATCCAGAGCCACAAAGTCACTTAAGTCTGCACCTCTGCACTGTTGTGGAAACATTTTCCTCCTCAGATTTTTCAACGTTTCACAATGCTGCTTACGATTTATGGTCACCCATCATGGTAAAAACACATCAGATGACACCCATTGATCCCAGAAGACAGTGCACATGATTTTTTTGACAGAGACTGTCCGCTTGAATTTAGTCTTCACAGTTGAGCCACTATGTCACCAAAGTGTGGATTGTTGCTTTGTTTCTGATGGAGCATGTGACACCCATTTTTCATTCCCACTGACAACATAGTTGAGAAACTCGTCACCTTTCTTTGTGTACCCCTGTAGTAATGTTAAAGTTGCAGCCAGATGTTTGGTTTTGTGTTCATCTGTCAGTTGCCTTGGCACCCATCGTGCGCACACTTGATGAAAACCAAGTCACTGGGAGACAATTTTGTGCAACAGCAAGTGAGACATCAGGAGTAACTGATGAGAAGGAGAGAGTTCCGAAATAGTGAAGTGCTGTTATGCAAAATTGCTTGCCACACTTTTTCCATCAGTTATGGTGTCACCAAAGATGTTCAGCTACTGTGGTCTTTGTTGTGAATGTTGGTTCGTCCTGCAACAGATGTCTGCACCATCATCTGACCATACTGTCACTCATAATGTTGTGTTCTTATATGTGGCACAACTGGAGATGGATCACCACTGGAGATTGCTTCTGATCATGCAAAAATTGGATAACAACATGAACCTCACAGTTGGTGGTAGACAGTATTAGAGCACCCATTTCATCCTAGCACTTTGCAGCATCCACTGCCATCACAAGACTTAAACCACACTGCATTATTCCCACATACCTCCTCTTTACTCCTGTCTGACTACTCATGGCATCTCTGGATGCAATCAGAACTTACTTTCTGGATGCATCTCATACTTTCTCCCTCATACATCTCACAAAATGAGCATGACAAGGAAATGAGAGAAATTAGAGCTCGTATGGAGGCTTACTGGTAGTTGTTCTTACCACACAACATCAACCATGAAAAGGGGGACAGTGGAAATGATATCAGAAGTACTCTCCGCCATACATTATATGGTAACTTGCAGAGTGTAAATGTGAATCTAAATGTAGGTAAATTAAATTTCAACTCTAATTATAGAGTGATTCATTTCTTTCCAAATGAACTGAAATTTCAGCAAAACACAACAAAGAGTGTTATGTACTAGGTAAATAACTCAGAGGTGAACTTGAGAAAATGATAGAACATTATTTGGCAAATGCACAATATCCAATTTTTTAATTTTGAATTGTAACTCACGTATTATGAAACCTTTGCACTTTGTCTGAGTGCAGATTCCAGCAATGGAAGTATTACAATCTTATATTTCATGCAAGCATATTCATTAAAAAAAACTTACGGAACAACATTCTTTATCTATTCTACAGCTATAACTAATGTATCCATTGCCAAGAAAGATGCAAATAGCGCAATGTATTGTGTGGAATCTTGAACATCTTTTACTCAACACTTTAATCAATGGTTAACTGCCTTTACACATTTCTTAGGAGTAAAATATGCACCAGTATTCACCATGGAGACACTGTTTACAATAAAAGCAGTGAAGTATATAGTTATAGAAGTTTTGCCAATCATGAATGAATCATCCATTCTGACAGGCAACAAAAATAATTTAAAAAGAAAAGAGTATTAATTTCTGGTCAGTGGGTCCTTCTATTCCACAGATGATTTTATGGTTGAAAAATATTACAGCATATATCATACATTAATTAAATATTAATTGTAGTGTAAATATACTAGTAAGGAATACATTTACCTATAAACATTGATAATTTATTACTTCAGGACATTATTCGCACATTTCACTTTATTATGAGATGTCTTATGCATGATCAGTACAATTTACAAACTTCCCACTGTACAACTTAGGAAAAGCCAAACTTAAGGTATATACTGGGCAACAAAATTATAGGTTCACTTTTTTCGAACCCTGTCATTTTTTCCCACTGCAATGCAGATATTAAAAATATGACATGAATATGGGTGCTTCTGACCTTCCTCTGTAATGGTGCAGAAGTGTAGTGCTCTTTGATGTCACCCTAAGGCTCAGCGATAAGTTAGAAAGTAAGGTGTTGACATGCAGAAAAAGACTAGACATCAGTTGTCCATGTGAGGTGTAGGATGGATCAATGTTGTCACATTGGCCACAGTGGATGAGCCACACTTTAAGGTCATCACACCTCCCCTTACCCACATCTCACACCATCTCTTAACACTACTACTTAGGAGGTCAGAATTACAATGCCCAGCATTGAAATTGGATGGTTTTCTTATGGTGGTCAATGGAAACATTTTGGACTCACTATTGCTCAGAATCGACATGAAAATGTCTCAGGAGATGTAATAAAGGAAGTGAATGAAACTACACCTTCCCTTGTGTTGTCAATTTTCACACATTTCACAGTTGAAAACGACAGTCTGCAATGCAGTGTGCAGCAGGGTGACATTCGTGACAACCTTTCACACTACTGACATCCAGTAGGTGATTCGACCCATCTTTAAGAGCATATTGACCGATTGACTGTGATCATACTCCTTTGGAGTGTAGCATCACTGCAGTTTCCATTCTGGTGTGCAGGGTGTAATCATGAGGGACTGATCAAAACTATTCCATGAAATGTGAACATGATCTGAAGCAGGAAAGGGTGTTTATGCATTTTCGTCCCTGTTTTTTGCCATGTTCTGTAGCATGTGCATAGAGAGAGTGAATTTGATACATGCATGAATAAAACACTGAGGGAATACTTTAGGCACCTCTGAGCCAAATTCTGAACCTCAGTATTGCAAATGCAGAAAATGGTTATGTTTCAGATAAGTGACTTTTTAATTTTGGTGTGCAGTGTAGAAGAGAAAATAGTGTTTCTTACAGGAGTTCAAAAATCAGACAAGAGATGCAAATGTATGTTGACAATTAATAATTAAATTAGAATAATATTTTTTATGTAATCAATGAAAACAAAAATACATAAATTATTCAATTTTGTTGTAATCATTCTGTGTGTGTGTGTGTGTGTGTGTGTGTGTCTTATGCTCTTATTTTTTTCTGAATTTTCTATATAGGCATAAGGTAACGAACTGTTTTTAGTTTAAGGCATGATCCTTACTTGGCTTCAATGATTGTGTTTCTTATCTTTCATTTAGTGGAATGCAAATTGGAATCTGACTATCAACATAAATATGTTGAGATGATGATACTGAGAACCCAGACTTTAAAACTATTAAACTCAAACCTTGTGACCATTTGATCCACTGAAAATAATTTGGTATACCTCCTACAGATCTTTTATCATAGTTTTCTTCTTTTATGTCTTTAATTATCATATACAATAATTGTGGATTACTATTTTTTTTAAAAAAAGTTTATTCTTTACCCTAACATTAACAGGGACTAGAATAAATCCTAGAGACACTTTACCATTTCTGAAATTCCAAAACCTCAGCAGGAAAGCTCTTTTAAATTTAGAACTCCAGCCTTCAAACAATGTCTTTAAGAGGGCATTATTTACTGAGCAATATTATAATAAATTTGGAAAATGAACAAAAGTTCAAAAGCACACCCTCTAAATCTTCAGCAAACAGAATCTATTTATATTCAAATAAATTAAAGCATGTTAAGGTTAAAAGGAAATATTGCCATAATATTAGAATGTATGAATGGTATGCTGCACATCAGATGTAATGCGTACAAAAAAAATTCTTTTTTAGGAGCAACTGATGTTCTGTTAGTTCTTGATAATGAACCTGTTTTTGCCAAGAAGAAATTTAATTTAATTTAAGTGGGACAAAAGATCTTACTTTACTAAAATGTCCAGTTCATCTGTTCTGAGAAACACATGAACACTTGTCTTCCTCTTAACTTTATAACTCTTCAGATAGTTGATGATCGAGCCTACCAATTTCTTCATGACCTATTTTTCTATAAGACAACAATTATTTCTTTTCATCTGTCATACTTACTGCACCATATGTTGAAACTAGCAGAATGTTGAGTGAATGGTCATCCACAATTGGTTATGGTAAAGCTAATCATTTGCCTTCAACTTATCAGTCACTCAGTTGAATTTTTATTTCTCATATCTTCTACTGTTTTGTTGAGTAGTGATATTTTTTTTAATTTTATTGAAAATCTCTGCTTTTTAAATTCTCACCAACAGATGAACACTCCATATACTGTATTTACTCGAATCTAAGCCACACTTTTTTTCCGGTTTTTGTAATCCAAAAAACCGCTTGCGGCTTAGAATCGAGTGCAAAGCATGCGGGAATTCTGAAAAATGTTGGTAGGTGCCGCCACAACGAACTTCTGCCGTCGAATATATGTAGCGCTACACAGGCATGGTTTGTAGGCACAAAGATAAATACTGGCGCCAAAACCTCTGCGTCAGTAAAAAGCTTTTCTTCTCCGCCCCGAGTTTCGACCACTGCATTTTCATACATTATCGAACGAAGTAAATACAAACTCCGTATTGTTCATCTTCGAATGTAGCAGAATTTCAAGGTACTAAGAA
This sequence comes from Schistocerca piceifrons, assembly GCF_021461385.2. NCBI lineage: Eukaryota > Metazoa > Arthropoda > Insecta > Orthoptera > Acrididae > Schistocerca > Schistocerca piceifrons. Next base: position 514,829,153 of record NC_060141.1, read on the forward strand.
AATCTGACTGGCAAGACCGTTTGGGATGTTTGTCAATATGGCCAACTCTACGTTCTGAAATTTTTCCTACCTGTGACAAGAGATGGTTGCTAATAGGAACTTTTATGAATTGTGAATCACATGCAGTATTCTCTTCACCATAAGAATAATACGAATATAAACATTTTGCCATGTTTTCTTTCGTGTTTGCTGCTATCTCATTTAAATCCTGCCTGCCTAATAAACTACGAAACTAGAGTGAGACAACAGCAAACGCGGAAGAATATATGTATCGTGTCATGTTTATATTCGTATTAAGTGATACAGTCAGAAATGAAGCACGGCAACTGACTTGATTTTCAAATCTAATTCTAATTTCTGTGCAGAATTTGATGTACTAAAGAAGCGACCGCAAAGATTTTCAAACGGAGAAAAATTTTCGCCTAACTCTCGTTCAGAACATGTTCTATCATACGCAGTCTATTATTTGGTTCTTGTTGATCATTATCAAAGAAAGCAGCAGTGTAAGTAACAACAAATAGCAGTCTCTTGCCATTGTTTTGCTAGTGAGACGATTCCTCTCTCTTTATTTTTATTGTTAGCGGCAGTAGCGCGCACAAAAGCAAGCCATGCCGCGAGCGGCGACAGTCTGTAAACATGCACTATCAGAATGCGACAAACAATGCATGACACAGTACAGTAATGCATTTTCAGCTTAGAGTGACGTAAACACCTATAACAAAGAAAACGGCACTTATCAGATCGAAGCAAAATAAGCAATAGATTAAAACCAGACGAAGCACGTGAAAAAGGAAGGGTACCCGTATAAATACGGACGGAGCACCTGACACATAGCAATGGCTACCTGGTAAAGCTTAACTGCTAAGCTTACGACTCGAACCAAACTACTGTAGCTGTATCGTCATTCATTAGACCTAAATTGTGTCTCATATTACAATGGACCAACTTTGATTCGATTTGGAGGTGAGGCCTAAAACTTTTCTCTCCCCTTGAATTTCGAGTCTCAAATTTCAGGTGCGGCTTAGATTCGGGAAATTTTTTTTCCTTTATTTTGAGTCTCATTTTTCAGGTGCGGCTTAGATTCGAGTGCGGCTTAGATTCGAGTAAATATGGTACCTGTGAATTCGCTCTAAATCAATCGGTAATAAAATTACTGACAGACCATCTGAGTAACTAAATATAAGAATTCAGCTTTTAGGCTGTTTCTTTTTGGCTTGGAAATTTTATTTTGTGATAAATGTCACCAACATGTGTCCATTTTTTCCTCTCTCTTAAAGAATACTTAATTCTGCTTATAAGGCCACAGAGTTACAGATGAAAGTACAAAGTTCATTTTGTGTGTTCCTTTAATTTATCTTTATAAGCTTTTTGCAAGCATGCAGGCCAGTATGTTCTGTTTAACATGTTACAAAATGAAACAAAAAATAATTAAGAAAGTTAATGCAAAGCACTAATCTGTTACTCTAGAACTAGTTCATTGCTGCATCAGGCCTAGTGGTTGGTAAAGCACGCGGTTAGAAATTGAGAGGTCATGGCATTGAGTCCTTGTTGGGCCACAGATTTTTCAGTTCGTTTTTTAACCTAGCCTTTAATGTAGCCTTCACCTTTCAGTGATATGAGAAATCACCAGAAATGACATATTGTCTGCATCCCATATTAAACTGTAGGTCTCCTTTCTCAGATTGGATAACTGTACTAGGTCAGGAATATAGCAGATGCTGAAACTGTGTCCAGTTGAAAGAACTCGTCCCAGGCCATTATGCCACATGAAATTATTATTATAATTTATTACTCCAAGTGGTAAACATCAGCTGAAAACATAATAAAATACATTTCACCAATAATGTGTAGTTACAGTTGCATGAAGTTTATCATACAGTGATAAATACCAACCACCATTTTCAGCATTAGCTGCTTTTGATTTACAGTGGCTAATGACTTTGGTGTTCAACTTTACATGTTGAAGTTTGCGATCCTGTTTTGATGATGGTTGTTCACGCAAACAGTAGTGCATTGTTCTTTCCATATTCCACTAGTATATCTTTCTGTATGCCCATTTTAGTAATATTCACATGAAAATGTAAACTTCTTTTCCTCTTACTCATTCATTTGTCTGCAATCCATGACTAACATCAACACCATTCCAGCATACTGGTTTTGATAATTTTGTTTTTACCACAGTTAGTTTTTAGCCTTACTCTGACACTCGCTCTGTTGAGTTTTTCAATTATTTGTTGAATTTCTCTTGCATCCAAAGCAAACAAAATAATATCATCTACAAACTGATGACATTTCCACTAATGTGTATTTCTACTTCATCTCAGTTTATTGATTTTTTTTGTCAAACTGCTTTGTCACTCCTTAATATCTTTTCTCTTAATACATACTCCTTGAGTTGTTGATTAATACAATTTTATTTGTAAGTTATATTTGAGCCCTTGTTTCTCTATTAACACTGGATTTATTTTGTTGGATTAGTGATAAGATTTTTGTAAGTTTATAGATCTTAGTTAAAGTGGGAATTGGCAGACAGTCCCCTATACTGTATCCACTTCTCAATTTTTTTGCTTTTCTTCCATGTTTAAAGCCCAACACAGTTATAGACAATTTGTCTGAAATATTGTTAAATAATTTATAGTAATGACAAAGGACAATTTCGGGAATAGTTCCATATATTTTCTCTGTTTCTTTATTGTGAATGTTAAGTATTGTTGCAGTGTTCCTGATAATGGGTATCATCTCCTTACACTTACACTCTTTGAATAATTCGGCTAGTTGCACATTCATTGCATGAACAATACATAGCTTTATAAAAATTTGAAAAAGTAGAAAGTATTTGTAGAGATTTTGGTGGCATGTGTCTTAGATGTGCTGACTAGGAATATATACAATCTTCACTGGATTATAGTCATGTCTAAATTATGTCATTCAAAGAAATATTTTGATTATGTCATGTATGAAATAAAATGAGACTTAAATTTATGTATATGTGTTGAACAGATTAAAAAATTGAACATCAAATTTAAAGTATTTCTTGAATATTTCTTGTTATTTTATTAATTTGGAATATTACTTTTTTTTACAAAGTCTTCAAAGAAAATTAGCTTAGAACTTTGATTGTATTCATATATTCCTATTGTTTCTCTACAGAAAAGTTGAAATTTAATCCACGGCCAGTCAATAAGAAACTTGAATTAGGTTCTGAGTCTCGCGTTTATTGCAAGGCACAGGGTTCAGATCCACCAATTATAAAATGGTTTAAGGTGAGTACTTCCTTGGTGCACACACTTGTGCTCTTATATAAATGTAATTCATGTTTCATAGTTATTTATCTTGTTTAACCTAATGTCTTCATTTAAAGCAACATATAACTGTTCATACAAGGCAAGATATTAGCATAAGCCAACTTATATTGATGTTAGTATGCAGTGCACATATGTAATGAGTGATAATCTTTACCAAGTATCCACATTAACTTCAGATACAGAAAACAGATGAGAAGTTCTAGCTGTCTAAAATAGAAAAATCCTGCTGAACAATTTCAGTAATTCAGATGATATGTGATAACTTAAATTTGCAAATTTGCAAGGACTCTTTCATACACAGGTATTGTTGAAAATGCTAAGTAAAATACACATTTGCCAATTTACCACTTCCAATGTTCTTGTAGTATCTTGGAAATATATATATATATATATATATATATATATATATATATATATATATATATATATATATATATATATATATATATATATAAAAACAAAGATGATGTGACTTAACAAACGAAAGCACTGGCAGGTCGATAGACACACAAACAAACACAAACATACATACAAAATTCCAGCTTTCACAACCAATGGTTGCTTCATCAGGAAAGAGGGAAGGAGAGGGAAAGACGAAAGGATGTGGGTTTTAAGGGAGAGGGTAAGGAGTCATTCCAGTCCCGGGAGCGGAAAGACTTACCTTAGGGGGAAAAAAGGACAGGTATACACTCGCATACACACACATATCCATCCGCACATACACAGACACAAATAGACATTTGTAAAGGCAAAGAGTTTGGGTAGAGATGTCAGTTGAGGCGGAAGTACATAGGCAAAGATGTTGTTGAATGACAGGAGAGGTATGAGCGGCGGCAACTTGAAATTAGCGGAGGTTGAGGCCTGGCGGGTAACGAGAAGAGAGGATATACTGAAGGGCAAGTTCCCATCTCCGGAGTTCTGACAGGTTGGTGTTAGTGGGAAGTATCCAGATAACCCGGACGGTGTAACACTGTGCCAAGATGTGCTGGCCGTGCACCAAGGCATGTTTAGCCACAGGGTGATCCTCATTACCAACAAACACTGTCTGCCTGTGTCCATTCATGCGAATGGACAGTTTGTTGCTGGTCATTCCCACATAGAAAGCTTCACAGTGTAGGCAGGTCAGTAGGTAAATCACGTGGGTGCTTTCACACGTGGCTCTGCCTTTGATCGTTTACACCTTCCGGGTTACAGGACTGGAGTAGGTGGTGGTGGGAGGGTGCATGGGACAGGTTTTACACCAAGGGCGGTTACAAGGGTAGGAGACAGAGGGTAGGGAAGGTGGTTTGGGGATTTCATAGGGATGAACTAAGAGGTTACGAAGGTTAGGTGGACGGCGGAAAGACACTCTTGGTGGAGTGGGAAGATTTCATGAAGGATGGATTTCATTTCAGGGCAGGATTTGAGGAAGTCGTATCCCTGCTGGAGAGCCACATTCAGAATCTGATCCAGTTCCGGAAAGTATCCTGTCACAAGTGGGGCACTCTTGGGGTTCTTATGTGGGAGGTTCTGGGTTTGAGGGGATGAGGAAGTGGCTCTGGTTATTTGCTTCTGTACCAGGTCGGGAGGGTAGTTGCGGGATGCGAAAGCTGTTTTCAGGTTGTTGGTGTAATGGTTCAGGGCTTCCGGACTGGAGCAGATTCGTTTGCCACGAAGACCTAGGCTGTAGGGAAGGGACTGTTTGATGTGGAATGGGTGGCAGCTGTCATAATGGAGGTACTGTTGTTTGTTGGTGGGTTTGATGTGGATGGACGTGTGAAGCTGGCCATTGGACAGGTGGAGGTCAATGTCAAGGAAAGTGGCATGGGATTTGGAGTAGGACCAGCTGAATCTGATGGAACCAAAGGAGTTGAGGTTGGAGAGGAAATTCTGGAGTTCTTTTTCACTGTTGGTCCAGATCATGAAGATGTCATCAATAAATCTGTACCAAACTTTGGGTTGGCAGGCTTGGGTAACCAAGAAGGCTTCCTCTAAGCGACCCATAAATAGGTTGGCATACGAGGGGGCCATCCTGGTACCCATTGCTGTTCCCTTTAGTTGTTGGTATGTCTGGCCTTCGAAGGTGAAGAAGTTGTGGGTCAGGATGAAGCTGGCTAAGGTAGGGTGGCAGACATTTGTAAAGTGTCTGTGTGTGTATGTGTGGGTGGATATGTGTGTGTGTGCGAGTGTATACCTGTCCTTTTTTCCCCCTAAAGTAAGTCTTTCCGCTCCCGAGATTGGAATGACTCCTTACCCTCTCCCTTAAAACCCATATCCTTTTGTCTTTCCTTCTCCTTCCCTCTTTCCTGACGAGGCAACCATTGGTTGCGAAAGCTAGAATTTTGTGTGTATGTTTGTGTTTGTTTGTGTGTCTATCGACCTGCCAGCGCTTTTGTTTGGTAAGTTTCATCATCTTTCTTTTTAGATATATTTTTCCCACGTGGAATGTTTCCCTCTATTATATATATATATATATATATATATATATATATCTATATATATATATGGGGGGGGAGAAAAAAATAATTATGAATATAACAAGATTAGAAGTGTCATCATATATGCTTTCTGATGTAATGGATTGTCGTATTGCAATGTAATATCCATATCAAAGCCTTGTGTTTTCTTAGCCACTAAAATCACTGTGCCACTACTTTTTATGGATGTAGGTGAAAAATTTAACAATGTTATGATTAAGGTTTTGAATTATTTTGGACTATTACAGGTCATTAAGTTTCACATGGAATAAGTCATATGTATCATTGCAACACTTTTATTTTTGTAAAATTGGTCTCTATAATAATATGTTTTGGGAATAACTGAGAGAACTGTTCATAGCCCTTTTTTTGCCTCAGTGTGCGAGCAATGAGGCACTTTTTGCTGAACATTTTCGTTAAATCGATTCTCCCTCTCACTTAATACTTCAGTTTTCCGATTCATGTTTGTGTAATCCATAAATCTATTGAAGAATGAAGTTGCAAATGGACAAACCTGTCTCACTTATTTACAGATTTTTACACTTCTTTCATTTATATTTATCTGTGTCATCTTTATTTCCAACAATTTCATATTTTTGCATACTCTAAGGTTGATGAGATCATCTACCCAAACCTAAAATCCAGCTGTTGCTACTCCATATAATATCCATCTATGCTGACAGTACTATGCAGTGTTATGCAACATTCACTAAAGCACCAAAGAAACTGATATAGGCATGCATATTGAAATACAGAGATATGTAAACAGGCAGAATATGGCACTGCAGTTGGCTACGCCTATATAAGTCAACAGGTGTCTGGTGCAGTTGTTAGATTGGCTTCTGCTGCAACAATGGCAGTTTATCTACATTTAAGTGAGCTTTAACGTAGTGTTATAGTTGGCGCATGAACTATGGCACACAGCATCTCAGAGGTTGCAATGAAGTGTGGATTTTCCCGTACAACCATTTCATGAGTGTACCATGAATATCAGGAATCCGATAAAACTTGAAATCTCTGACAATGCTGCAGCCGGAAAAAGATCCTGCAAGAACAATGACTGAAGACAATCATTCAGTGTGGCAGAAGTGCAACACTTCTGCAAATTACTGCAGATTTCAATGCTGGACCATCAACAAGTGTGAGCCATTGAATGAAACATCATCGATATGGGCTTTCGGAGCCGGAAGTCCACTCATATACTCTAGATGACTGCACAACACAAAGCTTTACATCTTGCCTGTGCCTATCAGTACCGACATTCGACTGTTGATGACTGGAAACTTGTTGCCTGGTTGGATGAGTCTCATTTCAAATTGTATCGAGCAAGTGGATGTGTACGGGTATGGAGACAACTCATGAACCTATGGACCCTGCTTGTCAGTAGGGGACTGTTCAAGCTGTGGAGGCTCTGTAATGGTGTGGAGTGTGTGCAGTTGGAGTGATACAGGACCCCTGATACGTCTCGATACGACTCTGACAGGTGACAGATATGTAAACATCCTGTCTGATTACCTGCATCCATTCATGTCCATTGTGCATTCTGATAGACTTGGGCAATTCCAGCAGGACATGTGGCACCCGAAAAGTCCAGAATTTCTACAGAGTGGCTCCAGGAACACACTTCTGAGTTTAAACGCCTCTGCTGGCCACCAGACTCCCCAGACATGAACATTATTGAGCATATCTGGGATGCCTTGCAACATGCTGTTCAGAAGAGATCTCCAACTCTTCGTACTCTTATGGATTTATGGATGGCCCTGCAGGATTCAAGGTGTCAATTCGTGCCAGCACTACTTCAGACATTAGTTGATTCCATGCTATGTAGTGGTGTGGGACTTCTGTGGGGGCCCTACACAATATTAGGCAGCTGTACCAATTTCTTTGGCTCTTCAGTGTATATCAAACTTTGATGAGATGTTCACCCCCAATAGGAATTAAATGATTAACTTTCATTCCATTTGGAACTGGTGCCCATCACCAACTTCAGTGTGAGGTGTATCCCTCCCCCACAGACATGAATATACTCTTGTATTATTGTTGCATGCAAAGAAACAGACCCCAGATATTATCCTGAGACATTTCTTGCCATACTTGAAGAACATGTTTGTGAGGCATGATGACTGACAGCGGGAAGATGACATGAGGGTATGTGTCTTCCCAGTATTCAGCCTTCCTCCACCAATTACCAAATCAGTTCTGTTGTTAAATCCAACAGCTATCCACACCATGAGAAAATTGAAGTGACATGGGTTTTGAGAATCTCTGCTTCCTGTGATCTTTCACCAGTTCATCTATGAACAGAAATAAGACTCCTCGATAAATACCACAGAAGGACTTTCAGTGGCCCAATTGACTCTGGCTGTACACTGTGCAAGTCTCTATTGTTTGTGGTATGATGTCAGCAGCAAAAAATGCATGGCAACTCTAGATATCAACCTAGCTTCCAGTAATCCATTCCTGATGATTTATGATGACCCTCTGCAGGACCCATGGCTAATCTTTTTCCCACACTGTCATTGTGAGTTCATCTCTGCATGGCAGGCAACTGTCTGCATAATCTGTCAAAGATACTTCCATGTCCCTCATGACAATGATTCAGTAATGCTGGGCACACCCAGTCACCATGTACTTACATCATTCTTCATCTGTAGGAATGAACCACTTTTTTAAAACTGAAATGGCTTGCATAAGGATGAAATTTTAATCAACATATTTCACAGGCATGAAAATACTGGAGTATCAGTTTGATAGCATCCAGCTAAGTTGCATATGATTAACACTTTTCATTTCTGTCAGTGTTGTTTGTGTAATAATAGCTCAAAATCTTTCTGCAGCTGCTTTGGGCATTCATTCATTCATTGAGTTCTATAGATAACAGTTTCTTTCACAGGGTGAGGTATGTCATTTACTTTTACTTTCTTTATCAATAAATTTCCCTATATATATATATATATATATATATATATATATATATATATATATATATATATATATATATATATATATATCCACGTAGCAGTTTCATTCGTTTGTTGTCAAAACATCTTTTTATTTTTTTCGTTTCCATCAGATAAAAAGATGTTTCCATATATTTGTATACTGCCTGACAAGAAAAATGAAGCACCAAGAAGACATTTCCTGATGTCAGTGTAACTTTGTAGATGTACAAACCATTGGCGTGTGTGAAAATAATCAGAATTGCAATCCTCTCTGCAGCTAGAATGGCCACCAGAATGTATTAGCGTTATTCATTTGCTGAGTATGATATACACTGAGGTGTCAAAAGTCATGGGATACCTGCTAATGTTGCTTTGGACCTCCTTTTGCCCATCACAGTGTAACAACTCAACTTGGTATGGACTCAATAAGTCATTGGAAGTCCCTTGCAGAATTACTGATCCATGCTGCCTCTATAGCTGTCCATAATTATGAAAGTGTTGCCAAGCAGGATTTCATGCATGAACTGATCTCTGATTACATTCCATAAATGTTTAACATGATTCATGTTGTGAAATCTGGATGGACAGATCATTTGCTCGCGTTGTCTAGAATGTTCTTCAGACTAATCGTGAACAGTTGTGGCATGGTAACATGATGTACTTCATCCATAAAAGTTCCATTGTTGTCTGGAAACATGAAGGCTTTGAAAGACTGCAAATGGTCTACAAGAGGCCGAACAGACCAGAGGAAACACTCCATTCCAAGTGAACACAGCCCACGCTGTAATGGAGCCACCACCAGCTTGCACAATGCCTTGTTGACAACTTGGGTCCTTGGCTTTGTGTTGTGTGCACCACACTCAAACCCTACTACCAGCTCTTACCAATTGAAATCAGGGCTCATCTGACCAAGTCATGGTTTTCCAGTCATCTAGAGTCCAACCAATATGGTCACAGGCCCAGGAGAGGTGCTGCAGATGATGTTGTGCTGTTAGCAAAGACACTCACATTGATTGTCTGCTGCCATAGCCCATTAATATTAAATTTCACCACACAGATTCATTTGTTGTATGTTCCACATTGATATCTGTGGTTATTTCACACATTGTTGGTTGTCTGTTAGCACTGACAATTCTGTGCAAATGCTGCTGCCTTCATTGTTAAGTAAAGGTTGTCAGCCATTGTGTTGTGTGTGGTGAGATGTTATGCATGAAATTTTGTATTCTTGGCACACTCTTGACACTGTGGATCTTGAAACATTGAATTCTCTAATGATTTCCAAAATGGAATGTCCCATGCATCTAGCTCTAACTACCATTTAGCTACTAGTTCCCATCACGCAGCCATAACCACAATGGAAAACTTTTAACATGAATGACCTGATTGCAAATGACAGCTCTGCCAGTGCACTGCCCTTTTCTAGATGTGTGCGCTATACTACTGCCATCTATTTACGTGCATATTGCTATCCCATGACTTTTATCACCTCAGTGCATAAGGGGCGTGAACAGTGCCACATGTAGACATCACTGTGAGTGGAATGAAGATGTCACACCTGGAGAGAGGAGATGCACTGCGGGGCTGCTCCTTTTGTCTGCTCTGGGGAGTCATTGGGTATGATTTCAAGACACAGCTGACAGTGATTGGGGGAACTTTGATGGCACAATGGTGTGTCACAGGTATGTCATGGACATCCTGCGCCCTCATGCATTACCTCCCAAGCAACAGCATCATGATGCTATTTTTCAGCCGGTCAGTACTCATCTACATGTCACCTGTCCCTACCAACTGTCTACTGTCTGACACTTCTGTGGTCAAGAAGATCCTCATATATGTCCACGATGGAAAATGTATGGTGCCAGCTTGGACATCAACTCTGCACCAATGCCAGTATCCAGGTTGTCAAGGACCACTTACAACAGCTGTGGTCAGCCTGACCAGAATTTACATCTCCTCTTTTTATTGCATAATTTTATAAAGTGGGAGATATTTTATAAGATACCACTAAACAAAGACAAGGAAACCATAACGTGACATTGGCAAGCCCTTTGATTTTATATCATGAAATTCTACCAGACAAATTTGAAAATTATGGTTTTAAAGGTATGGATGGAGTGATGTATCAACAACAGAGTACAGAGGGTCACATTAACAAATGGTACTACAGGAATGGAACTAAATTTAGAGTGGGGATTAGTATATAAAAAGCTAGCTTACTTTCACTCAGTACTGTCCTGTGGTATAATCTTTGGGGTACTGCAGGTAATGTCAGAAAATATTCATTCTACAGACACATGCAGTAAGAACATTATACTGCTTCAGTCACTTTTACTTTAAACATCACTCAATGTATCAATGGTCATGCAATCATCATCAAGGTGTACATTGAAGTGTTTACATCTTAATCTTCCTGACAGTAATTCCATGGCCAGTGAAATGTGATGAAGTGTAAATTGATGATTTTTTAAAATATATATTATCTAATCCATCACAGAACTTGACAAACAGTTTGTTATGGACAAAACATTTACTAAGAATCCAGGCAAGAAATTGAAACTCCCCAGCTATTCAAAACTTATATGAATGAGGAGTCGTCAGTATGCAGAATGAACTCCACATAACAGCAGGAAACACAGGAATGGACAGTATCCTAAGTTTCTGGAATTGTATAAATGCATTTTAATCTTGAAAGCAGTGATGCAGGAAGTTACTTTATTTTTATTGGTGGCACAGTAGGAGAAATACTGTATAGTCTGCTTTGTGTGGTATAATTCTGTTCTCTCAGTGCTTTTTTGTCAGTCTAAGACTAATGACAAGCATTTGTTCTACCTCTAATCACTTATTTCAGACAGAAACTCTTTGATCATACAAACCTATGTTGTCATGGATTAAAAGTTTGCTCTAATGAAGGTAGGCAGATTATTGACAGTGTGTGGCAGTAACAGGGAATGGTTGGTCTGATAGCTAATGTGACACTTCAGATGACACTGTATTTTTGTTTTGAATAGTGGCATAGTGGCAACACTGATGACCATATTAAAGTGATTATATGTATTTATTTGTACTGGAGATCAAGAATAACATTATTTAATGTTCGTGTTTGTTATTCGAAGCTGAATGTCATCTCAAACATTGAATGAAACTGAGGATCTGTAAGTTTGGTGAAACAATATCAATTATGTCAAGTATATCCATGGCAGTTGTCTATTTCAAAGACTGATGTAAATTTTCTCAATAATTAATCACCATTGTAACTGTTGGACATTCTCTGATTTGAGATCATATATTAAAATACATTTACAGCAGTCTTCAAAACACAGTTTTATACATATACATGCACATGTACATATATACACATACATATATCTAAAAACAAAGATGATGTGACTTACCAAACGAAAGTGCTGGCAGGTCGATAGACACACAAACAAACACAAACATACACACAAAATTCAAGCTTTCACAACAGACTGTTGCCTCATCAGGAAAGAGGGAAGGAGAGGGAAAGACGAAAGGATGTGGGTTTTAAGGGAAAGGGTAAGGAGTCATTCCAATCCCGGGAGCGGAAAGACTTACCTTAGGGGGAAAAAAGGACGGGTATACACTTGCACACACACACATATCCATCCACACATATACAGACACCAATATGCATATACACATGCATGCATAAATACATACATAGTTATAAGCTGTGAGGATGGGGTGTGAGTCGTGCTTGAATAGCTCAGATGATAGAGCACTTGCCCGTGAAAGACAAAGCCTCAAGTTTGAGTCTCCTTCCGACACACAGTTTTAATCTGCCAGGAAGTTTCATATCAGCGCATACTCTGCTGCAGAGTGAAAATCTTGTTCTGGATACATAGTTATATATACATAAATACATATTTACACCATTTCTCTCTCTCTCTCTCTCTCTCTCTCTCTTTCACTCACGCGCGCACGCCTGCACACACACACACACACACACACACACACACACACACACACACACACAGCAGAACCTCATGCAGACAAAAATTTAGTAAATGGGAAGTATTGGCAGAGAATGAAATAACCTACAGACCAGAGACAAAGTGGACTGAAAAAGGAAAAGCAATCAGTGGAGAAAAAATGAGAGCTGCTTGGGAATCCTGAAGATGAAACACAGTAACTTGGCATGATCCAATAGGCTCCCATTGCAGATGATGATGATAAGCAGCAATGCCACAAGTACTTGATTATACTTGCAAACTCATGTACTAGCTCATCTCTCCACGCTGGTAGAGTCCACATGTGCCCCACGAGACTCAGTCCACATGTACCCCACAAGACTTAGTCCACATGTACCCCACAAGACTCAAGTGATAAGTTTATGGTTAAGTGGGCAGTGGCAGGGAGATTTGCGAATTGAGTCTCTGGGCATATGGAGATTGCGAGATTAGAGATGATGTCATAGGACATGCTGGTGAGTTTAAAGTGAGTATACGGAGCTCACTTCTGATCTCTAGTACCGACTAGTGGAAAGTTGTTTTATTGATAGAAAATAGGTAGATCGCATTGCATAATTTTATTTTTTATGGTGATAAATTTTGTTTAAACTGGTAGTAAATAAAAATTTATTTCATCAACAGGGTTTGATGGTACAGAAATACGAGATTCTGTAAGTTTCTGGAAAACTTCAGTTTAAACACAGAAATAGGAGAAAATAGTTGGCTTCTCCCCATTACCATTCCCTTACTCTGTAGCTACTCCTAATTAACTCTATAGTTGATTTAATCAGTGCTTAATGATTATATTTTTAATGCATTTTTTGTTTCATCTAGGAGGGAGAAAATATGTTTGAACTTCCAAAGCATGTGCAAGACCACAATGGCACGTTAGTTTTTTCTAGAGTTACTATGAATGATAAGGGACGATACACATGTGTCGCAACAAACACTCAGGGTATTATAAATGCAACAATAAACATTGATGTAATAGGTGAGTTTACATTCAGATATTAAGTGCATTGAGACAAACAATTTTACAGTTAATAATCCTGTCATAATGGCCTAATCCACTCTCAAATTAACTGTTCCAGTGACACCAAAATTTACTGTACTACCCCAGAATCCAACAAGAGCATATGAAGGCCACTCTGTTATGATTCATTGTATAGCTGAAGGTGATCCTAAACCTACAATCAAATGGGATAGAAACAGCAATTTTAGTGCTTTAGAGCAGGACAGGTACAAAAAACGAAATTTTTACTGAAAATGTGGAAAGTACTTTTATTTTACAATGTTGTTAATAAAGTTGTTTGTCTGGTGAAAGGAAACTTTGTACTCACACTCGAATATAACTGTGAATAGCTGATTATGTTCTTAATATTAAAATTATAGGTTTACAGTCCTAAAGAATGGTACGCTGTGGGTGAAGGAAGTACAGCTGTCTGATGAGGGGCGGTATGGATGCACTGCAGGAAACAGTGGTGGTTTTAAGCGAGAAGAAGTTGTGCTTTATGTACAAAGTGAGTGCTTCTGAAAAATTGGGCTACCATTTTCTGTCTTCATTATTGTTATTGATTATTATTATTATTATTATTATTATTATTTCATTGTCTTAAATAAGTGTTGAATTTGTGAAATCAAATCATACTTGATACTGTCAAATATTTCTGAAATTAAAAACAAAAAAATCATGAAAATTATAAAATAATAGGTGGTGAAGGGTACCGGCCAATGGAAGGGTCTGATGAGGATTCAATGATGACAAAAACAGTGACAATAACATTGACAGCTGCAGCTGCATACATGGTACTTGTAATAGGCCTGATGATTTGGTGTCGCTATCGTAGGCGCAAGAGGAAACAAGCATACATGGATGCAAATGGAGCAGAAGGGACAAATACACTTTGTAAGTATCTTACAGTTGTACTGTTTTTGGGCTTTTAAGAATGCTGTAGTACCTGAAATTTGCCAGTATGAGAGCAATGTGGCATATTTGGGAGCATTAATAGTCTCATACAACTAACAGAATTTTTTTCCTTACTGATTTTGCACAGTTGTAAATGAGAAGTAGTACAATATGCACTCCATCTGTCATATGATGCATTGTAGCTTCTATTGCAGATGCTATGTCTTTCCATACTGCAAATAATTTCAAGTAATAAACTACATGAAGAGACAGTCATTTCAGTTGATTGATTGTATGCATAGAACTCCCTACATGGTTTTAGTGCTCAAATTCTGTTTAGTAAAAATAGAGAAATTTCTTTCCTCATTTCCACTCCTCTGTATTATGATGTCATTCTGACTTAAGCAACAGTAATTGGAAACCCTTTTTCAGATTGTGATTATTGTCAATAGAGATAGTGTTTTTACTTTCTTTATATAAGAAATCAGCAGCATAGAGATTTGTCTCTGTGACTCAGGAATTACATCATCAGCCCCCAAACATGTTCAAAGAGCATGGATTGTTACATGTTGCACGCACTGTGATGCAGAGTGTGACATAGGTATTTCAGATGCTTTGGAAATTAATGCATACTTAATGATTAGGTGTTTTTAACTTAAGTGTCATCCAAAGTAAAAGGTGGTTTCAGTAGGTAAGACATAGATTATCTCAGTGTATTTCATACTCCTGAACAGTATGTTTCGTTAAAAAAATGCAGTATGGAATATTGGATATGTGTGTGTATGTGTGTGTGTGTGTGTGTGTGTGTGAAAACTGAGAGTTACCAACACCTATTAGATGCTATAAAGAAGACACTAGTATTGTACTAATAGTATGATAGTATCACCACAGCCACGTGTGGGTACATTTGGGTGTCACTGTGACGGTGTGTTTCATTAGACTAGAAAAATGGTGTTAGCATGAAAGCTAGTAAAATGTGTTACATCCAGCACATCATCTTTTGTATAAGTCAGTAGTTCCATTTCTTTATTTTTATTTATTGTTTCCATCCTGGAATTTCTATTATTGTGATACTTGTGAAGTTGAGTTTTCTAAAAACAAACCCCCAGTCTCAGCTATGTTTTCGCAATGCATGTTTAACTTCTCTCTTTTTCCACTGTTAGGTTCCACTTGGTATGATAATCACTCTTACTTATTCGTAACATGTGTAATGTGTTGCACTGATTATGCCCACACCTGCTAAATGCACACCACACTCTGGCTATAGTGTCAACTTGTGTTCTGAAATACAGACCACATTACTAGCATTCTGCACATCAAATACACAAACTGTGTGACAACTTGCTTGGGAAGTGCTCTTACGTTCAATGGAAGGTTGTTGCCATAAACATTTAATCAATAATGGATGCATAAAGTTTATGTTCAGTTTATAACACACAGTTTAGTTTATAACCCAGCAGTGACACTCTGTGGGTCTCTCTCTCCACACAATTTAGTGGATACTGATTTCTATGGCTAATCCTCCAGAATTCTTGAATTGCATACATGTTGCTCAACAGAATTTTATACCCAACACTTGATGATGATATATACAAGCACTGCCCCTTTCAGCTTGCGTCTCCATCTCTTGATGACTGATTTGACTGTTTTGAGTTCACTTTTCTGTGTCAGACTGGGAGTGCAGTTCTGTGCAAACACTCACTTGATGTAAAATCATTCGTAGATGAGGCAGCCAAATTAATTTGAAATGAATCTCTTCTCCTTATACTTCAATGTTAAGTACGAAGTTCTTCTGTACTTTAAATACATGAAGGTGAAAACTTAAAACTGACATATAAATGAAAATCAGAAAAATAATAAACAGCAGATACTTGTTGCACAAATGATACGTGTATCTACATATGCACCTATTGATTAAATATCTCATGTCTCATATGTATGGGCAGAATGTACATGTATTATTTACACATTTCTGCCAATAATGGATTCAGTATCACATAAACGGACTGAAGCACTGTAATTGCCTTGAAGTATGCTGGACACTTGTAACGTACCAATGATAAATACAAATATGTATTTACTGTATTCTGTCTATGAATAATGTTTCATTGAGTATGAAATGGTCCTGCTTATGTGTACATAGGACTTTGAAGAATCTTTCAGAATTTATCCCAGAGGCTTTCAAAAGGGAAAAGCCATTTCCTTGAACATTATAACTAGTCACTAGAATATTTGTTGTATTTTCTGCTTGTTGTTTCTCAAAAGTAACTAAAGTTCATTTAGCAGCATAAATACTTTAGCTACTTTTTATAGGCAATATCCAAATCTGTTAATAACAGATCAAAAAACATTTATTAACACACAAAATTGCAAGTGAAGTCAGTAATCTGCTAATTTCAACTAGCAATTAAATATTAAGTTTGTTCAACAATGCTTCTAACAAATACACTGATGGAAAAAATTGCAACACCAAAAATCTGTTAATAACAGATCAAAAAACATTTATTAACACACAAAATTGCAAGTGAAGTCAGTAATCTGCTAATTTCAACTAGCAATTAAATATTAAGTTTGTTCAACAATGCTTCTAACAAATACACTGATGGAAAAAATTGCAACACCAAAAAGTAATCAATACAGAGTAATGAAATTTCAAGAATACTTTGTGGTGTCATCAACTATGAACAACATATCTCCGCCATTGCAAGATCTTTGACTCTTTAACCTAATGGCCCACGCCATCTTGCTTATTCAGCTTGCTGTATGACTTGCTGTAATGTGGATGTTTGTACTTACCGATATGAAATATATCGAGTCTTACACTAAAAGAAAGGCTGTAAGACTCGATATATTTCATATCAGTAAGCACAAACGTCCACATTACAGTAAGTCATACAGCAAGCTGAACAAGCAAGATGGTGCAAGCCATTAGGTTAAAAAGTCAAAGACCTTGCAATGATGGAGGTATGTTGTTTGTACATGTCGCTGCCACACTTTTGTCCAGGTTACATATTTAAGTGATTAACATTGCAAGATCACATGCTAATGTAAGCATGAGATAGCCATTGCAAGTGTGAAATGTTGGTACTTTAACAACCGTTGTAATCACCAGAATGTTGAATGCAGGCCTGCAAACTTGCATGCATTGTGTTGTACAGGTGCTGGATGTCAGTTTGTGGGATAGAATTCCATGCCTATTGCACTGGTTCAGTCTGTACAGGGACAGTAAATGCTGTTTTAGGTGATGCTGGAGTTGTTGTCTGATGATATCCCATATGTGCTTGATTGGAGACAGATATGCTGATTGAGCACAGGCTAAGTCAACATGTTGATGCTCTGTAAAATATGTTGGGTTAAAACACTGTTATGTGGGCAAGCATTATCCCTGAATGCTGTTCATGAATGGCAGCACAACAGGTGGAGTCGTCAGATAGATGTACAAATTTCAGTCAGGATATGTGGGATAACCAAGAGAGTATTCCTGCTGTAATTGAAATAACATCTCAGATAATTACACTGAGCTTGTGTCCAGTGTGCCTAGCATGGAGACAGGATGGTTGCAGGCTCTCAACTGGCCTCCTACTAACCAACACATGGGCATCACTGGCACTGAGGCAGAACAAGCTTTCATCAGAAAACGCAAAAGACCTCCATTCTGCCTCAGTGAGCTCCGCTTCACACCAAAGACATCACAAATGGCAGTGGTTTGGGGTCAGTGGAATGCACACTACAGGCTGACGGGCTCGGAGCTGTATTTGAACTAACTGATTTGTAAGAGTTTGTTGTGTCAGTGTGGTGCCATCTGCTGCTCCATTTGCTGCTGCAGTTGCAGTACAATGTGCCAGAGCCATACGCTGGCCACATTGGTCTTCCCTCTTGATAGTGCGGCGTGGCCATCCGAGCCCGGACTTCTTGCGACCATACATTCTCGTGACCACCCCTGCCAGCAGTCAGGTACAGTGGCTACATTCCTGCCAAGTCTTTCTGCAATATTGCAGAAAGAACATCCAGCTTCTTGTAGCCCTATTACTTGACCTTGTTCAAACTTAGAGGAGTCTTGATGATGACATCTATGTGGGCTTAAAGGCATTCTTGACTGACATCAACTCACCATGTACAATCTCAGAGGTAGTTAATACTCACAATCATTACAGCATGTATTTAAAGCAAACCTGATGCATCCTCATAGTGGCACTACTAGTGCCACTCTTATGTGACTGGTGCAAAATAGACATCATCTTTCAGATGTAGAAACATGCCTGCCAACTTTTGTTTACATCGCAAAATTCCTTCTTGGTGATACAATTTTTTTTTTCAGTTATTGTATGTTCCTTGAACTTATAACTGGAACATCAGGGATCTTGTATCACAATATAACAAAAAACAGTCAGTCCAGACTGCAAATTCTGTTTTTATTTTTTATGGTATGGTAACCATTTCAAGTCGCACATAGACTGTCTTCAGACCTGTAGGTCTCCATTGGTAACACATGAAGGCACTTCTTGCATTTACAACAGCTCTACACACTAACTCCACATCAGCGATGGAGACGTTACTAGTCTGAAGCCAGTCTTTGTACAACTGAAACTGGTTACCATATAATGAAAATAAATAACATTTTCTATCTGGATCAATTGTTTTTTGTTGTATTACTTGAGCTTCTTTAGCCATTCTCTGCCTGGTATTGTGTAGCCATCAGTTGCATTTTACTGTGATGTCACCCTAGCAGTACACAGGACCCTACAGTTTGCTTGCTGCTGCAATTCTTTCATGGAGAGGACATCAAACAAATCAAATAGAGAGAAACAGCACAAAACCAACAAGACACTAGTAACAATAAAGGATCTCTCACCCATTAATACTAAAGGCCTTTTCCAGGGGCAATTCCTTACTTGCAAAAAATTAAGTGTGATCAGACAAATCACCAGCTGATTCTAATAGAAAAAAATGTTGCCTTCCTGTTTCCTCACACAGTATGGCACTGAGCATAGCACATGGAAATATCAATGAACTACCATCTTGATTGATGTTTTTGACCATGTTTATAAATGAAGCTACATTTCAGTCTGCTGTTGTGCCCATGGAAAAATCTGTATACACTGTTATCTTTGAATGTACAGACTGAAAATGATTCAGAATCATGAAGTACAAGACTAACAGTTACAATCTGCTTAACTTTATAATGCAACTAAATGAATTATACAGGGAATTTTAATAAAACCTATAAACTTCATGGGCACTGCCTTAGAGGAGAGAAGGAGAGAGAACACACTTAACTTTAATGCCTGCTTCGCAGCTCATGTCACCTAGATCCCCCTCCTCAGCTCCAGCTTCTCTGAAATCTATATTGGGAGCTGTCCTTACAACATGTTATATGATACTGTATCCCCTTGGTCTCAGACTTTGGTAGCCCTTGGACCACATCCATTTCCACTCTTGTTCTCATGTCTTATACTGTACTCCACAAAGTTACGTTCACACTTTTATTGGTCAATAACTCAACTATATGGTGAGGTGTTACTTTTACTCCTTCCATTATTTATTTCCACCAAGGACTTTACAGTACCACATTTCTCAAACTCATGTGTTTTGCCATACTCCACTGTAAGAATATATTTAAACTTCGAACTAAGTGCAACTAATATGTATTTGATTATAATCTTTCAACAGTGACAAAGGCAGAGAATGGTGAAGCTGTGGGGGAACACACAGAACTAAAGGAGACTGGAGGATTGTGCCTGACAGGTGGTGCAGGTCCAAGGAGTGAAGGTGATGGAGGTGACACTGGCCATTCCCACAGTTCTGGCCACAGCAAGCGTTCTAAAAATGGCTATGATAAAGTTTCAGTCTCTCGCAAGGATCTTCATAGTTTAGTTCTCTTAGGTGAGATATTTCTCATTGTTAATCTGTTAATCAAATTTTTGTGTAGTAAGCAATAGATGTTCCTTTTGTATTCAAGAATATTTCACGAATACATAATTCTCTGTCCAATATTCTTAAGCTTCCTCTGCCCTTTCTTATGACTAAAAAAATGAAATTAAAGCTTGTCGTAACTGTGACTTGTTATAAAGAAATAGTTCAAGAATGCTATTAACATATAAGTGAACATTGCTATTGTTTCTCTTCTTAAAGTTGCACTGTTTACACATTTTAATCATTCCATCACTTTTAAGATGCTCCTTGCTGTAAATACAAGAGACAGTCATTCATGGAGCATCCAAAATGTTTTAATTTTACCTTTGAATTTCAGTGTTGTAATGTGCAGTGCACATCTTCCTATATCTGTTTCATGGGCTGCAAAGATGTTTAAAAAAATTTATGACTACAGAAAACTTTCAGAAAAAATTGTAACGTGCTGGAAACTGTTAGCAAAGGTTTATTTTGGAATCTATTGATGTCATAAGTTGACCTGTTGTTCAAAATGTGATACTGACATTATATTCACACATTCACACATTATATTGACATTCACAAAGAGCAGTGTGTAAATCCATGCCTAGCTATCCAGATTTAGGTTTTACCTGATTTCCTGAAGCTGATTAAGGTAACATTAGTATGGTTCCTTTGAAAAGAATCCAATCTATTTCTTCCCTTATCCTTGTCTGTTCAAACTTGTGATCTAGTGACTCATGCACATTACTGTAACTTTTTAAAATTGCTGCATATGTTATTTTATACGTGTTGGATCTTGTGAACTTTGCAGCCATTAATGAATGATGGCAATTATCGCAAACAGCCAAAAATGTTTTTATTTTAGAGCTGTAACTGGTTTTGGGCATTCATGCCCATCTTTGGATGGCTAATGTTAGCAGTAACATAATTGTTGTCAACTACAGCTTGTTGTTAGCCATCTGAAGATAGTCATGAATGCCTGAAACTGTTTATAGCTCTAAAGTAAAAGCATTTTAAAATCCTTTGTGGCTGGTCATACTATTTGACTGATATCCCTACCATAGATAATCTGGCTCTTGATCTGGGAAATGGGCTGTTGCTGACCATTCACAAAAAGAAAATCTGGAATGCTAGTTAAAACCACAGTTAGATGAAATTTTATTGTTAAGTAACAACTGTATTAATTACATGGAAAAAAACCTGTGAACTACTGTATAGCTTTAGAATACTGTAATCATGTTTCACTTAGATCATACGAACCTGTATTGTATACTTTTACCACACAATCATTTAACTACAGGGGCCCTTTGTGAAAATATTCAATAAAAATGATGATTTTTCATTGAAATGTTTTTGTTTTTGTAAAATGGAGGACTTTTATGTATTTTATAGGGCACTGTGACTTTGGTGAAGTATTTTTAGCCAAGATGAGAGGCTTGCATCTGGAAGGTGATGATAAAGTTAAAGAAAAAGAAGACAAAGATTCTGTTGTCATGATAAAAGCACTACAGTCCACAAGGGATGAAAACTTACTGCAAGAATTTCGCAGACAGTTAGATATGTTTCACAGATTACAACATGAGAATATAGCGAAACTTGTAGGCTTATGTCGTGATGCAGAGCCACATTACATGGTGCTTGAGTACACTGACTGGGTAAGTTTTATATTGTGAAACAACGTACCATTTACCTTTGTTATCTTGGATGTGTAAATTTTTGAAATAGCTAAACTTGTATAATGAATTGCTGTAATATACTCCCTTCACTTTCATTTTCTCATATAAAGGTCATGGTTTCAACATATGTGAACTCAATCAAGTACAGGATATGGTTAATAACACTGGTCAACAAAATTTAAGATTTTTAATTTTGAAAGAAGTATTATAAGTAATTATTTCTAACTTTTTTGTGTTGATTTGCAATCTTTTTACAGAGCTTTTCCATCAACAAAAGATTGTTAGTAATAACGTTTATAACATTTCTGGTAATTATACATTTGAGTAAACATAAAATCTTAACTAGTTTTTTTTTGCTTACATAAAATGTATATATACTTTGCTTGAGGATCATCTCATGATGTTACAGTTCTCAATCAACTTACTGACTGGTTCTCTGTAGTGTTCAGGACTGTAGTTTCCTGGTTGTGAACTTAGTTTTTAGGAAGAACAACATGATCCCATTATGATTGATTCATATTACTACATTCTTAATCAAACCTTGGTTGATATTTAATGGAGACAATTAGATCTCATCGATTCTTACAAGTGGTTAATGAAAACATTTTCCTTTCCTGGACCGAATGACTCTCTCTATGGCCAGTTTTTCTTAATATAATGATTGCTTCTTTCTCTACTATCCGATATGCACAAGAAGCAATAAAATTCTTTACAGCCAAGTTATTATCCAAGTAGTATAGCTGTCACTTTAAAATCTGCAGTAATCTACAATGAATAATTATCATATCAGCTGCTGGATAGCAGGTGATGCATGCTCATGTAACTTAACTTCATATCAACTGTATGAGCTACAGGAATGGATGGAAACTTACTTACAGTATGTAACAAGACACATTTCAAGCTGGTTTTCTAGGAGTCAATGAACAAATGCCAGTCTTCAGGTTTAAGCTTAACACCCACTGACCCAACACCCAGTGACCCCATCAAGGAATCAGAATTATTGCCGAAATATATGTCCACCTGCCCAGACAACAAATGCTCAAAAACCTTTTGGAATTCACAGATAGAACTTACTTTGGTGCCATCCTGCAGGAGGTACCAGCATTTCAGTCTTGAAGGAAGCAATTTTGCTTTATTTTTAGGTAACTCATGTCTGTATGTGTGGATGGATATGTGTGTGTGTGTGAGTGTATACCTGTCCTTTTTTCCCCCTAAGGTAAGTCTTTCCGCTCCCAGGATGGAATGACTCCTTACCCTCACCCTTAAAACCCACTTCCTTCCGTCTTTCCCTCTCCTTCCCTCTTTCCTGATGAGGCAACAGTTTGTTGCGAAAGCTTGAATTTTGTGTGTATGTTTGTGTTTGTTTGTGTGTCTATCGACCTGCCAGCGCTTTCGTTCGGTAAGTCACCTCATCTTTGTATATGTATATATATATATATAATAGAGGGAAACATTCCACGTAGGAAAAATATATCTAGAATCAAAGATGATGTGACTTACCAAATGAAAGTGCTGGCAGGTCGACCTGCCAGCACTTTCATTTGGTAAGTCACATCATCTTTGTTTTTTATATATATATATATATATATATATATATATATATATATATATATATATATATATATATATATATATATATATATAAAAACAAAGATGAGGTGACTTACCGAACAAAAACGCTGGCAGGTCGATAGACACACAAACAAACACAAACATACACACAAAATTCAAGCTTTCGCAACAAATTGTTGCCTCATCAGGAAAGAGGGAAGGAGAGGGGAAGACGAAAGGAAGTGGGTTTTAAAGGAGAGGGTAAGGAGTCATTCCAATCCCGGGAGCGGAAAGACTTACCTTAGGGGGAAAAAAGGACAGGTATACACTCGCACACACGCACATATCCATCCACACATACAGACACAAGCAGACATTTGTAAAGGCAAAGAGTTTGGGCAGGCCTGCCAACCCGAAGTTTGTCTGCTTGTGTCTGTATGTGTGGATGGATATGTGCGTGTGTGCGAGTGTATACCTGTCCTTTTTTCCCCCTAAGGTAAGTCTTTCCGCTCCCGGGATTGGAATGACTCCTTACCCTCTCCTTTAAAACCCACTTCCTTTCGTCTTCCCCTCTCCTTCCCTCTTTCCTGATGAGGCAACAATTTGTTGCGAAAGCTTGAATTTTGTGTGTATGTTTGTGTTTGTTTGTGTGTCTATCGACCTGCCAGCGTTTTTGTTCGGTAAGTCACCTCATCTTTGTTTTTATATATAATTTTTCCCACGTGGAATGTTTCCTTCCATTATATTGATATATATATATATATATATATATATATATATATATATATATATATATATATATATATATATATATATATATAAAAAATAGAGAGAAACATTCCACGTGGGAAAAATATATCTAAAAAGATAGATGATGAAACTTACCAGACAAAAGCGCTGGCAGGTCGATAGACACACAAACAAACACAAACATACACACAAAATTCTAGCTTTCACAACCAATGGTTGCCTCGTCAGGAAAGAGGGAAGGAGAAGGAAAGACAAAAGGATATGGGTTTTAAGGGAGAGGGTAAGGAGTCATTCCAATCCCGGGAGCGGAAAGACTTACCTTAGGGGGAAAAAAGGACAGGTATACACTCGCACACACACACACATATCCATCCACACATACACAGACATAAGCAGACATTTGTAAAGGCAAAGAGTTTGGGCAGGCCTGCCAACCCGAAGTTTGGTACAGATTTATTGATGACATTTTCGTGATCTGGACTCACAGTGAAGAAGAACTCCAGAATTTCCTCTCCAACCTCAACTCCTTTGGTTCCATCAGATTCACCTGGTCCTACTCCAAATCCCATGCCACTTTCCTTGACGTTGACCTCCACCTGTCCAATGGCCAGCTTCACACGTCCGTCCACATTAAACCCACCAACAAGCAACAGTACCTCCATTATGACAGCTGCCACCCATTCCACATCAAACGGTCCCTTCCCTACAGCCTAGGTCTTCGTGGCAAACGAATCTGCTACAGTCCGGAATCCTTGAACCATTACACCAACAACCTGAAAACAGCTTTTGCATCCCGTAACTACCCTCCCGACCTGGTACAGAAGCAAATAACCAGAGCCACATCCTCATCTCCTCAAACCCGGAACCTTCCACAGAAGAACCCCAAAAGTGCCCCACTTGTGACAGGATACTTTCCGGGACTGGATCAGATTCTGAATGTGGCTCTCCAGCAGGGATACGACTTCCTCAAATCCTGCCCTGAAATGAGATCCATCCTTCATGAAATCCTCCCCACTCCACCAAGAGTGTCTTTCCGCCGTCCACCTAACCTTCGCAACCTCTTAGTTCATCCCTATGAAATCCCCAAACCACCCTCCCTACCCTCTGGCTCCTACCCCTGTAACCGCCCCCGGTGTAAAACCTGTCCCATGCACCCTCCCACCACCACCTATTCCAGTCCTGTAACCCGGAAGGTGTACACGATCAAAGGCAGAGCCACGTGTGAAAGCACCCACGTGATTTACCAACTGACCTGCCTACACTGTGAAGCGTTCTATGTGGGAATGACCAGCAACAAACTGTCCATTCGCATGAATGGACACAGGCAGACAGTGTTTGTTGGTAATGAGGATCACCCTGTGGCTAAACATGCCTTGGTGCACGGCCAGCACATCTTGGCACAGTGTTACACCGTCCGGGTTATCTGGATACTTCCCACTAACACCAACCTGTCAGAACTCCGGAGATGGGAACTTGCCCTTCAGCATATCCTTTCTTCTCGCTATCCGCCAGGCCTCAATCTCCGCTAATTTCTAATTTCAATTTGCCGCCGCTCATACCTCACCTGTCTTTCAACTTCATCTTTGCCTCTGTACATCCGCCCCGACTGACATCTCTGCCCAAACTCTTTGCCTTTACAAATGTCTGCTTATGTCTGTGTATGTGTGGATGGATATGTGTGTGTGTGCGAGTGTATACCTGTCCTTTTTTCCCACTAAGGTAAGTCTTTCCGCTCCCGGGATTGGAATGACTCCTTACCCTCTCCCTTAAAACCCATATCCTTTTGTCTTTCCTTCTCCTTCCCTCTTTCCTGACGAGGCAACCATTGGTTGCGAAAGCTAGAATTTTGTGTGTATGTTTGTGTTTGTTTGTGTGTCTATCGACCTGCCAGCGCTTTTGTCTGGTAAGTTTCATCATCTTTCTTTATATATATATATATATATATATATATATATATATATATATATATATATATATATATCTAAAAAGAAAGATGATGAAACTTACCAAACAAAAGCGCTGGCAGGTCGATAGACACACAAACAAACACAAACATACACACAAAATTCTAGCTTTCGCAACCAATGGTTGTCTCGTCATATATATATATATATATATATATATATATATATATATATATATATATATATATATATATATATATTCACTCTGTATTGGAACATAACTTTTCGCGTTACATCATCCGTTGACACAATGAATACAAGCTGTGCTTGCCTTCCTACTGACTCAGGACTGCCTGATTGGGGCTCTGACACCCTATTATTTATATCACACAAGAATTGTAGTTTTATATGTCACTATTAACATGTTTAAGAAAACAGACTTACAATTAACATTTACAATACTGTAAGACTGCAGATATAAAGTTCAGCATTTTAAAATGTATTGATACATTTCACCCAAATGAAATCACAGTATAAGTACACTTTAAGTACAAACATGAATAAAATATTCTTCTGAAACAGTCAAACCAGAATGATTCTACTTTTCATTTCAATCGTGGGAAAACTTCTACTACTAACTTTCCCCCAGATTCTTGTTACAGTGATTAACATTTCACAACAGTTATTTTTGAGGTATGCAATTTGAAATTACTATTTTTCCAAAATCCTCTACAAAAACAGTTTTATATAAAATAATAGTAACTTGACATCCAACAACATGCTTTTTAAAGTGTAGAAACATTTGTAGTCTTGCGGCTTATTAAAATTAAGATTGGCAAATTTAACAGTAATTACAAAATGTTTGTCTTTTTTGCTATCTGTGAATTATGACATACATCAGTTTTGCCATTGGTCACTTCACTGCAATGTTTCTTCACCTGACACATTACAATGTCTGCAATGGACCTGTCCGCAATCTTTGTGCTGAGCCAAGGAGGGACATTGTCTGAAAGATTATTGAAAATTCCATCTTGAAACTTTCCAACGTATTAAAACCATATGCTGAAATGGAGCTTGAATCCAGTCCCTTGATCTTTCATGGGCAATTGCTCTGACCAACTGTACTTTCTTGTTGTCATCACATCACAACTTGTGCTAACTAAGTAAATGTGCAAATCAGAAGAAACAGACATGGAGTTCTTGAATTCAGGACTCGTATGTCGTTTGTTCACTGGGTGAATGGTGGAGAAATCTGAAAAGCTACAGTTGGGTCATTGTAATAAGGAGATCCTTGACAGTTGCAGTGGGCTTGGCACAATAGCTTCACGTGCCTACTGCAACTAGTCACACTATGTGATTTTGTAAACATCTCTATGACAGTGCCTTAGTGTTGTCAGAGCTCTATAGATAGCTGTCGTTTTCACCTGCAGTCATTTGCACTTCATAGTTAAAAGCTGGCAACAGCTTACACTGACTCGACTACAGAGACTTAAAAATCTGTGTTATCTATTCTGCATCTTGCAGCATTAGACTGTCAGAAAAAGTTAATAATCTCACATTTACATTTGAGAATAATGACTGTTGAATTTGAATGCCTGTTAATATACATTTCGTGTTCTGTAAATGGTAAACATTGCAGGGTGACCTCAAACAATTCCTTCTTGCAACTCGAGGAGGAAAAGATGGAATCCGTACCAAAAGTCAGCGGCCTCAACCTCCACAGCTATCAGTTACACAGATTATTCAACTAGCTAACCAAGTTGCTCAAGGAATGGAGCATCTTGCCAACCATAGACTGGTGCACAGAGATCTTGCTGCGAGAAACTGCCTTATTGCATCAAATCTCACGGTCAAAGTTTCTTTGCCAGGTCTTTGCAAGGACACTTACAGTAAAGAATATTGCAGTCATCATAACCAGGTAAACCATATTCATGTGCATTCAAGTAAACAGTAATTTTCATTTGAACAGTTTCTAGCAGTTATTTTGTTTATTGTGTATAGTGCTGGCATTTTTAGATAGTGCCATAATCCATTCACCTTTCTTTTTTACCTAAATTGTGGAAAGCACATAAAAATTGTGAATGATTGCTTATTAAGCACAAATTTCATTCTACTTCAGAGAGAGATGGTGAAAATTCAGTTTTCTCCTCCCTTTATTTGTCACTGCAATGTAACATATGCTGTGCCTTCCTCATATGCATGTCCAATATCTATAACCATTTGGAACATAACTAACCTGTCTTATGTCTTGGTGGAGTATTGCTGCTTTCTGTTGTCTAGCTACTTGCTGTAATGTAGTTCACTGAAAAGTTTTTAAATGATGACCACAGCCTTGTCTTACACCCTTCTTAATACGAGCACTTTGTTCTAGATTGTCCACTCTTATTATTCCCTCTTGGTTGTTGTACATATTGTATATGACCCGTCTCTCCCTGTAGCTTACCGCTACTTTTTTCAGAATCTCGAACAGCTTGCACCATCTTATATTGTCGAACGCTTTTTCCAGGTTGACAAATCCTATGAATGTGTCTTGATTTTTCTTTAGCCTTGCTTTCATTATTAGCCGTAACGTCAGAATTGCCTCTCTCGTCCCTTTACTTTTCCTAAAGCCAAACTGATCGTCACCTAGCGCATTCTCAATTTTCTTTTCCATTCTTCTGTATATTATTCTTGTAAGCAGTTTCGATGCATGAGCTGTTAAGCTGATTGTGCGATAATTCTTGCACTTGTCAGCTCTTGCCGTCTTCGGAATTGTGTGGATGATGCTTTTCCGAAAGTCAGATGGTATGTTGCCAGACTCATATATTCTACACACCAACGTGAATAGTCGTTTTGTTGCGACTTCCCCCAATGATTTGAGAAATTCTGATGGAATGTTATCTATCCCGTCTGCCTTATTTGACCGTAAGTCCTCCAAAGCTCTTTTAAATTCCAATTCTAATACTGGATCCCCTATCTCTTCTAAATCGACTCCTGTTTCTTCTTCTATCACATCAGACAAATCTTCACCCTCATAGAGGCTTTCAATGTATTCTTTCCACCTATCTGCTCTCTCCTCTGCATTTAACAGTGGAATTCCCATTGCACTCTTAATGTTACCACCGTTGCTTTTAATGTCACCAAAGGTTGTTTTGACATTCCTGTATGCTGAGTCTGTCCTTCCAACAATCATATCTTTTTCGATGTCTTCACATTTTTCCCGCAGCCATTTCGTCTTAGCTTCCCCGCTACTTCCTATTTATTTCATTCCTCAGCGACTTGTATTTCTGTATTCCTGATTTTCCCAGAACATGTTTGTACTTCCTCTTTTCATCAATCAACTGAAGTATTTCTTCTGTTACCCATGGTTTCTTCTCAGCTACCTTCTTTGTACCTATGTTTTCCTTCCCAACTTCAGTGATGGCCCTTTTTAGAGATGTCCATTCCTCTTCAACTGTACTGCCTACTGCGCTATTCCTTATTGCTGTATCTATAGCGTTAGAGAACTTCAAACGTATCTCGTCATTCCTTAGTACTTCCGTATCCCACTTCTTTGCATATTGATTCTTCCTGACTAATGTCTTGAACTTCAGCCTACTCTTCATCACTACTATATTGTGATCTGAGTCTATATCTGCTCCTGGGTATGCCTTACAGTTTCTAGTTTCCCTACCACGTTCAAGCTTCTGACATTCCACGCCCCGACTCATAGAACGTTATCCTTTCGTTGATTATTCAATCTTTTTCTCATGGTAACCTCCCCCTTGGGGAACAATAAAGTTTTGCAGCATCGTTTTGATTAAGAAATTAGCTATTTCACATAACTGAAGTATGTGTATCATTGAGATAACTGAAAAAAGAAGTGAATATGAGTATTTAAGGAGTATAACTGTAGCAAGAGGAACCACCTCCACCTTGTTAAATCCCTTAGCTTGAGGCCTAATATTTCCTGACTTGATAGACCACAAGTGTCCCGCATCAAACTGTTTGTCTCAACTGGCTACCCCAATGTTGTTGTTGTGGCCTGCGGTACAGAGACTGGTTTGATGCAGCTCTACATGCTACTCCATCCTGTGCAAGCTTCTTCATCTCCCAGTACCTACTGCAACCTACATCCTTCTGAATCTGTTTAGTGTATTCATCTCTTGGTCTCCCTGTACGATTTTTAACTTCCACGCTGCCCTCCAGTACTAAATTGGTGATCCCTTGATGCCTTAGAGTATGCCCTACCAACCGATTCCTTCTTCTTGTCAAGTTGTGCCACAAATCTCTCTTCTCTCCAATTCTATTCAGTGCCTCCTCATTAATTATATGGCCTTCCCATCTACTTCAATATGCTACCTCATATTGGCCTCCAAAAACTACATAAGCTACAGCACATGTGCATTGAGCAAGTTTTTCAACATTCTCGTGCTCTCTTTGCACAGACCATTAGTTCTAGAGAAAAAATGAATTGGACCATTTTTGGAGGAAATTTAATTTAATATAGTTTAATCTTGTACTGTGACACATACAAAGTTTTTTGTTCAGAAACACTATCATCCCTCAAAGCATGCACCTTTCCTCCTGACTCACCCTGTATATTCTCTCAAAAATAAAAGCTCACCTGGATTTGAGGTTTTTCCAATAGAATGCGAAAGATTTGTTCCCCTGTAATGACCCATGTATTATCTTAACCACATAATGCATCACTAACTCATGGTATCTTTCCAGAGATATTGAAATATGCTAAACTCCTCTACAACAAATGTGAGTAGGAGATGCCAATAACTTCTGACGTGTTAAACTAATGAGTCATTTTAAAAAACCTTTGAGAAGATAATGTCTTCTAGGAACATGCTCAGTAAATCAGATAGAGTTTCTGAGGAGTTGCTCGACACATTGAGGTTTTATGCAATTCATGTTATACCCAACCAATGTATAATGTCATATCTAATCAAAAGAATGCACAAAATTGTACTTAGTAATTCAACCAATGTGATCAGCAGATTCTTCTGACTGTGGAGAAATCATGTGTGGGTTTCCCCAAGGCTTAATCTTAGATTCACTGTTGCTCCTCATTTATGTAAACAATTTTCTGCGTAATAAACAACAAGCAGCAGAATTAGTTCTTTTTGTGGATGGACTATTATTGTCAACAGTCCAGACATACATACAACATAGACAAAATGGTAAACAATGTTCTTAAAACTATCAGTGATTGGTTTTCTGTAAATGGTCTCACTCTCAATTTCGATAGGAGACAATATATTCAGTTATGTACCTCTAGAGGTACTACGCAAGGGATAACTAACACATGGTGAAGAAATAATAAATAGGTTGGAAATAAAAAATTTTTAGGTGTACATACTGGTGAGAATTTAAACTGGAAAAAGCCCACTTTGGAACTCCTAAAACAACTTGATTCAGCCACATTTGCACTTAGAATTATTGCAAATCTTGGGGTCAGCAAATTAGTAAATTGACATCATATTTTGCATATTTTCATTCAATAGTGTCATATGGAATAGTGTTCTAGGGCAATGCTTTCTTAAATCCAAGTTGGCATATCAACAGTTACCGAAATTTCTGTGACTGTTCATCTTCAAGGCAGTATGTCTTCATATAACAGACATGTGCTGTAAGAATAACATGTGGTGCTCACCCACTATCGTCTTATCGACATCTGTTAAGGGAGTTGGGCATTCTGACTACTACTTCACAGTATATTTATTCCCTCATTAAGCTTGTTGCTTTCAGTTCTAAGGAACAATGATGTACATAATTAAAATACTAGAAGGTATTACAGCACATTATGGTTGTCTTTAGCACTAAAGGGGGTGCACAATGCTGAAGTCAAAATTTTTAATCATTTATGCAGTGATATGAAATGTCTGACAGGAAGCAAAGTAAACTTTTAAAATAAACTGAAAAAGTTTCTCCTTGGGAAATCCTATTCTTCAGAAGAATTTCTATTTTTTAACCTGTAAGAGGTGGTGGGTAGGAATTACTAACTAACCCCTGTGTGTATTTGAGAAATGGCATCATATTTACAAATTAATTTGCTATATACATTCAAACAGTAAATTAATTTGTAAATATGTAAAGTGATGCATTCCACATAATCATAATTTATCATGAAAATGATCTCTGGAACATGAATTTAGCTAACTGTATGTGTTTATAATAAGAAACAGAAGGATAAATTTTATAAAATCAATAGTGATAATAAATCTCAAACACTCTCCTAAGTTTTTTGAAGGATAAAGGAACTAATTTTATCATTCCATTTACAAATTGTATTGAATTAGTGGATATAATATAGCGTAATAAACCATTTAAAAACTTAAGAGACATACCCAACCATTGAACATGAAATATGTATAATAGTTCATTAATTCAAGTACTTGACCTGGCATACAAACAGATTTTGCACCTGTGTCCCCTACTGAACTACAAAGTTTCCTGCAGTCTCATGAAATGATGCCATGTCAGTGTTGACTGTGATCCACTGCATTGTGCATGGTGCATGCTATCACAGTGGTTCTGTTTAAAAGAAATAGGATATATACAAGCACCACCAAAACCACCACCACCACTACCACCAACAACAAACACAAACACACACACACACACACACACACACACACACACACACACACAGAGGCTTGTAATAAATTGGCTAAACTACATATGCTACAGGTACAACATTCACATTTCACCAAGAAAATATGCCTTTAAATAAAGGAAGAAACACTCTCCAGTAAGGTGGTTGGACCATTGAATGATGTCTTAGGGTCTTTCAACCAACAGTGCTGTATTGCGTGTTCTTTGTGGAAAATATTATGTGCCCATCGAAAGATTTTTGGTGAGGAGAATGCCCATCATCAAAGAAAAAATCTATTAGGATCAAAACAACATCCAGTATATAGTTACACTGAAACATTTGGCACTTACCTTACCACATGAACTATGTGGCCTCGTTTCCGTTACTGAGGTGCCTCTGCCATGTATACACAGTAATTAAGTTTTTAACTTGCCCTATATAACTTTAATAATCTTGATTGCTTGGTAGCTAGTTCAACATCATTTGAAAGTATACACTCTCCTTCTGTTTCTTATTCTTCTTTCATTACTTGGTGAGTTGCCAAAAAAGCCTTAAAAATTTTGATCCTGTGCCAAATCATTCAGTGAACAGATTTGGCTCTTTTTATTTACTATTATATTATTGTTATTTAATTACTGATTGTGTGTATTCTTGTCATTTGTCAGATGATACCTTTGAGGTGGATGCCTTATGAAGCAGTATTTGAAGATGATTATTCAACAAAGTCTGATGTCTATGCATTTGCTTGCCTTGTGTGGGAGATGTTCCACCAAGGAGAGCTTCCATTCCCCAAAATGAGTGATGAAGCAGTTCTCACTGCTTTGAAGAAACATGAACTACAGTGGAAACCACATAAAGCAGCACCTCAATCTTTACAAAGTCTTCTTCTTAGTTGCTGGTCTGAGAGTCCACGTGACAGACCTACATTCAATCAGCTTGTTGTTACCATAGGAGAGATTTCGATAGACAGTGAAATCTGAGTGATGTGTTAGTGATTGGTGTCTTGCTAGTCTCACTTCTTATTGGAGTTGTAACATTTTGTTTTAGTTAATGACTGAACTGTGCAAAGGAAAACGTATCAGCTTCAACTTCAGACTCTTTGAATGTGTGATTTATTTATTATGTGTGAGTGTGTGCTTTGCAGGAAAGGTATCAAATTGTGATAATTGACTGAAAAATGGAAACTGTTCACATTTATTAAATTTTTTTTTAGAAAAAACCCAAAAGTTTTACTAAAAAGATCTCCTTTGTGTACTATTGAACACAGACATTGCCTTAATACTCTTTAAGTATTATTTTACATATTGCATTCTTTTATCTTGTATCTATTGAAATTGGTGAAACTCGTGTCACGTGTTTTAAAAATGTTTCCACTGTAATATAATATCGTAACATTTGATATGTGCCCAGCAAGAGAAGTTGTTTACTTCTTCTTTGATGTTTACAAGTATTTTGCATTACAGTATTAACTCATATACCTATATACATAAATGACTGACCCAGTGTGCATATGCAGTTTTAACAATGGGCTTGTATTTTTTGAAAAAAGAAGAAGAGATTTTGTATGGAGTTACTACATATCACAGTTTTTCAAATTTTAAATGACATTTTTGGCATTTTGAGCTGAAAAATTACTGAATTAATATACAGATGGACCATACTGTAACAGCTGCCTGAAAAAAAAAATCATTTCAAATTCAGACCAACAGTAGATATGTAAATAACTATTATACATGTTGGAAAGTACCTGTAGCTAATGCTGCCACTTATTCTGACATCTTGTAATTTTTACTTTTAAAAGAAACAATGTTTTAAAATAGTGAAAAAGACTTCAGATGCAGAAAAACATGGTTGTCTGTTTAGTTACTGCCATTATTCTGTAAGTACGGAAAAGGGCTTATTTAAACAACATCTAGATGAGAACTCCGTAGTTACATTAAAAATATGTGTAAGATGCAAGTTGCAAACCTTAAAAAATAAGTATTTGTGCCTGAGTCATATCTGGTCTATCTGTGAATAATAGGTAAGCCTCAATACAGAAAGATGATACCAGATTTAATTTTACAAGGACACAATAAAAATTTGTAATGATCAATTAAAGCAAAAAGCTTCATATAAATGTACACAGGAGAACAATTACTTATGTTCTTGATTAGCCTCACTTTGGATAGTCTATATGTTATGATCCCTGAATGCAGGTTTTTGTGTAAAGCAGATTTGATGGCAACATTATTTATGGACTGTTACCTGCATTTTCTTTTGTTCCATTTTTTATTTTACCAATAGACAGTCCTTATAAGCACACAGTGAACTTGGAATATACTGCTGATGCATTATAGAAACTGAAATCATTCTTCCAAACCATTATTTTTCCTTTTGAAGAATATGAGGAACTCTTTTGGATGAATGAATCTTGTTTTGATTTTATTGAAGTACATTGAATTACTTAATTCCATACTCTGTTTTCATTATTTTCTTTCTCAAAGCAAATTAAAATTATAATTCAGTGTAAAGCAGGAGTTTCTGATACTTCTGAAATATGAGCTTAATTTTCTTATGAAAACACTTACAAAAAAGAAGTGCTACATGCATACCATTGCCACAAGTAACAACTGTATGTCTTAATTATTGTTGTAACTGCCTATCAGAAAATGCATTTCATAAGCTCAAACTGTGATTCTTATTATTGATGGATGATTTTAAAATGTTCAACAACATCAAAAATCGTGATAAAAAAATACAAAAAGCTTTAATCTATTTTTGAATGAAACATGTTTATCTCCCATTTTATGTGTAGTTTATAATGTAATTTTAAGAACTGTATCAAATAATATTTATGAATAATAGTTTTCATTTTGATGAATGACACAGTAAATTTTGCTGTGCATTTAGTTGTCAGTTTATCAAGCATGTGCAACAACATACATAAAATTTTCATAGGATTGTTGTAAAATTTTAGCTTTTGTTTTCTACCATTTTCATATTGCATAAATGATACACAAGAATGAAAGGTAAAGGAAAAACAACACCGGGTTTCAGAATAGTGGTTTCTTCATCTGACAGACAAAGGTTAGAGAAAACAGAACTATCCACTGATGTCTCGTGAAATCACTAAATAGTTTAATTTCTCTCAAACTTTTCCTCTGTTCTTTCTTCTGATAAATGAAACCCAGCTTCCTGGTAACCAATATCTCAGTCTTTCTTTTTCCATGTGTATTAACCTTCTGTGCATCTTATATAAAAGTCCTTTTATCTCTGTTCATTTCTGATATGATAATGATTACTAATGACTTTATAAAATAACTATGTCCGAACATTTTTGGTATTATTATTTTTTAATAAGATTTTAAGTAAAATGCAGGTAATTCTACCCTGTTTAAGCCCACCTTATATTTCTACATGAGAACTATACTGGCTATTAATTACTGTCATAGGACAACTTGCGTGAGGAAAAGTGAGGTTGCCAATTTCATTGTTTCTTATGAGTACCTAATGTTGTAGGCAGAATCATAAAGTAGTAACTAAACTACATTATTCATATTGAATATTGTACAAGTGACAGTAGTGTACCGATAAACTGATTTGTACATGATGCTATAGCTGGACCTATGCAACCATCTCCACAGCCACTGTGCAGTGGTAACTGGTTAAGTATCATTTGCAGATTTTCAAACTCCGGTAGAACATAAAGTGTGACAATTATTGAACTGTACGGAAAAAACGTAAATTAATTACCAACTACAGCATGCACACACTTTATTCAGCATGTGAACATCAATAATTGTCACCCTGTATGTAACAGAACAGAATTAAGAAAGTTACCTGAAAGAGTAGCAGGGAAACCCATTAACATGATAAAATCTTAATTTGTAGGTAATTATTAATATCATTCAGTGTTCTTGTAGCTTTACCTTCTCATACTTTGAAATAAGCCCAGGAGCAATGTGTTATCATTGCATCCAGCTATAAGTGTCTCTTATTGTCACTTCTTCTACTCATAATGTCACATGAAAATGTTGCAGTCTTTCTTCTGTTTTGAAGTTATTCTGTAGGCTGTCTCTAGTTAACTGCACTATTAAATATAATGAATTTTTCCTCTCTTACTTGTGTGTGCAGAGATTACAACAAAATATTCTTCCATTGTAAAATGAGACAACCCCAATTCAACATTTCCATTGAGAAAGTTTTGATTGTTGGAGCAGTTTTTCAAGAATAAACACAATCATTCTTCTGAGTTCATATAATATTTTAGATGCCACACAAATGTATAAAAACAAAAAATAATTACAAAAAATTATTTTCATTTCCTTACATGAGAAGTTGAGCTACACCTAATCCACTAATTTTTGAGAATGCTTCTAATAAAAGTTTTGTTCACTGAAAATATCATGAATATTCTGCCCCTTATGCATAATTTTGTGAATCAAGTGTTAATTGTGTTTCTATGATTACATTTTTTATCCATTTCATACTTTTGTTTCTGGAGGTTGTTTGCCTCAGAGGTCACTGCTGTCCAACAAATGCAGTTGTATTATGGTACTATTAAACAGAGTTCTTTTGTAATGTTGGTTGTCGACTGTAACAAGGGACCAGTCAGACTATATGTAAGAAAAATTGCTGTGGTAATACTTTTAAAAAACAAAACAGTGCCTTTTATGATAAATAGTGCAGTAATGTTCAGAAAATAACATACTGACCATTCAGGAATAGCATTAACCTGATACAAAAACTGAACTGTCATCCATTTGATCTTTGCACTTCATTCTTGTGAATTATTTTAAATAAATGGAGACATTTTATCAGTTTGTGACAGTTTAATATTCAAGGTAACATGATTTCCATTTAATGATGATATTTTCGAGTACTAGTCACAGTATTTCTATACATTTTCTCTTTTTATTCTTTTGTTTAGTGTGAATATGAGCAGTGTGGTAGGTCTCAAAATCTTTTTAATAGATCATTGAATTACACAGTATCTTTTTAATCTTTCCTTAAATATGGACTAGGTTAATAAATTTAATGAGAACTTGATATTTTGCTCAGTGTTTCAAAAAATGAGTTCCAAGCAGTTTGTTTCTACTTCTTAATGCGGTACTTTCCACTGTAGCAGTTATTATGTCAGGAAGTTGATCATATGAGAAAATTACTGGCTCCCATCAGGTAGAAGTACACTCCTGGGCCTACGTGAAAATCTTGGTTCTAGGCCTATGTGTTCACATAACACCTACTGTACATCTCTGTGCAAGAGGGATGTTTTCTGTGGGCATTTTATTAGACACATCAAAAAATTAATTATGAAGTCTCTGTAAAATGAGAGTATTTTCGATATAATCATATATATATATATATATATATATATATATTGAATTTTCCTAGTTAAAAATATTTGTTACCTTGCAGTTCTTTCCTCTATTTTGACAAGATACTGCCAAGACTGAGTGGTAAAGTTAGTTACTGCAAAATAAGTGTATTATATTTCTGGACTAAGCTAAGCAGCCTTTGACAGCCATACAATAGAAATGTTTCTTCATTACTTTTCAGTCCACAGGTGTGTAGGTAAGAGGTTAGTGAATGATTTCTACTAATTCTTCTCTAGTGCTTAGGTAAACTGCTATTGAATGATTTATGCTAATCCTTCCGTAAAAAATTTCTACCATGGTCAAAACACCAGCAAAATTAAAGTAGAGGTGAATAAAATGTAGGAAATCTTATTCTTTTCCATTTCTGCTTTATTGTTGTTGTCTACCTCTATTGTGTCTAAATTTATGTGTGCATTCACTTACTTTCTTTCCCCCTAAATGATGTCTATAACTCAAAGCATAGCTTCACTATGCCGTTGGTGTATAACTCTTTTTGGACCATAACATTAATATTATACTGAAAATTATTATTCTCACCCATCTTCTATTGGTTTACCACATTAAATTGCAAATATAACAATTTAATACCAACCAGCTTTTGAG
Source organism: Schistocerca piceifrons (assembly GCF_021461385.2). Lineage (NCBI taxonomy): Eukaryota > Metazoa > Arthropoda > Insecta > Orthoptera > Acrididae > Schistocerca > Schistocerca piceifrons. Next base: position 514,868,034 of record NC_060141.1, read on the forward strand.
TTTTTTTTGCCGTATTATACTCTATTGTGTCTAAATTTATGTGTGCATACACTTACTTTTTTTTCCCCCTAAATGATGTCTATAACTCAAAGCATAGCTTCACTATGCCGTTGGTGTATAACTCTTTTTGGAACATAACATTAATATTATACTGAAAATTATTATTCTCACCCATCTTCTATTGGTTTACCACATTAAATTGCAAACATAACAATTTAATACCAACCAGCTTTTGAGTTTTTTTTTTGCTGTATTATACTTCTCCATATTTCTCAACTCTTCCAGTTTTACTGGTGTCCTTATCTCGATTTTATTGGTCTTCCTCCTCGTCCTCAATGAAACTGAATCTAATAGAACTTATGACTTGATATCATTGTGTGACTTAAAAAAGTATGTTCACTGCACATTTTTCTATTTTCTTCAAAAAATATTTTCAATAAAATAAGTTGTTGGTGAGGTGTGCAGTTGTTGTTCATATGTTGTAATGTATGTGTTGCATATGCTTCAAGTATGTATTGCACAAATGACAATGTAAAAAGAATTGAATTTTTAATTACCCACAATCTTATGTCAATTATGATAATGTTTATTTGTTGTTAAAAGATAGCATCAGCTAAAATTTACATGTTTTGAATCTTCTGTTTTTGCAAATTGATAATTTATTAAATCATTCTTACATTTCTTTGGTGTATTCTATCATGTTATTGTACCATCTGAAATCAGCAAGGTAATAATTTATCTATGAAACAATAATGTATATCAATAGGAATCACAGAATTTATAACATGGTTGTTCATTATAAAACTGCAATGCCACTTCATGACATCTTTGATTCTTTTGGAAAACAAAGTGTTTAAATTGATAGTAATTGTATTTGACTATATAATTCCATACAATGTTGAATTTTTAATAGACATTTTAGAATTTTTTTCTTGTGGATGTCACTTGTAAAAGACTGTAAAAATTTGTGTTCAGAATGTGTGACCAGCTTAATTTGATCTTTTATGATCTGTATGTTAAATGTTTGATCTGGAGTTTTGTCATATTTATAATATTCACCAATGTGATATTTGTAAAGCTTTTGCATACTTTTATAAATATATTCCTTTTCATAAATTTAAATAACATTTTGTACAGATGTGGATGTAATAAAAAGTGAAGGCAATGATTCTGTAATAATTTCTGATTTCACATTAATATTGCTATTTTGTGGTAGTACAAAGCAGTTGTTGATTTTTCCATGTAGTTCTTACATTTTTGTTGCTTCAGTGACATAGCTGCAATTGTAAAGGAAATCATTAGATATGGAATATGTATTAATTGTTTT